>NW_024609846.1:106432644-106767496 GCF_016920785.2 Ixodes scapularis
CGGCCAATTACCTGATCGGTTTTAAGAAAAAACGAGCGCAAGCGAGGTATATCCGACGGCGAGCCAAGCGGCAAAGCTTTAGAGGGTATGCTTCCTCAATTAATAGCTGTGCATCCTCGAAAAAAGTTTGGGACCGTGTGCATAAAATTGAAGGCTCTTACCGGGTATTTTCTGTCCCACTCCTGAACCAAAACGGAGTATGCCCTGCCAGCCTAGAAGAACAGGCAAATGCCCTTGGTGAGCATTTCAAATTCGTTTCGAGTTCTCAACATTACACTCCGTCATTTCAGAGACACAAGCTACAGGCAGAGAAAAAGGCAGTTCCTTTGCCAGGTGGCTTGCAGGAGCCCTATAATTCATTACACTTTATGAACTGCAGCTGGTACTCCATTCGTCCAAACAGACGGCTCCTGGGCCAGACGGCATTCATTACAAAATGCTTCAGCACCTCCATCCATAAACTCTTGAGCTTGTATTATATTTGTTCAACCGCATTTGGCTTGAAGGTTGCTTCCCCTCATCTTGGAAGGTGGCTGTCATAATTCCCCTGCTGAAGCCAGGAAAGGATCCTACCTGTGCATCTAGCTTTAGGCCGATAGCTCTCACAAGTTGTTTTTCAAAGACACTAGAAAGGATGATAAATAAAAGGCTTATATTTTATTTAGAAAAAAAAAAAAAACAAGCTACTTGACCGTTACCAGTGTGGATTTCGCTCAGCTCGATCGACGGTTGACCATCTGGTCCGCTTTGAGACTGCTGTGCGAGAGGCCTTTGTAAATAGACAGCATTGCTTCTCTGTCTTTTTCGACTTGGAAAAGGCATTTGATACAACTTGGCGCTACGGCATATTGCAGGATTTGTTTAACATTGGTCTTCGGGGCAGAGTGCTAGGTGCCATCCATAGTTACCTCCGGGATCGCACTTTTCGTGTGAAGCTTGGGGCAACTCTTTCTAAAGAATTCTCGCAAGAAAATGGAGTCCCACAAGGCGGTGTGCTTAGCGTCACACTTTTTATCGTAAAAATGAATTCAATTTCTCGTATTATACCGCCATTTGTTCAGTACTCGCTCTATGTTGATGATGTACAAATTTCAGTCTCATCTTGTAATCCGTCCATCTGTGAACGTCGACTTCAACTTGCAATCAACAATTTGGTCAAATGGGCGGATGTAAATGGTTTTAGGTTTTCTCCTGAGAATACTGTTTGTGTGTGCTTCTCTCGTCGCCACGGAAATTTTCTTGAGCCTTCCTTAAAGGACACATGCAAAGGAAAAAAAACATTTTTTTTAAAACGGCTTAGATGGAAAAAGGACGCCATAAAACGATTTTACTACGAAGAAAAAAAATGTTTAGAGCTATATTTACGGCGCAAAACGAATTTGTAGTTGGCGCCCGCGGGCACCGCGGAAAAGTGGTCCGTATTTATCACGTGACTGGTCCTTATTTATCACGTGGTGCTTGCGTTCTTTCGGAAGCTTCCAATGGCCTCTAAAAGTAACTTATTCATCTTTGTTTGAAGTATAACAAAAAACTAAGATGAATAAGTAACTTTTAGAGCCCAAAGGAAGCTCCTGAAAAAGCGCAAGCAGACGTGATAGACCAGTGCGCCGGTCAGACGACGGCGGCGGCGCCCCGAAGCAGACGAACTTGTGCGGCGGCGGCGACGGCGGCGTGGAGAAACGCGTTGAAGCGGCGTTCGCACAACGCTCAGCGTGCGGCGGCGACGCAGTGCGGCGGCGCGCGGGCCTACCACGTGGCCAGCGGCGGCTCCCGCGAGCGCCAACTACAAATTCGTATAGCGCCGTAAATATAGCTCTAAAAATTTTTTTTTTCGTTGTAAAATCGTTGTATGACATCCTTTTTCCATCTAAGCTGCCTAAAAAAAATGTTTTTTTTCCTTTGCATGTGTTCTTTAAGTATGTATGAAGTCCCTATTGCAGTAAAGAACGAACACAAGTTTTTAGGTCTTATATTTGACTCAAAAATGACATTCATTCCACACGTTAAGAGCCTCAAAATGCAACGTGTAAAATCACTTAATATGCTAAAGGTCTTGTCGCACGTATCCTGGGGTCTGATCGGTGTTGTTTATTGCGCATCTACCGCTCAGTCGTACGGTCCCGACTTGATTATGGCTGTATTGTGTACGGCTCCGCACGGGCATCGGTTCTCAAGATGCTGGACCCCATTCATCATCAGGGGCTCTGACTTTCCACTGGTGCTTTTCGCACATCTCCAATACTCAGCCTATATGTAGAGGCAAATGAGCCCTCACTGGAGAAAATGAGGTTTGAATTAGGCTTCATGTACTCTCTACGAATTAGGTCTGTTTCTGGTCACCCGACCCTGGGCTGCATAGAACAAGTACACTATGAGCAGACTTTCGTAAACAAGCCTTCATTCGTTCCACCTCTCGCCATGAGAATTCGTTCTTCTGCTGAGTCCGTACTGCTGGATGTGCTACCCTCAGTTGTGCAGCGCTTGAACTCAGTAGCTCCTTGGGACCTCATGCCCCTCCACTGTGAGTTGAAATTAACGAAATACAACAAGAAAGAGACCCCTAATGAAGTTCTGAGACAAGAATGTTTCGAACTCCAGGACCAGTACCGAGACTTCACAAGTTTCTACACTGATGGGAGCAAAACTGATTCCTATGTAGGCTGCTCAGTGGTGGGGCCTTCCGTAAAGTGTGTCCAGAGAATTAACAATAATGCCTGTATTCTTTCCGCAGAGATTTACGGCTTACTCCTTGCCCTGGACCACATTCTTAAAAAGAAGATCCGTAAGTCAATTGTTTACACTGACTCACTTAGTGCTTTACGAGCTCTGGACACAATGGGGGATGTTCAAAATCCACTTGTTCTAAAAATAAGGAACCGGTTACATTCAGCATCAAAAAGGAAGAAAGAAATAACATTGTGCTGGGTACCTTCCCGTGTAGGAATTCCTGGGAATGAGGATGCTGACCGTGCAGCGAGCACTGCTAAGGATCGACAGTGGATCTGCACAAGATACCCTACAGAGATCTGTTGTGTTCACCTAGTTTCGATTTCCACTTCATTTTCTTCGCATTGTTGTAAATAGTTTGATGCTATCATCATTCTTCTCTTCTTCATCTTTCTTTTCTTCTATTGGCTCGATCTAATAAAAGAACAGTCTATCAGAACGCTCGGACCAGACTGGCTGCTCACTTCACAGTGTCCCCGTAGCCCGGGACACAACATACATTTCTGGCGACGAGGAGTTCCTGGACCCGATTGTCTTCACCGGCAAGACATCGGCTGCGCCCTTGGTTTCGTCGGCTGGTTCGCGGCGAATTATTCTGTTCGTCCAGCCGCGTCCTTCGGTCGTCCCCAGCCACATTCAAGATGGCTGTGCTATAGAACGGCCTCCCTCGCAAGCAGAAGGTCATCATCTCATGATGGCGACGTCCGGCGGCAGACTTCCACCAGAGTTCTTGGCGAAACCGGGTACTCCGCCCATTCCATGGAAACGTTGGATACGTATTTTTGAGCGATATCTGCTGGCCACTGGCGCTCGAGATTACGACGCCGAACGTCGGCAGGCCATGCTGCTAAACTGTCTCGGCGAAGCAGGCCAACAGATATTCGACTCATTACCAACGCCCGAGAGTGCTGTTGCAACGGCGCCAGCAACGTCGGCAGCAGCAAGCGGCGAACAAACTCGCCGTCCACCGGCGAGAGACATCTACAAAGAGACGGTGGAACTCCTGGAAGCAGAGTTCACAACCCGTCAACGTGACTCTGCAACAGCTGCAATTTCACCTTCGTAAGCAACAAGAGGGTGAGTCCCTCAAGGACTTTCTGTCGGCGCTGCGAGCCTTAGTGATTCCGGCAAGTTTTGGAGACCAAACGCAAGCAGATGTCAGGAAACAGTTCATGATCGGCGTCGCGTCGTCTGAAATGCAAGAGCGAATGGTTCTAGATGCCGCTCTTCCATTCGACGTGGTCCTTCAGACGCTTCTCAACATTGAACGTGCACGACGTGAAGTTCGGGAATGGACAACGGCATCGACGCCTTCACCGAACTCTCTATCGACTTGCAACGTTTCCACCGGAAGTGCAGGCTTCGAAGCAGGATCGTCGACAGAAAGGAGCTTGAGACGGAATCATACACCACCACCGTCTTCAAGAAACTCATCACCTCGAGAGTCTTCCCGTCGGTACAGTTCTCGCTCTCCCGCAAGGAGTGAACGTGCTGAGAGCCGAAAATCGACATCTCGAAGCACGCGCGACGCACGCGCGCCAGCTATTTCGCCCTGTGCCACCTGTGGCGGTACCGGCCGGAAACAATCGTCTGGAGGTGGACCACGACGGTCTGGACAGCCAGGTCGTAGGTCGGTCCAATTCACACCTTCGCCTAGCTCGTGGCAAGACCAACCCCCAAGACGTAACAGTCAGAGAATTTATGGACGAACGTGTGCGAACTGCGGACACGGGTTGGAACGCTGCCAGAGTTACGACACGTGCCCAGCCCGGAATCTTTACTGTTACAAGTGTGGTCGTCGTGGTCACTTCGGAGGTGTCTGCAGAAGCACGCCCCAGGGCTATTCACAACGGCCGCGGCACAAAAAAGTCGAACAGATTCTGTCGGATGACGACGACGACGATGACGAAGACTCAACGCTCGTGAATCATATCACGGGAATGTGCAAATCACGAATCTTCATTACGGTAAAAGTCTTTAAGACGTCACTACCGTTCTTGCTTGATACAGGATCGTCTGTTTCGATAATGGACAAGTCCACATTTATACAGCAGTTCGCAAGCGACGCCAAAGTTGTGCCACCCCCTGTCACGTTGCTGAATTTTTCCCGCGAGCCCACCAACGTGTTGGGAGCTTTCACGGCCACTGTTACGTTCAAAACGAGACAGGCACAAGTGCTGTTTTATATAGCGGACAACGATACGTCGCTACTTGGAATGGACGCTGTGGTAGCACTGGACATTCAAATGAGTGGAGCAGCCAGGACATGCTTCTATACCGACGCTGACGAGCCTGATGAAGCGTCGCGACTGCCAGACCCTCCTTTGGTATCTGAGAATACTACTGACAACACGGAAGGTCGACAACCAACACCTTCCACATCTACAACTCATGCAACTTGCCAGTCCGACGACATGTCTGCAGCGCTGCAAGAAGAGTGGGCGGCGCGTGCCATGCCACAAAAACAAGCGGCAGTAATTCTGCCTACCGCATCCGCACCGGCAATGCAAAGTCCAAAACTTCCAGCGTGTCTCGCACGTTTTAATCACCTCTTCACCCCTGGCTTGGGTCGAGTGAAAGGAATCCAATGCAAGGTAAAGATTCGAGCGTCGGTTCCACCGGTTCAACATCGCATGAGACGAATCCCTCAAGCGGCTCGGCAAGCCGTCTCGGAAGAAATCAAACGCCTAGAACAAGAAGGCGTGATTGAGCGCATTAATGCCTCAGAATGGGTCTCGCCCATTGTGGTAGTGCAGAAGAAAGACGGCACCATTCGGATGTGCGTTGATCTTCGTAGCGCAAACAAAGCGGTTGTAATTGATAGTTACCCGCTTCCTTACATCGAAGAGCTGTTGAACGCTCTACACGGTGCCCGTCACTTCTCAAAATTAGACCTCGCGGCTGCTTACCATCAAGTGCCATTGCATCCAGACAGCCGTGACATAACAGCATTCATCACACACGAAGGGCTGTTCCGTTACAAAAGAGTGTGTTTTGGACTAGCCTCTGCTCCGGCAACGTTCCAGCAGATGATGTCCAAAATCCTGCATGGCTGTCAAGGCGTACTGTTTTACCTTGACGACGTTGTCGTCTTTGGCAAGACTCAACAAGAACATCTGGAACGTCTGCAGGAGGTCCTTCAACGCATTTCTGACGCTTAACAACAAGTGTGTCTTCGGCGTCCCAGAACTCTCTTTTCTGGGACATAAAGTCAGCGGCGCCGGAATTGCTCCTTTGCAACAAAAAGTGGATGTTCTTCAAGCTGCTCCGATCCCAACAGACTTGACGCAGCTAAGGTCCTTCCTGGGCATGGTCGAGTATTATGCACGATTCATTCCCCACCTTGCGTCTGAGGTAGAACCTTTGCGCAAGTACCTCCGGAAGGGCACGCCTTTTATTTGGGACCAAGCCGCGGACAAGAGCTTCGCTCGAGTGAAGAAGTTGCTTTCGTCTTCAAAAACACTCAGGATGTTCAATCCAGACCTACCCATCATTGTGACTACCGATGCTTCGGCGTACGGGCTTGGAGCCGTGCTTCAGCAACTTCACGGCACGGAAGTCCAGACGGTCGCCTTCGCATCACGTACGCTGACCCCGGCAGAGCGCAAGTACTCGGCGGGGGAAAGAGAAGCCCTTGCATGCTTGTGGGCGTGTGAAAGATGGCACACGTACCTGTGGGGTCGTCGCTTCAAGTTACGGACAGACCACCAGGCACTCGTTGCACTGCTAAATACCTGAGGAAATGGTCTTCGCCCACTCAGAATTACGCGGTGGTCGACCCGTCTCCTGAAGTACAACTTCCAAGTCGAGTACCAGAGGGGCAGTGAAAATCAGGTTGCAGACGCGCTTTCAAGGCTTCCGGTGCCAGATGACGAAGGCGGAACACAATTCGACGAAGAGATTGTGTCATTTGTCTCCCTGGACAGTGAATGCATAACAAAAGCGCAGTTACAAGAGGAAACTGCGGCGGACCCGCTCCTTTCTGCAGTAATGACCTACATCATCTCTGAGTGGCCACCCTGGAGGGCGTTGTCCGCAGATGAGGTCATTCTCCATGATCAGAAAGACACACTCTCGGTGGATGACGGCCTTCTGTTAAGGGGTGAGCAGTTTGTCATCCCAACAAGCATGCGAGCGACGCTGATCGCTAGGGCACACGAAGGTCATGCTGGCATTGTCAGGACGACAACTCGCCTTCGCGAACTTTACTGGCGGCCCCGCATGAACGCGGAGGTGAAGCAGGCAGTTCACGCCTGTGACATCTGCAAGACAGCCGACAAGTCTGCGAAGACGGCAACCACGCCTCTGCAACCGGTGCCTCTGCCGGATCGCCCGTGGTCAAAGGTCGGCATCGATATAGTAGGACCTTTTGAGAGAGCGCCGCCGGCATACCGCTACGTAATCACGTTGGTGGATTACTTCTCTAAATGGCCGAAAGTTCAGTTCTGCTCTAACGTCACCACAAAAACGGTGACTAATTTTCTACATCTGGTGTTTACGCGTGAGGGCTATCCCGACAGTCTCGTCTGCGACAATGGGCCCCAGTTCGTTTCTGAGGAATTCAAAACTTTCCTGGCTCAACGGGGGATCAAACACAAGCTTGTCTCTAACTACCATCCACAAGCCAACGGGCAGGTGGAAAGATTCAACAGAACCCTCAAGTCCTACATACAGTGCGCAGCACTCGAGAACCGCGCACTGCACGCTGCAGTCCTGGACTACCTTTTCGTCTACCGCTGTACGCCGCACGCCACCACCGGATTGTCTCCTGCTCTTCTGCTCCACGGTCGCAAGCCAAGACACAGGCTGCACATTTTGGGTCTCTCCTACACAGAGTTCCTCAAGAACCCGTTTGAGGAGATGCGGCGACTGCGTGAGCGTGTAGAGCAGAGGCAAGACCGCTGCAGGAGATATACCGATGGAAGACGGGCGGCTAGGACACCGCGCTTCAGAGTGGGAGACCTCGTCAGAGTGAAAAAGCCTGGAAAAGTGCCTAAGGGAAGCCCAGCTTTCAGTTCTCCTACGCGCATAACACAGCAGGTCGGAAGGTGGACCTACCGACTGGAGGACGGCAAGGTATGGAATGCCTCCAAGCTAGCAACCGTTCCAGAGCCGGAGGTGACTGTGCCTAAAAGCCTCCTCCAAAACAAAACCAACGACAAAGAAAGGGCGATGTGCAATCATCATGACTGGCAACCAACAGCTGTCGCTCCGACACCTCGGTTGAGACCAGGATCAGCGGAACCAAATTCAACAGCACCAGCGCCCCAAGTACCAAGACTGCGACGGTCTCAGCGCAGCCGGCGACCACCAGAGCGATTCAGTAGAACTTATATATAACGGAACGAACTGTCATAGTTTATCTCATGAAACCTGTATGTGTGAGTGGTTAAAAATGAGTACATGTAGTAGTATGTGTTAACGTCTATATTCCTGGTCAGGAATAACTAAACGTGTAGAATTGGAATGAATGTGCTGTAAATAAGTCTGAAAATGGGTCGTGTTACCTTGAGCGATGCCTTCGAAATTGTTCTTGGTTTCAACGTAACGAACTTAGCATTGTACATCGAAAAAAATTGCCAGTTGTATATATGTGTAATTGTTGTTGTTCACATGCCTTTGGTACTCTATAGTGACCCGGTTTAATTTGTAATTTCCTTGAAATGTTCTTCTCTTCTTGGTTCTCTCTATTAACTATGTTCAATGTTTCATCCTTATTTGCCAAATTCAATGGGAGGGGGGAGAATGTTGTGTTCACCTAGTTTCGATTTCCACTTCATTTTCTTCGCATTGTTGTAAATAGTTTGATGCTATCATCAATCTTCTCTTCTTCATCTTTCTTTTCTTCTATTGGCTCGATCTAATAAAAGAACAGTCTATCAGAACGCTCGGACCAGACTGGCTGCTCACTTCACAGTGTCCCCGTAGCCCGGGACACAACAAGATCATAGACATGCCCTGAAAAAATCTACAAAGTGCAAGTGGCAAGAGGAGTGGAACCAAGAAATGAACAATAAGTTGTACGCCGTAAAACCTTTAATTCAAGAATGGGAGAGTGCACGTCATCGTGAGCGATTTTATGAGGTGATATTATGTCGACTCCGAATCGGTCATACACGTCTTACCCATGGGCACCTTTTGCGAGGGGAGGATGCTCCAGAGTGTGAACACTGTCACATACCATTAAGCATCCTGCACATTTTACTTGTATGCCCTTTGTATTACCAAGAACGCCACAGACACTTTGCTAAGGTTTACGAAGAACATACACCATTACATCTCGCCATTTTACTCAGCGATGAGCCATTGATTCCACACAAGTTTGTTTTCAACTTTCTTAAGGATGTAAGACTCCTGGACCAGCTATACTTTTAATAGTTTGTCGTATTCATTGCCACATCTTATGCGCTTGTACTTTCATGATCATTGTTTTATTAAATTACAAGCTACTATAGCTCTTTCTTCTCTTTAACCTTGATTTCAGCAATAGTCCTAGCTGTTGGCGCATTATAGCCTTGGTCGCTGCTGCGCCATTAACCCATTGCTTCCCAGTGCAAAAAATAGTGAGAGTATTTGAAAAATATATTGAATACAGGGTCACTGAACATAAATATAGACACAGGGGCCAAAAAAAATTTCATAAGTGCTACGAATTGTCTACTATAGCTTGTTGCATATCTGCAACACTGGGCAGTAAGTGAATATCTCAAAATATTAGCCATATATAAGAAGTTTATTTTATCAAACAAGGCACAGCAGTGATGAACAAAACATAGAAAGACGTGCTTCCTAGCATGGATAAGTTACCTAACCCCGATGGAAATCGACGAAACAATTCCGGTCTTTGTTTATGCACAAGTGAACATTGCACTTTGAGCAAGCGACGTAGCTGTAGCCTCCTGTGCACAACTTGCATCTGTTGCGGCGGTCCATCCAAATGGGCCAATGATGGCTACCATCGCCTCTTACGTCGCGTGGAACTTGTGGTGACGCCCGCTTCACCAAGGGAAGATTCTCTCGAGAAAGGCGGCCAGGCGGACGCTTCCTGTACAAAACCAAGCTCGTGGCAAGGTCCGCAAGAAATTCTCGCAGAGGCTTGGAAGATTCCCTTTGCTGCAGTGAGTGACGCTTGTGCAGAAACCACGCATTCACAGCAGCAATTTTGACGGTGTGCCAAAATATGTACATGTACCACCGCTTCGAGCGTATGGAAAACCTGTAGCTGTAGCACATCTTGTCTAGTAGGTCAACACCACCCATCGATCTGTTGTACTCGGGTACAATTGCTGGACATTCAACTGAGATGCGAGACTTCTCTTTCTTGTCCCATCTCTCTACAGAGGTGACCGGTTCCACACCAGTGCAGTTAGAAAGAAGTGTGACCGGTCTGTTGTCGAACCACTTTACAGCTATCATGCTTCTGTCACCACATGATGCGACACATGAATCACACGTGCCACGACCTTGCATCTTCATTGCCTTCTCATCCATTAGTTTGCACGACTGCAGTCTGTTCTCTCTCACAGTTCCAATGTACGAGATACCCCTCCGCGTTAGCTCGCAAACTAAGTGTGGTCCCGTGAAAAAGTTGTCAGCAACGATGAGATTGTTGTCCCGTTCAGGGAGACTTGAACACAACTGAAGCACCACTCCCGCACCAAGGCCTAACTGATATCCTTCTTGGTCTCCGTAGGCTCCCTTGCTGCATGCCTGGTAGATGTCAAAGTCGTAACAAAGTCCAGACTCGCCAGCACGAGCCCAGAGCTTGAGGCCCCACTTGCACTTCGGCTTGTTTGGAAGGTACTGACGAATTTGCGACCTTCCACGAAAAGGAATCAAAATTTCGTCGACGGATGACTTGCATTCCTGAGGTATTTTCAGCATGTTTCCCCGCAGTGCTGACAGCCATGGTCGCAGCTTCCAGCATTTGTCTTGTTTCACTTCGTCTGTTGCACCGTCGTTGTCAGCAAAATGCAAGTGACCAGCAATCTTCTCAAATCGATTGCGCGACATCACCTGTGCAACCAGCTCATAGCGGCTTCCATGTTCCCAGTAGGCACGTACATTGTGCATATCCACAAGTCCCATGCGAAAAAACATTCCTAGAACCGAGGTGAGCTCTTCGACTGTCATGTTTAGGGGTGTTCCGTGCTTCTGCATATAGTAGTTGTTGGTTTCTTCGACAACGTGTCCCAGCATGCTCCTCGAAACAAACAGGTCAAAAAGCTGCTTCGCTGACAGGGGTTCAGCAGGAGGCAGAGGGAAGTCATTTTCAAAGTCTGTGCCAGCTTGGTCAAACGCACATTTTTTCCATGTGTAGCGTTTGTTCGCATAGGCTCCTTTCAGGTCCCCCTTAGCAACTCCTGTCTCAACATTAGCGTCAGTGCTCTCGACGTCTTCATCGCTGCTATCTTCAGTGATTGCTTCGCATTCTTCGCTGCTGCTTTCACCCGAGAGATCACTCTCGTTGCAATCGATGTTGTCCAGCAGGTTGTCATTTCCAAGGAACCGCTTTGGTCTTGTCCTTGGCACACCATAGAAGGCTGAAGGTGCAATGACGGCCTGTAGATGGGATAAGAACAAATTACCAAGAGTGAAACAACATCCCGAAATGACAGCTGAAAGGTATTACCTAACCGAACAACAAAATTGTAGCGAAAATTGAAAAAAAAGCGAATGTTGCATATATGCAACAACCGTGTGAAGTGACATTCACTGCCCACTGTTGCACATTTGCAACATGCCAGGAATAAAAAATATCCAGCTTCATATAATGTATGAAATGCGAGATTCTGCATGCGATTCACGCGAAGGACATTCCTAGAGGCTCCTCCGGTAATATAGAGCTCCTATTTTCAGTTTTAGGTTCTTTGTGGAAATGTAAACATACCTGGTTTTGAGAACTCCCGCACGGCGTGGAGGACGCCATTTTCAAACGATTCCTGCGAGCACAGCGCTGCCCCTAGTGGTGAAAATCTGAACTCCTTGGATTGAGAAATGCCCACTGAGAAGAGCACTGACAACTTTTTGTCACAAAATGGGCCCGATGTATTTTTCTTGAGCAGTTGAAGTCTGTGTTGCAGATATGCAACATGGGGCATTAATGGGTTAAACCCCAATCAACCCAATCAACCAAGCTCCATTCAGTGAAACCATTGATCAGTGAGTGGGAGAGTGCTCGACACCGTGAACGTTTCTATGAGGTTGTCTTGTGTCGACTGAGGATAGGTCATACACACCTTACTCATGGCCACCTCCTGCGCAGGGAAGAGGCCCCAGAGTGTGAGAAATGTTTTAGTCCTCTAACAGTTTTACACATTTTACTTGAACGAGAACGTCGGAAACGTTTTTCTCCGTTATATATTGAGCATACGCCTTTACACCTTAGTATTCTACTTGGCAACGACCCACTTGTACCACACAGTTGTGTTTTTAACTTTTTGAGAGCTATCAGTCTTTTACACCGGCTATAATTTTATATTCAACTTCATCTTCATCACTATTTACAAGTCATATACATAGTTTTAATCCATCACAACTACTAAAGCTCTTTCCCCTCTGAAACCTGTTCTGCAATAGTCTGTATCTGGTGCATCATAGCCTAAGATGCTTTTGCGCCATAAAACCCTAATCAATCAATCAATCAATCAACTTTTACAAAATTAGTCACAATGAAAATTATAGTGACAAATTTTGACACAACTGCTAAGAACATACAGCTGATTTCATTCGCCTGGGGTGCTTATTCTTTTTTACTGTTTGCTGCATGTTATCAGGGCACCATGTGTCCAAAATACCATTAGACAATGCTTGATAGCTGACTGGCTTTTTTGGGTCACCCATGCAACTCCCGAACTGGCCTGCGACGGATGCTGCTCAGGCTTCTTAAAAACCATGAAACCAACACACACAAAAAAGTTTGAATTATTTTCACAGAAGAGCAGGCAGAAAGCACCAGCCAAAATATTTATTGAACAGAACGAGCAAGAACAGTACTCTGAATCAGTTAAAGGCCAAACTTCAATTTTTTGTCTTCAAAAATAAAAATAAATAAATACCTAAGAAGATAATTGCCAATCAAAACATTCCTAGCATGCTAGCAGACCCTTTAAAAATCTGGGTCCTCGTTTCTCTACTGGGCTCCTTTCGTTTATCCAGGGACGTCACGGGAAAGCCTTGAGGAATGAGAGTGACCTGGCTTTCCTGCGACGTCCCTAGATAAACGATAGGAGGAGCCTAGATGGGAAACGAGGACTGGGATTTTTATAGGGTCTGCTAGTGTGCTGGATGTTTCTTTCGAGATTTTATAAATATTTTTTCTTATTTAAACAAAAAAAGTATGAATTTGGGCTTCTCAGGGCTCTTAAGCAGAATGACTGGAAACAATAAAATATCAAAGAACAAGACGAGGGCACTAAAATTTCAAACTAAAACTGGAAATTATAATCACTTCTGTTGTGCAAATGTGGCTGCTGGTCTAAGAAGTTATCATTTAGCTGCAGACAAGAGGCATTCGTTATTCCTTGATATAAACACCCGTAAAACAATTAAGGTTGACTAGCTTTGTCAGGCAAGAGCAATACTTGAAAGCAATAGTGTAAAATGACTAGAAATAATGAACAGAAAAAAACTAGATGAAGATACTAGAATTTTAACACTGAAGTTACTGGAAATGATAATGACGAACTAAGAAAACTTGTCCTGTGGTGTAATTGTGGGTGCAGGTCAAACAAGTTATTACCTGGGGATGAGCTTGAACAGAGAAAATAAAGCATGAATTAAAAAAGGTACACACCTTCGGGTGGAAAATGAGCGTACGGCGATGCCTAGTGTATTTTTGCGCTAAAAAAAAATATATTTTTTTTTGACACTTAGTATTATCGGGGAAAAATTAAATACGAACAGAGAAGCGCGTGGCTCGCAGTACAGGCTGCGGTGCCTGGAAGTGAGCCTAGGGGAGAGGGTTTGTGGCCTACTCTGATGTGTATACGCCCTTCGCTTGGCGCTTCCCAAGCTTCGGCATTGAGCGATTGCACCTTCAGTGCGCTGAACGCTATCACCTCTATTGTTGCTCACACGACACATGTGGCGCGGGGAAGCTCGCCGCTAGTAGCAGGTTGCGCGCGCGCTTTAGCTGCTACTAGCGGCGAGCTTCCTCGCGCCGCGTCGAGCGAGCAACGATAGTGGTGATAGCTTTCAGCGCACCAAGAGGCGCACTTCCGAAGCTTGGGAAGCGCCGAGGTGAAGTGTGTATACACAACGGAGTAGACCACACATCCTTGTCCCTAGGCTGACTTCCAGGTGGTGCAGCCTGTACCGAGAGCCACGCGCTCCTCTGTTCGTATTTCATTTTTCACTGATAGCACAACAAAAAAACTTTTAGCCTTTCCACTTTGGTGAAGAAGGGAGACCAGCGAAGCTGTACTATAATGGGAATGAATTAATGGCCGGCCGCAAGTCGGCAATCCAGAGTGGAAAGGCTCGAAAGGTTGTGCTATCTATGAGCGACGGCGGCAAGCGGACAACCGGCAAACACAACACTCTGGACAGCTACCGCCATCTATGAGCGAAGGCGGCAACCAGAGTTTTGTGTCGACATTTCTTTGCGGGGGACAGGATCCTGGGGAAACTACCCCTTAACAGCTCCACTGTAAAAGGAAGAATGATGTTGAACTGCAGTCTCTCGCGGAGCTGTGCAAGGCAACGTTGCAGAGGGTGTTAAATGCCTGGAGGCACCGACACTGTCGACTGCTTCCTAAGGTGACTGATGTCAACGCCAGCTTTGTTCTGTCAAAGCACGGCACCTTCTCCACTGAAATAGTTGCAGAGCCTCTCTCGCACAGCTACAGCAAGTGCTCCGGGGCGAGCTTTCGACGGCCTCAGGCTGAAGAAAGTTGGCTTCTTTCCAGCCGGTTTGCTTGTCCTGGGTTGTTCCACTTGGCCGGGACCTCCCTTCAGGAGATTGTGGAGAATACATGCTGCTTGTACCATCGTGCGCACCCTCTCTGGTCTAGCATGCTGTTGGTTAAGAGAAAGTGACATCTATGAGCCGGGATACCGAACGCATTATTGGCCACACGCCGCGCTCGGGACAACCTGAAATAAATAAATAAAATAAAACAAGTTGCAGTCATTTGCATTAAAATTGTACATCAGAGTCGAATTTGTGCACTGCAAACTTTCATGTACAGTCTCAACAAAAGGGTGGTCGTAGGGTATACATTTGGGGTAGTCAGAAGCCTTCACAGATATCGCTACCCCCCATAGTAATACTAACGACCCCATGGGTAGTCACGCGGCGTGAAATCAACAGGTAGTCACAGTTAGCACCCCCAAAAGCAACATGGCGGCTGGCAAGCGACAGTGGAGCAATACGAGTGAGGCCTAGCGAGCTGGACTGCTTTTTGCTAAAATACGATTCTCAAGTGCGCACGCCCGTTCGCTGCCTTCCGTGCGCACTAAAGTACTCCAAAACGCGCCTCGAAGCACCGGCACTGCACCTATTACGAGTAGGGGCGGCGATGTGAGGGGGGCATTCGAGGTGGTTTGTCCGCGACTGCTTTCGCGCGGCCGGCTGCATTTATTTCGCCGGCCAGAAAACATTCAAAGAAGGAATCGTATAGCGAAAAATGAAATTATGTCTTTATTGAACAGAGAATCTGCTTGCTGTGCTTGCCGCAAGTGATCCGGCGTTTTCGGTTGACAGCGGCGAAGCGAGCCATCACCGATTCAAGCAACGTCGGTTCCGATCGTTCAACGCTCCTGCTCACCTGTTAGCGTTCGTTATCCACTTTCAAGTCCCTGGTAATCCCCACCGCGTCTGTGCACGCACTATTCACCGCACATAACACCCATTCAACTGGCTATGGACTGATCCCACTGAGACGAGAGCACGAGAGGCCGAAGAGAGACCCTTCGTGGCTGCTCCGTTGCGTAGACACATAAACGCGCGACCCCTTGAATTGGGCGGCGACACGCGCCACCTAACGGACAGCGCTCAAACTAAAAAAAAAGAAACCAACAGTCTTTGCTCTGAGCGCCTCGCCAGACATGCACGTATTACATTTTCCACACCACACTTCACACAAACGCGGCATACAGACACCATACATATTATGCATGAACGCGTTCACAAACAGCACAAGGTACAACATGAGATATTGACGCTCTACGTTCCTATATACACGACTAGTCGACACCACCAGCTTATATTCTGCTGTATTTTCTGTGACCGATTAGGATGGTGACCGCTGTCATATTTTGCATAAATACGAAAAGACTGTGCAAGATTTATCCGTATATATTATTTTCCTCTACTGCCCTTAGGAAAGTGCGCTCGTATCTCTAATGTGATCCATTGCAAAAGGGAACTGCAGGTTATAAATCAAATTAAATTGTCGCTGCACATCACGTTTTGATCAGTTTCGTTTTCTCGCTTGCCTACACTTCGAGTACACAGAAGCCTGTTTAATTAATTGTATTAATTATCGACACCAATTTCTGCATTCACAACTTTCTGAACACGCTGATGCATTTTGTTTTCTCTTTTTGCATATCCGAATGACTTCAGCGGCGGTGGAGTAAATGTTGAGTACACTGAGCGCGCGCCGGTGATTCTAGCGAAGCCCGTCCGCCGGTCCTCCCCGAAGCGTTGTTTCAGTTTTCTTCTTTTCGCTACAATTGTTTCTGCTCAAGGCGTGTCTTTCAAATATGCGTTCTATGCGCTCACGCCATGAGGACAGTGCAGAATTGCCGTTTTCGGGCCTGTGCCTTCACCTACAGCGAACGCGAAATACGTATGCTAAATTATTTGAAGCCTGGTTCAGACAGTTGCGTTTGACTGCGTTGCGGCAGCGAGAAACCAGGACATCCCTGCTGCTTATATCGCGTGCCAAGACGATTCCTTGAATTGGATTCCACGCTTCATACGAAGCATAGATGTGCCGGTGAGTCGCTTTCGGTTCTCGACGCAACGCTGTCAAACGCATTCAAACGCAAGTGTCTGAACCGGCCTCAAGCATCAAAGAACGCCGAGAACATAGTTCTCTGCGCTGCACCTGCTGGCTTCTCCAGCAATACTTTTTCTAAAAAAAAAAAAAAAAATCTAAAGCGAAAGTAGCACGTATATGTTTGCCAACGCTTTATTTTTGGAAATTTACTTGGAATCTTTTATATAGATAAAAGGAACGCGTGCCGAAAGGCCTGAAATCCTAGTCCCCTTCAAAGTACTCCACCTTGGATGACAAACACTTGTTTGAAGCATTTTTGTTTGAAGCATTTTTTATCGAGTATGCTCGATGAAATGTACCAAATGAGCCAGTGAAGGCGAATCATATATCCGAAGACAGAGAAATACTGAAATACACTGGCATGATCCCAGATATCTGTGTACGTTCGTCCTGTCCGGCCTCAGTCGTGGTGTTTAATGCTTCATACTTCACTGCACTTAAAAGCAAAAAAAAAAAAATGGGTATGACAGGCGTGCAAGTTCGGCGAAACCGAGGAGGCCATTTGCAACTGATCTGCACGCAGAACTCGCCGATCACACCTTTAATGAGAGCACGCTCTTTACTGAACCGCACAATAAAAGACGACAAGAGTATCTCGTCCGGCGAACATTCCAGTCTACTCACGCCTGTGCGTAGCTTCCTGTGCTTTTCTAGAAATTTGGTTAAATTCCTCGAGCACGACGCCAGCTGCCAGCTGTTGTTTACTAGCAGTACACGGTAAAACCCGCGACGGAACCAAAAAGGACAACCGCGATACTTTTTATCTGCCTCGGGTTTTAGTAGGTGCCTACCAAAGTTGCCTGTACTCTTTGGCGTGTTTGTTTTCTGCCAGTTTTAGGCGAACCGAGCCACACGCCTGTTTCGACCGGTTCAAATTTGAATAAATGGTAACCAACGCACAAAGAAAACAAGTTTCAAGTACTTTTTGAGATTTTTGAAGTGACTTTTGTTATTGAACGACTGCATGCACTTGAATGTTCAATTCAAGAGTTTTTAAGACGTGACTACCCCATGCTTGTCACTTGCCATCAGGGTGGTAACGCTCAATGGCTCGAGCCCAGTGGGTAGTTAGGTAAGCCTGTGGGGTAGTTACAGCCGTCAAAACGCATGATGACTAGGGGGGGTGCTCTGTTTTTCTTAGAGTGTATCACAGACAAGACGTCGGGCACGCATGAGTATGTGCAACCAAGCTGATTTTATTCCTTTCGCTTATCCTGCAGAGACAGGAAGACGTATAGTCAAGGCGAATATCGATATTGATAAACGTGACAAGGGTGCGTCATTGTTCGTTGTGCCTACGTGCGTGTTTACTGCGCCTTGTTTTCTTGTGCGTTTGTAATCCATAAAACTTCAGTACGCGAAAACTTTACCGTACTAAAGAATATTGGGGTTTTACGTTGCAAAGCAACTGAGGCTATGAGCGACACCCCAAAGGCTTTTTTTCGGGGAAGGGACCGCCCATAGTTCAATCCCCCGTCTTAGTACTCCGGAGGCCGAAACGTTACTTCGATGCAATGAAGGCGGTCACACCATACTATGTCGAGTGGGTTCAGACAACCTTTACTTAATAGGTGTGTGGTTAAAGATTTGTAATAAAACTCGCCGGTAATTAAAGATCTCTTGTTCCGGTGTTAGGCTGTTTGTGCCGAAGGGCTTTTTCAAGTTCAGTGATGAAGTGAACACGTCGCCCTTCATGATCACAGGAGAAAGCTGGAGCCCAGGCAAAGTGTTCATGTCTATCTGGTAGCCCAGAACTCTTGTTTGCGACGCCCTTCTGAAGAGGAGTGGTTTGCCAGATGGTCTCCCTTGGAACCGGGCGTCCCGACATCGATATACAGGAACTTGCAACTAGCATCGACAAGTGCAAAGAGAAGGATGCTATATGTTTTTTCAAGTTATAGTAAACAGATCCGGACTTTTCAGGTTTTATAATGGCGACATGCTTCCCATCGATGCCACTCACACAGTTTGGGAACTGCCACCGGTCGCTGAACTGCTGAGCCACTCACAGCCAGGCGTCCGTCGACTTGGGTGCCGCCAGTTCTTCGTCCTTCAGAATGTCGTAGATCACAGCGCACGTACTGTGAATTATGTCATTCACAGCGCTGTGGCTGACCCGAAACTGTTGGCTCAGGGAGTGGTAGGATTCCCCGAGAGAAAAACAAATCGAAAATTGCTGCGCATTCTGGCTAACGCTAAAGAAGCTGTAAATGCAACTGCATTTATCTTTATATCGGGAAGGCAAAATGGGGGTAGAGGAAGTTGCACAAGTACCTATCACTCAACAATGAACATTCAAGCTCCGAATGATGGCCTGAGTAAAGAATAAGTAAAGCTAAAATAAATTTAAAAAAATGCTCTCTTTTAATTGTTACAGCTAATTAAAAAAAATGCGTCCAAAATGGCGTGGATAGATTTTCATTTTTTTGGCAACAGATGAATGCTTTGATACCCTACGGACCAACGTTTATAGATACTTCTCCAGTTCCGTATCTCCTCGGCGCGCCTGTGGGGAGGAGGCGGCCCGGCGCGGTCCCCGCCACCGCAGCGCGGCGGTCGAAGGATGCGCCATCAGGACGATCGCCGCTCCCTTGCGCGCAATGTTCAGCACGCCTACTGCAGCCCGGGATCTCGGCTGATTTCGCGAGTAACGCGCTATTACTTTAATTTCGGTCGTTTTTGAACAGAAGGTAACTTGCAAATGATGTAACACCGAAAATAATACTTACGTGCAAGCGGTTCAGCCTTGGCCCGCAGCGGTTGTCACTATGCTTGGTTGCCTCACGTCGTCAATAAAAACGAGCGAGACGAGTATCGTTCGCGCGGTCGGTATGAATTTATTCCATATATTCACAGAACGCACGTAGTGATTTAATGTCGCAAAAAAAAAAACCTGCGCGTCGCAATCGCGCCGTCCTGGGCATTTTTGTTTCTTTTTTGTCTTACAAAATATATCGATCTTACCTATGCTATTTTAGAAGATTTGCTCAACTTGCAATTTAGTAAAGTATCTACAGAAACTGCTCATTCACAACATATTACACAAGCCGTAACACAATCAACTTTATTTTGCTAACTCGCAAAAAATAAAAAAGGGCTTCAAATCACGCGCAAAACTAAGCCTGTTACAGTTAAAGCTCCACTATACAAGCTTGGCCTTTTTCCTTTCTCTTTGGGCCCTTATGGCACTAACGTTTTCTTGGCACTTTTTGCGTGCGAAAAAGTGCATACGTGTCACCAAATAGAAGTGAATAACCTCGGCTGTGAATTCATAAAGATGTTGTGGGCAGCCAACAGAGTTGGTGCCACTCTTCATTAGGGAATCTAAAACCTTCCAAAAAATATCACCAAAAGCATGTTCCTTGCATGCTTCCTTGCAGGTTCGGCTCAGTATGTACTCTACAGTGCCTATGCAGGCAAAGAGCCGTTCAGACGGGTACACCAGACTACCTGTGGCATAGGCACGCTCAATTACGAGTACTGCCTCAGGAGGCAGATCATCTTGCACACCTAGAGCTTTTTTTTACAGTTCTCGCAACTTGTATTATTTTTTAGTTTGAAGGCTACATACCCTGCTAAATAGTAAAGAGCTGTTTTTTCTGGTGTAGGAGCATTGTACATATGGTCATTACCACTGTTAGGCATATCATTGAGAGGTATGGACATATACTGGTCCCAAACATGTTTTTTCAGTGCACTTTTCTGCAAAAGTGCCTCGCGTCGTTTCTCCCCGAGACTCTCAAATGTACTGAGCAGAACACGGTCGCTGCCTCCCTCGCAGTTTCCTTTGACAGCTACCTTAACAGGGGTGTAGAGGGAAAGCAAGCGAAATAGCTGGCTGAACTTCGTCACCTCCAAAAGACCTCACAAGTCCGAAAAACCTCTGAAAAAGCAATAAAATGATACGATAGGTTTCAAAGCTCCAGAAAAATTAATGCGAAAGTCAAATTACCTCAAGTGGGTCCTAATTCAAGCTTGCCGTCAAGACGTAGTTGACACTTCTCTCATGTAGAAAGCTGATTAAAGATGCAACAGACATCAGTGTTACACGAAGAGACTCAATAGTCTGCTGAGACGCAAAGAGCTTGATTGTCTTCTTTGCTTCGGTTTGGTTCATCATTTCCAGGAACCTTTCCAGAAACTGGAAGAACAAAAAAGGCGGTGCGACAGGTCATTTGGCACTCTGGCCTGGACGACAAGGCAAAATAATTTCTGAAGCAGCACCAGTTCTTTTTTTTTCAATGATGCTTGAGTGCCTGGCTCTAAAGATCATAAGAGAGGAACATATGTCTCTTTGCTTACCTTTATTCTGGGCGATCCTTTCTTTATTCCAGCTTCAGGAACTTTGACATTTTAAATGTCAAAAAGGTCATTCAGAAGGGAAGTAAACTTTTCTGTTCCAACACTGTCAGCAAAACCAGGTACCTTAAGACGCCGGTAGACACTTAGGCCTGTTGCAACGCTGCGGCTGAAGAGCTGAAAGCAGTGTTGTCCTTTGTATTCCCAGCAATTGTAAACAAGCACACAGCTGCACAACCAACTTTAGCTTGCTGGATGCCAAGAATGCAAATCAATTAATCGGGATTGTAGAGACATGGCAGAGATATGCAAAGTGTCAATAAAGATTTGCTTAGAAATAGCAAGCAAACTTGCAAGGGAAGTTACGTCAATGAGGATTAGGGGTGGGTGTGCAAAACAATACCTGGGTGGCTAGACGAACATTCATGGACTGAAGTCTCTGTGGCTTGACATGGTACTCTGTCAAGTTTGGTTATACCCTGATGTCAGATTTCTTCTCGACTTCGAAAAGTTGTTCATAATGATGATAATTCACTTGATAATCTCCTATCTGCAAAGAAAGAAGAGATTAAACTACGACATATTTGCAAATTACAACTGAAAAGCACTGAAATTCACTTCATTGCATCTGTTACAAAGACTAATATATAAGTAAGGTTTGGTTGTAGCGTGATTCAACTTACTTGTCCATATTTGTGCTTCATCATGTGATTTCGAACACACTTGATTATGTGCGGAACATCGCATATGAAGTGGAGATGCCCACCAGGGAGGCATGGGTGCTCTATCTTGTATGGCTGTCGAGTTTTCCTGTAATTCCAAGCTGTGTCCACATCGACTTATTGTTGCCGGCCCCATCGCTGATTACTGCCAAGGCTATGGCACCGTGCTGGTGTAGTTGTAGCACCGAGTTCATAACCATTTTTGCCAACACCCACCCTGGCGCTGCTCCTTTCGTTGCGTAGGTTGCAATAGGCTGAACCCATGACTCAAACACAGGATTATTAACATGACCACTAAAGCATGGTCAGCTAGCTTGTTTATGTTAGCCTCGGCAACATCACCATAGTCAACGAAGCCATCAAATTTACAGGACACTCTATTAAATTCAGTTGTTTCTCTCAGCTTCACCTCATCAATGATTACACAGCCGTAAGTGTGATGTTCTGGCTTCTCCGTCATATGAAGCTTGATGCTCTCAAGGGCAAATTTGTTTAAACCGTACTGGCATGGGAGGCCCCTGAGCAGCTGAACGAGACGACTTGCACTTGGAAGAGGAAGAATTTTCATATCAGACAATGCCCTGTAGCATTTTGGACTTGTCAGTCCCAAAAGCAAGCAGACCATAAGCCACTCTGTTGTATATCTGTGTCCACGTGGTGACTTGGCTGCCTGTTGCATAATTACCGTCCGTATTGCAATCTTCTGCACTTCAGGCAAATCCTGCACGATTTCATCAAGACTTATCATAAATGCATCCTTTAGCTTTTCACTGAGTCGCTGCACTTCTCGCTTCTTTCGTTCTCGTGCTGCAGTAGCTCGAATCAACCGTTTCCTAAGCACGCTTGCTGCCACACGGACCTTTTTCCTTGGCTGTGTTTTTCTTAGCTTTCTTTTCAGGCTCTTTGTCAAAGAGGCACCGAAAGTACACATGCCTCTATCTGCATCTGTCAAAACTAAGCAGTCCTTGTGGTACAGTATGTCGCCAACTTTCTCTGCCACACTGCTGGAGCTCAAGGCGCTGTGGGAGCGGCCACGGCAAAACTGCTTTATATGCACAATCTGCAGGATTGCTTTTACGTCCTTCGAGGAGCGTATTTGCAGGTCGACAAGGGATCTCTGCAGCAGCTTTCCGTTGGCGTGAACGACGAAGCTGAGGTCCTCGCGAATTACGACGCTCTTAAGAATGGTATATGCACCCGCCTTCATTCCCGCATCATAAAAAACAATCTGCCGACGTTTCCCGGGTTCCTCTTCTAAGGCCGCTGACCTCCAGTTTTTAGGAAGCTGGAGAGAGCCACTACTCTCCAAAATATTTACAAAATCGAAGGCCTTACGGGAACATCTGGAAATCTGTCGGTCGATCTCTCGACATAGGCTGTTCGTTTTTAGCCGCCGTGGCCCTTTTTTTTGGCGATCGCCGCTTCTTGCGCTGTGATGAGAGGTAACTTGGCAGGTTTGGAGAAAGGCAAGGAACTGCATCGCTTCTCAGAGCCCATGTTTCCCGATCGATCTCGACAGTCTCACCGTTAATGACATGCTTGTACGTCTTCACGATGTCCGCCTCCTGGAAGTGTACGTCACAGACCTTGCACGTCTTAGTCAATACTTTGTCTGCGCGAGGGATCGCTCTCGTCCACCTTCCGAGAAGCTGCGGATCACGAGGCGGCGCAAAATAGTGTCGTTTCTGCGGGTTGCTTTTGTACCCGCTGGTACAACCGGGTACAAAGCACGTAGGCATTATAACAGCTGCATACAGTCGTCACGTCACAACGAACGTCGTATCACAAACCGTCGAAAGCAATCACACACTCGAAGGGCAGAAAACCAACAGATCACGTAACATACAGCGCGAACAGCGAGCGAAAATGCAAGCCCAACCACGTAACCGGAGCTGGCCTGGCCGGCACACACGCGCAAGCTGCGATCGCAGCGCCCTCGCAGTTCCTAGGGATCGGTCGCGCCCGCCTGGAGAGGGGAGTTCGGGAACTGGAGAAGTATCTATAAACGTTGCTACGGACAACTGCTATTTTTGGTTTCTACTGGAGGAAAACTAGCCACGCCAGTTTTGCAGGGTTCTTTTTGGACTGTATTTTTCCAACTTAATCGGTTGTCGGTGCCTTCCCAGCATGATCGCACCAGCACAAAGAAAATTTGTGACTGTTTTTAACACACGGTTACTCACCAGATGCCAAGTGTTGCAGTGTCAGCTGGAGACGGGTCTTCGCTCTCATAGGACTCCTCATATTCTTTGTTTGCCTCTGTATTCGCGGATGGACGCGGGCTAATAGTTCAACGAAGATGTCATGGGGCACCCAAAGGAGTCTTCGATATTCCACGAAGTTGCTTTCCAGCAGCTCTTCATACAGTTAGTTCTGTATACCAAGTTCGTTCTTCTGCATCCAACCTTTCACCCACAACCTTCTTTTAGTAGGTAGAATGTCGTCGCCGTCTGTTTCTAGCAGCGCTGCTGCCATAACAGCATATCACCGCTCTATATGCGTCTCCATTTTCCTGTTCTTAACTACGACGCTCGCGTTCTGTTCAGCGTGCTCCGAACGTTGTTGTGGAGAGTGTGACCGCTAAATTCGGCTGGTAACACTGATATCCCTCGCGGCTCTTTGCCGTCCGTGTGGATGCTACACTTCGTTTCAGCTTAAGTCCAGACCAGGGTGTAAGATAGACAGGTGGTTAAACGGCCCATAGAAGCCTACCGCAGCGCCGTGACCGTATTGTGTACTCGTCTGCTTGCGGGTACCCCCGACTTGCGACACATAGCGCTGCGGCGAGAAGAAAAAAATCGGAATCGAATTTGCGTGGAACTTTATGGGAGAGTGCGCAAAATAAACCGAAAGCACGACAATCCTTCATCAAAAATCCACGAGAAACCATCTCCGTCAGTTTAGCCGGTCGCCACCGGACGCCCACCTGGAGTGAGAGTACGCGGTGCTCCACATAGATGGCGCCACAGAAAAGGAGAAAACCGAGGGGGACACAATGCGGTCACTCAGTTGGCTCTTGTTTCCCCACCTGTCTATCTTACACCCTGGTCCAGACGCAGCCAACGGTACACTCTTTAGCTGGTTCCACATAAATTCCGGTTAGTAAGTGGAACATTTTTACAAAAATGTTCCAGTTAATCTAGGTGGAGCTGCGTTTCAGATACCATGAACAATAGGTAGAACAGTGTTCCGCAT
The DNA here is from genome assembly GCF_016920785.2 of Ixodes scapularis. Classification (NCBI taxonomy): domain Eukaryota; kingdom Metazoa; phylum Arthropoda; class Arachnida; order Ixodida; family Ixodidae; genus Ixodes; species Ixodes scapularis. The sequence goes on from NW_024609846.1 coordinate 106,457,597, forward strand.
ATTTTATGGTGCAATAACTGGAACAATGTTCCGCTTAATGCCTGTGGAACCGCGTTCCAGCTACAGGTATCTGGAACACTGTTCCAGTTAAATGAAGGCAGGATTTCTGTGGAATGCTGTTCCAGATAAAATAGGCCTGCTGTCTTTTTAATGTTCCAATCAGGGATCTAAAGTCAGATTTTTCCTGAAAAAGCAAAGCCAGTGTGAAATGCATAACTCCTGCAAAACCAATGTCCGCTTTCTGGCATTTGTCGTTAACAAACCAATGTTCGGCTTCATACAGTTTGTTGTGTGTTGCACTTTCCATTAATCACCGTTTTAACAATGTGCCACAGTATCACAAATATCAAGTTTAGATCCCTATTTTGCAGTTTACAAACATGCATAAGACAGTGACAGTAGACAACAGCAATGCATGGTGAAATTGTGTAGCATTCAGGTCCACACCACAATTAAGAGCTGTTGTGTAACAGAGCATAAATCCCATAACAATGCCCAATTTGAATTCTTTATTCTTCAGAATTACTAGGCATAAAATACTTTCTTAAAAAATAGTGCACAGCAAAAGTAACTATGTTAACATTTGGGTATTGGTATAATCGAAAAAAAAACATTTAAAGCAAAGTGCACATAATCTTGTTAGTTGGTGGGCAATGTGCTCGCTACCCATTTTTTCGCTGCGTGTTTTTTCTGCATGGGTTGCAACTGTTTAAGCATCATCATTAGCTTAAAAGACATGAGGCACCTGTCAAACCTTTCACTTTCGTTCAATACTGTTTGCACTAGTCCTAAGGTTTGCCCGAAACAATGTGGGTAGGAAAGGTTCAGGACATAGTAGATGGTTAGTTGTTCTATCAAGGCGTATTCCAAGGAGCAACGTGGTGGAAGGTGAACCGTCCTTTTGTAGAGAACAATTTCCATCTGGTTGCTGTCGATGAAGATACATGCTCCTGGCAGAAGCGACCCAACCTCATGTTGACCGTTGAATAAAAATAGGCTTCGGTTAAATGTTGTACACAAAACTAAGTGAATTGTTTAGTCTTGCTTGTGCAATTTATAATACGACTTGTTAATCTTATTGCTTCATTATGATATAGATTTGCAGAATGGTTGCTACCAAGTGTCAAACCAGAAAGGAACCTAAAAGTAAAACTGAACTGCTATTTTTAACCGAACCGGAACTAAACCGAAAACTTTGCCGCAATCTTCAAACTAAACCGTTACCGAAGCATGAAAATAAGTTCACAGTTACTAGCTCTGAAACGATTTAATGCAAGTTTTTTTTGGTAGGATTCAAAGTAAGACACTTAGACATCATTAGCTGCACATTCTCACAAAAGCACTACAACAGAAAGAAAACTGAATGCTGCTCCGAATAAAGCGCCTATCTGTGTCAAACACGAGCGTCCAGTGGCGCCGTTGATCCAGAGCGTGGAATAATAACATTGGCATCCACAAGCAGGAGCGGATGAATGGTGCGTCAAATTTCTTAATTATTGTATCCTTAACGTGTTTCTAGAGTTCCACACACAAGTTCAAATGAAGATGAAGCATTGCACTGGTGTGTCAGAAGTGGCAGACGCAGCGATAAATTCCGATTGTTTGCTATAGGCAGGGAAATTGTAATCACTTTAAAAGTCGATGCTTTAATGTCGTTTTAACCATTATTTTTGCCTTCTGGACCAGAATCAGAGACTGTAGAGCCCGAAAATGGATTAAAAAAGAAATTTGGATTGACAATCTGAGTGTTACACTTGAAGGTTTTTATCTAGTTCCAGTATTTATTGAAGTGAGCTTTATTTTTATTGCAGCACAGGCAGAGGTACTTCCATGACATGATCATAACTGTAAGAAGCAGCATTCAGAGAGTAACATTTATAACCACTGTGTATACAGGTCCTTCCTTACCTTTCCTCGGACTTCTTTTAAAGAATAATGATATGGTTTTTTAACCATCTGCTTCCTCACATATCTGCTCTCAGAATCACACTGGTTTTGTTCTTTACATTAGAGTGGAAAACCGCTCTTACCTCGCTTATCAGAAAGAACTCTGCCCTGCTGGGTCGTAGGTCCTGATCAATATCATGGAAATTTTCTTTGTTTTGTAGTGCTCGAGTTTCGCGAAGTTTGAGTTCCATCTCGGAAACCATAGTGCCGAACTGTGGCTTCAAGTGCCAGCTGCAAAGAAAAGTACAATCTATAGTTGCGCGATCTGTAAAACTTAACACTGTGTTAGGTATAATTTTTATACTTCTTTAATGCAGTGTCTGAATTACATGGCCGCACTGCCTGTGAGCGCAGGCAATGAAGAACAAGTGCGTTCTGTCCACACTGTACAATCTGGTCATTTCCAGCATGGTACAACCGACAAACTGAGCCACAAGGAGCGGCTTCGTAAGAGGAACACTAAGCACTGCTTTTTGGGTGGGCGACATGGCCCCAGACAGTTACCAGTTTTCTTCTCTTACCACTGCTGAGCTGCGATATGTCAAAGTTCAGCCCTTTCGCATGAAGTATCTCAGATATATACCTTGCACTACAGCGTCAACAGCAACCTTCGCACACCTGTGCTGTCCTTCCAGCAGCCGACATAAATCGGACAACATTGCTTCATCAGTGATTTCCGGACATTCCAGCTCCAGCACACTTTCCGGAATGGGGATGTGCACACTGGAGTAGTCACCATCCACAACACTGTAGCTACATAAGTGGGCATCAGGCACAGGGTAGCACAAGCCATGTTTGTGGCACTCATCGAAGTGTCCCCTGTAACACTTGGCTGCATTGAATGTTGTCCTGCAACTTGAGCATGTATACTATTTCACCTGAGGGTGATGTACCTTAATGTGATCAATAAACCAACTAAAGTAAATAGTCACAAAGGCACAGTGCGTGCATGCATGTTGTACCTTGCAATGTGCTCCTGCTGGTGGGGAAGCTGATTGATGTGCAGATGGCCCTGAAGCAGCCGGTGCCGTTGCAATAGATGTTATGCTGGACTCGCCGACCTCCTCTAGAGAGATAACAGTCTCAGCGGTGTCCATTCTTTCTGCGTGGACAACCGACTCGTCCTCTTGTTCGCGAAATGTGGAAGTCGGGGCATTTGCTCTTTGTCCCCAGTCACCTGCACGCAATGCAGTGTAAGAGTAAATCTCTGCAGATACGTAGCTATACAGGCCGAGCCCAAATTGTCCTGAAGAAGATATCTGCAATACAATTTGTGCTTTATTTCATGCTTGGTATGCGTTTAACCTCTTAAGGCAGTTTTATGGAAAGTGGCACCTGAAGATTTACGGCTACTTTTTCAGTAGGAGCTTCCCAGCATTTGTGCAACTGTTATGCATGAAGTTTTTTCCTTAAATTATGTAGGCCTGTGACAAGCAAAGAAATAAATAACGTTAAATGATGTCGAAAATAACCTTTTACAAACCAAAGTCCTGCATGAGGCAAGCAGGCAACTACATGGAGATGCACTGTTAACATTGATCCAACATGCAATTCGCCACTGACATTTCTAATCTTCACACTCTGTTTTTTTTACATGCAATTTTACACCAAGAACAAACAACTAAGAAAAATAATATTTTTTCTTCATATGTACTGGCAAATCACTGCAGCAAATTTTTGTCTTTAATATTAACACCCCGCAGGGGGCACTTGTGAAAGCAGGTATTTGGAGAGTGGCGTCTCCACGGACCCCGAGCCATGCGAGTTCGCCCGCCCACGTCTGGCTGTGCGTGGCTTTCCCGTGTCCGAGGAAAAGGGCATCCTGGTGGTTGAGCCGAGCCCGCGGTAGGTTAGGACCCTTCGGGGCCTCCCGGGTGAGGCAATACACCACTTCGGCCCCTGCTTCTCGTAGACGGGAGTCCTGGTAAGGCCCGGCCAGGATGATTCAGTCTAGTCGCCTTTTCTTGTACTATCCCCTCCGATCTTTCGCTTTTACCTTTCCTGTTTCTTTCACTTCCTTCTAATTCCTTATGCTCCTTTTTCACCACTCTTTGGCGGCATGGGCTAACCTTGGGTGGCAATGGACCTCTGTCTTGACCCACACTTGGGTATAGTTTCCCGGCAGCACTGTTAGTGTAACGTCTCCAGCAAAGCCCTTCTTGTTATGGTGCGTTATTTAACCCCTTGTTGGTCTCGGTGGTGGGCGGTGCACCGCGGATTCTGAACACTCTTTGTCCCCTTATGGCGCCCCACCCCTCCAAACCCCGTTCAGGACACGCCTTTAAAAGGCACTGCCCCGAACAAAAAACCATCGATAAAGAATGTGAAGTAGAAACATTTACTAAGTTTTTCATCGTTTATTCGTTGGATGAACAAAAACCTGTTTCAAAGCTGTTATCTTTTATTGTAACAAAGGTGCTAGAAAACCTTGTAGGCTTTTCCTAGAAGGCTAAAAAACAGCACACTGGAGACCTTCTCGTGGAAGTGAATACAAAAAAACAAAGTGACGCACTCCTTAAGCTGACTACCATCGTTGACGTGAAGGTGTCGGTTAGCCATCATCGCACACTGAATACTGTCCGTGGAGTCCCCTCTGAGGACGACTTCTTGCACACTAGTGAAGAAGAACTCCTCGAGGGACTCCAGGGTGCCGGTGCCGTCGCCGTAAAACGCATTATGTCTAGAAAAGATGGCGAACAAATCCCTTCGAGACATGTTATCCTGACTTTTGAAAGGCACACTTTCCCCGAGACAGTCAAGGCAGGTGACTTGAACTGCCGCATCCGCCCGTACGTCCCCAACCCCCAGCGGTGTTTCCGTGGCCAGCGTTTTGGTCATGGAACACGCAGCTGTCGAGGGAAGGAGACGTGTGCGAAGTGCGCTAGTCAAGGTCACGTTTCCGATACTTGCGAGGCGGCTGTGGCCCTCTGCGCTAATTGCGGTGGACCACATCCTGCTTATTATCGTGCATGTTCCTCTTGGAAGCTAGAAAAGGACATTCTTACCATCAAATTAAAGGAAAACATACCGTACCCAGAAGCCAAGAAGCGGTTCTCCTTTTTGTCAAAGGGGAGTTTTGCCGAGGTGGTGCGCAGGGGCCCTGCACCACGCTCAGAGTCAAGGGTCACCCAGGTCTCGCCCGAGATCTTGGCGGCCGACTGCAGGGCCTCAGCTCCCCGACAGGAGCAGCGGCTGCTTCCTCCAGTCTATGGTGGTAGCACGCGTGATGCTCCTTCTTCCAGGGACAGGCCGGCAGCAGCTGCGTCTGCCCGCTCTCCTAGGCCGCCCCCTGGGGAGACGGAGCGAGCTTCTCGCTCTTGCTCGCTGGAGGGCCCCCCTACCGAAGGAGCAGCATGGTGCCCATGCAGCTCCTGGGAATGGAAGGGACCAGACGAGCTCAGACGACCCGTCGCCCAGTTCGTCTGCAACCCCCCCAGCCGGTCGTGGTCGGGGTTTGCCCCCCCCCCCCCCCCCCCCCGCACATCTGGCCGGACAAGTGCTGTTCTAAAAACAACGGATACCTCTCAGGAGGTGGAGATGTCGACAGATGCTGACAATCTGTCCACTCCTGGGTCCGACCAGGACAATATGGAGTGGGAAGCGCCCTCCAGTAAACATAAAAAGAATAAGAACCCTGTAGTCCCACCCAAATGATGATCCCAATGTCTTCCGCCTAGTTTGTGTTGACTCTACAGTCACTTATTTTACTAGGTTTATTTTTTTGTTGTATATTTACATACCCATTATAGATGACTAAGTTACATTTTATGCAATGGAAATGTCGTAGTATTTTAAGAAATATTGATGATGTGAACTATTTCAGAGATCAGCTTCGGCCCATCGCTCTCGCCTTGGAAGAAACCCACCTTCACGCTAATTTTTTTTAACATTTTAAGATGTCATCAGGTTTTTAGAAAAGATCGCCCCTCTTCCACCCCCTCTGGTGGTGTTGCAGTGGTCGTACAGAGTGGAGTTGCTTGCTCTCAAGTTCCCCTCTGCACACCGCTGGAAGCTGTTGCAGTACGTCTCCTTCTGGACCGCCTTGTAACAATTGTTTCTTTATACTTACCACCTAACATTCCTTTAAACCTTCAAGAGCTGCAGGGACTTATAGGACAGCTCCCGCAACCTTTTTTAATTTTAGGAGATTTTAACGCTCATCATCCAATGTGGGGTAGTACCCGTCAAGACTCTCGTGGTGGTGTGATTGAACGGCTTTTATTGTCTTAGGGGCTGTGCCTTCTTAACGGGAGAGAGACAACCTTTTTTAGTGCGGCACACAACTCATTCATATCCCTTGATCTTTCTATTGCTTCACCTTCATTACTTTCTTGCTTCTCCTGGAAGGTTCTTCATAACCCTTTTGGAAGTGATCATTATCCAGTTGTTTTAGAGAGTACCGTTCCATTGCCTAATCTTTTAAAGCGTGTCCCTAGGTGGAAGTTAGACAAGGCAGACTGGGCGCTTTTTAATCTTCACTCTGCTTTAGATCCTTCGCTTCTTTCTTCTATGTCTCCTGAGAATGCTACACTTTATGTTACTGAGCAAATACTAAAGGGTGCTCAGCAGTCTATTCCTTAAACATCTGGTAATATACCCAATAAATGTAAACCTTGGTGGAATAAGGAGTGTGCCACAACCCGGGCGGACCAAGATAGGGCGTGGGGCAGATTTCGCAGATACCCCACTTCAAGAAACCTTGTTGGATTCAAGTGACGAAAAGCCAAGGCTCGGTGAACTAGGAAGCAGGCAAAGCGGAAGTCGTGGATGAAGTATCTCTCTTCTTTAACCAGCTTTGTCCCAGCCAAAGGGGCCTGGGACAGATAGAGGAAAGTAAATGGGGATTACAGGTGCTTTGCCATTCCAACGTTTAATGCTCCTTCTTCGTCACTAAAAGATATTGGTAACATACTCGGGGAACATTTTTATAATTCATCTAGTCCGGCCAACTACAGTGTTACCTTCGGACAGTTAAAAGCTCGTGCGGAACGACAAAAGTTTGTCATATCAGGAGGAAATTCAGCATCGTATAACCAACCATTTACGCGATGCGAGCTTGAGATGGCTCTTAATGTGACAAAGCTCTCTGCCCCTGGTCCTGATGGAATTCATTATGAAATGCGGCGCCGCCTTTCTCCAGAATCTCTTGAAAACCTCCTCCTGTTTTTTAATCTTTTGTGGGAAAAGGCATGTTTCCCCCAAGCTTGGAAACACGCACATATCATCCCCATCACAACCATCAAGCTATCGCCCAATTGCACTGACAAGCTGCCTTGGGAAAACATATGAAAGGCTTATAAACAGGCGACTGGTATACATGTTAGAAAGCCAGAGGGTATTTGATAACAATCAATGTGGATTCCGCCCAAGTCGATCTACCCTTGACCACTTAGTTCGCCTGGAAACTGTGATACGTGAGGCATTTGTAAACAGGCAGCACTGTGTTGCGGGTTTTTTTTTCGATTTTGAAGGGGCATATGACACAGCGTGGAGGTACGGGATTCTCCGAAACCTGTATGCCTGTAATATCCGGGGCCGTATGCTGCGAAGCATAAAGGAATATCTGACAGATAGGACTTTCCAAGTTTGTCTCGGCTCAGCCCTATCTGATTCCTTTGTTCAAGAAAATGAAGTCCCTCAAGGGGGTGTTTTAAGTGTGACTTTGTTTTTGCTAATGATGAATTCACTCGCACAACTGCTGCCACGCTCTATTTCATATTCTCTTTATGCTGATGATATACAGATTTCATCATCGTCTTGTAACCTTTCTAGCTGTGACCTCCAGTTGCTGTTAGCCATAAACAAACTGTCCAAGTTCTCCGCTTCAAAAACGGTCTGTGTTCCTTTTTCTTTGCGACGCGGGCTGTCTTTGGATCCATCGCTGGAATTGAACGGAACTCCTATACCTGTTAGGAAGGAGCACAAATTTCTTGGTGTAATATTTTTTAGAAAGCTTAATTTTATTTCCCACCTTAAAGGGCTGAAGCAAAAATGCCTTCAGTCGACAAACCTTCTGAAAGTTTTATCTCACAAGTCTTGGGGTCTGATAGAAAATGTATCCTGCAGCTATACAATGTCCTTGTACGATCTTGTCTTGACTATGGTGCAGTAGTGTATGGATCGGCTCGGCCCTCTGCACTTAAGATGTTGGATTCAGTTCACCATCTTGGCTTGCGACTGGCAACAGGAGCTTTCCGGACGTCCCCTGTCCTCAATTTGTATTCAGAATCCAGTGAGGTCTCCCTGAACACACGACGTACATATCTTAGTCTAACATACGCTTACAAGATTCTGGCCGACCCTCAGCATCCAAGTTACTCTTCCCTCACAAGGTCAAGGTTCTTTCGCCTTTTTGAAAATAAATCGAGCATTCTAACACCGTTGAGCTTCCGCATTGAACATCTTCGCTCCTCGCTGCACATTTCTCTGGACCAGGTCGGCCTCGTTCGGAAAGTCAACACTATTCCACCTTGGAAAGCACAGCGAGTTGAATCCGACTGGACTCTCGCGAAGTTCAACAAGCACGGCATTTCCCATGCTGTAATTAAGCAAGAGTTTGGTGAACTGCAAAATAAGTATGATGGTTATCTCCATGTTTATACAGATGGCGCCAAGACTTCATCTTTCGTTGGTTGCGCTGTGTACTCTGAAAGCTTCTCCAAAGTTCAACGACTTGATTGTATCGCCAGCATTTTTATTGTGGAGCTCTATGCGGTATCAATGGCGATTGAATATAGTATCAATAAGAAAATACTAAGGGCGGTCCTGTTTGTCGACTCTCAAAGTGTGATTCTTGCAGTTTGCTCTCTTAAAGATACTAAAAATATGCTTGTACAACAAATTAGATATAAACTTAACTCTGCTTTGCATGGGGGTCAAAATATAAAATTTTGTTGGGTACCCAGTCACATTGGCATTCAAGGCAATGAAGAAGCCGACAAGCTTGCAGGGTCTGCCGGGAACCTTCCGCAATCGCTCTCCTGTTTACCCTATCAAGATTTTAAGCCCTTGGTGAAGTCCTTGATTCTTCATTCTTGGCAATTGGAATGGGACATGGAGTGCGATAACAAGCTTCATGTTACCAAACCGGCTTTGGAAGTTTGGGAAAGCTCTTCATGCAAGAGCCGACGTGATGAAACGTTGTTGTGCCGTCTGAGAATAGGACACTCTTTTATAACCCATAGGTATCTGCTTTCGAGAGAAGATCCACCAGTCTGCAATCAGTGTGGTGATAGGCTCACTGTTTTGCATATCTTGTGGTTGTGCCCCGGCCTTGAGCCTAAGCGCCGCATTCATTTCCCTGAATTTTTTCAACATCATATCCCATTTCATCCTGCTCTCCTTCTGGGAGAGAATCCTCTGGTCTCTTTTGAACGAGCAATAAAATTTCTTGGTAGTGTTGGCCTTTTACACCGATTTTAGCTTCTTGGTTATCCGTTTGTAAAACTCGTTTTTTAGTACAGTGAAGCCTAAAATTAGTTTGGCGCAGATGGCCTCGTAGCTATTGCGCCATAACCTCCCAAAATCTCTCTCTCTCTTTAATATTAACATCCTGCTAATGAAAGCCAGCAAACAGTTCACGGCATCATTATTCTAACCAGTAAGGGTACCGTGCGAGATGGGGGATTGACCGCACAAAATACACCAGCCAACTGGTACTCTCTCGTGGTTGACCTGCTCCACGAGTCTTTTGAATCCACAACATTCACATTCAGAGCAGCGGCCCCTCAGCATGCCTGTTATGCCTTCCGGAACAGTGGAGCAAGCCATGTCTCATGTACACGGGCAGCGCCTGCAGAAAAACTGATATTACACGTGCTCATAGCAATACTAGCAATACATGATCTGGTTCTATGCAGACATGTTCCTGTTGTTTGTTTCATTGATGTTGTCTTGAACCTTGCAGGTGACTGTGCACTATATTGTGTATCATGAGGAGAAGTTAGGAGCGTATTTGGAGAAGCTAGTGTCCTACGGATATCATAACGTCCTATAAATGTCCTGTGGACGTCCAAAGGACATTGGTAGCTACTCCTGTGACGTGACAGCTGGAATTAATTTTTTTATGCCGCGGTAGATGACGGGAACTTAGCAAGCTAGACCTTTTTCGTGATTCGCGGGGAAGAATGGCTAATTAAATTCCGGTACATTAGTAAACTAAAAGAAATCATGGAAATTTCATTTCCGAGAATTGCAAGGACATGTGCAGCTTAGCTTTTGCTTTCCGCACACTACAAACTGGACAGGTCTCCTACAGAAAACTGAAATGTGCGGCCTTATTTGAACTTCGCATGATATCAAAAGCAATTGGGCATTCGCATGGGTTATTCCCTCGTGTAGCTACATGTTAAATTAATGGTGCAAGTGACACGTAAGAGTCACCATCTTATTATGCATTCGTTTTAATGCATGCAGACGCCCACGCGGATGAATGAATACCACACGCTTGCACCGTTCAGGGGCAATTGATGTTCTCGCAAAACACGAGGACGGCTTTCATTGACTTCACACGCACTTCCATTATAATTTCCACTCTATATATAAAAAAAAAAAGAAGAAAAACAGCAGTGCCGACCGCGAAGGAAGCCAAAACATAACAAAAGTTTAACAGAAATTTCGCAATCGCCACCTATGAAGGAAAGCCGGAAGGCCCGTACACACAGCCGAGACAGACGTGCGCTTGGGGGCGAATTTTTTTGTAGTTCTTGAATCTAAGCGTTTGCTGACGTATACACATGGACCGACTTTATTTATCGACGCACGCTCTTTGAGCCACTCAGCGAGCGACAGGATGTCACCTTGCTCTTCCTTCTACAGTGGCCTGTACGGTGCCACTACTTAACGCGCCATTTACACGAGCGCACAAGCTGAGTGCAGCGATGTCAACGGCACGGACTTCGCTAACTTAGCTTTATTCTACGCCTAGTACGAAAAGAGGGGTCCTTCAAAGCTGCTGGTTCGAGCCTGTGCCTCCGACAACACTGCCAACAACTTCGGCGCAATCGTAGAATCACCACCGTTGCTCATTTTGTAAAAAATGACCGTCTCTGAGCGCCTACTCAACGGGAAACATACGACAATTAGAAAGCCACACAAATAAACAACAATATCCAGAAAACTTCCCCTGCTTTCTTTCGACAGGCGCGAGATATTTTGAAAAGACGCCGACGACGGCAAGCCCTGTATAGGCCACTCCTCATTTCACGACGGCAACGTCGGCGCAGGCCGAAAGCGCGTCTTCGCTTCGTGTGAATGGGCCTACCGCCAAGCAAGCGCAGAAAACCTCAAGAAACAATAAGAGAACCGAACGCACCAAACAACAGCTTCAGCAGCAAGCGCCGATTTTCCGCATGTACGTTGACTTGAAAATACAAGGTACCGTCCTTATTAGTACCCTACAACTGAAAAAATAGAAGCGTACTGTTAAGGCAGCCTAGGAATGACCAGTCGAGTCGGGGTTCCATGTCAGACTATTTACTCAGCTCGTGTCGTGTGTTAACGTCGTCGTCGTTAGACTAGCTAAAAGAAGAGAAAGAAAATAAAGTGAGTCAAAACATAACATTTTCTCCTCCCTTGGTTGTTTTTTAGTTAAAGGAGTAAGAGGAATAAGCACGAAACATTTTCCCCTGCTCTATTTTTTTCTTTGTTTGAGGGTTAAAAAGAAAAGAACGAAAAATGCCAAGAACAAAGGAAAAAAAATAAACAAAACACACACAACACAAAACACAAGTCACCGCTTTGCGCAGTGACTTCCGATCACCGAAATTACCGAGAAAAGAAAAGCAGTTCAGTTCATCATGCGGCATAGTTCCCATAGCGCTCTGGTGGCTGACGATCACGTCCGGAGCGCCTCAGAGGCATGGGCGTAGGATGAGCGGTCGAAACCCCCTTTCTTGGTGGTGAGTCTAAGGCTGGACTGCACACAGGCGTTAGCGATGCAGTTTGTTGCTGCCCGTTCCACCTAGGCTGCTGTGGCTGCCAGTTGTGGTGCCTGTGGCTGACGCTAGCAGGGGAAACGGCAACTTTCGAGAACCGACTGCTCTTAGCAGGGGTAGATGTGTTTTGTCTCTGGCTCTGTTGGTTGGTCGTTGGGGCTGCTGCGAGTTTTGAGGCGTTCCATACTTGACCGTCTTTCAATCGGAACGTCCACCGACCTACGCGCTTTATGATGCGCTGTGGGGGTCCAAAGGTCGGCTCTCCTTTGGGGACTTTACCTAGTCGCTTTACTCGAACCCAGTCTCCACCACAAAATCTCGGGGTCTTCGCTGCTCGACGCTGGTCTGTGTACCTTTTGGTGTACTCGTTGACGCCTCTGCTGTACTCGTTGATGCAGCCGTTGCAGCTCCTCGAAAGGGTTTTGCAGGAACTTCGCCGACGACAGCCCGAGGATGTTGAGTCGGGTCCGTGGCTTGCGTCCGTGCAGCAGGAGGGCAGGAGATAGTCCAGTGGTGGCATGGGGCGTGCAGGGGTATATCATCAAGTAGTCGACGAGTGAAGAGCGGATGTTACTTCGTTCAATGGCGGCACACTGAAGGAAACCCTTCAGTGTATGGTTGAAGCGTTCGATTTGCCCGTTGGACTGGGGGTAGTAAGCAGAAACCAGTCTGTGCTTTATACCGCGGACTTGAAGAAACTTCTCGAATTCGGCCGACACAAACTGTGGCCCATTGTCACTTACGATACTGTCTGGGTACCCTTCTCTGGCTAAGATGACTCGCAGAAAATCCGTCTCCCTTCCCGTAGTGACATTTGGGCAGAACTGGACTTCTGGTCACTTCGAAAAGTAGTCAACGAGCGTAATGACGAAGCGACAAGCTGGCTCTGCCCGCTCAAACGGACCCACAATGTCAATGCCCACCTTAGACCAAGGTCGCTCTGACAATGGCACTGGCTGTAGGGGAGTCGGTGACGTCTTGGCAGTCTTGTCCGAGCTACTGCAGACCTTGCAGGCGGAGACCGCAGCGCGTACTTCTGTATTCATTCGAGGCCACCAGTAGAGCTCTCGAAGGCGTGTCTGCGTCTTTACGATGCCAGTGTATCCTTCATGTGCTCGTGAGATTAACGCGTGACGCATAGTTTTGGGGATGACGAACTGGTCACCACGGAGCAGGAGCCCGTCGCTGACTGAAAGAGCCTCTTTCAGGTCGTAGAAAATGGTCTCATCCGAAGATAAACTTTCCCTGGGGGCCAATCTGAGGTTACATAGCCCATGACAGCGGTGAGCAGTGGGTCATCCGCCGTCTCCTGTTGCAGCTGTTGTTTCGTGACGCACGCGTCGTCCAGAGCGACGAAGGAGATGATCTCGTCGTCGAAGTTCATTCCTCCATCATTGGTCGGCATGGGCAGGCGGGAAAGGGCATCAGCTACCCCATTCTCTGCTCCTCGCTGATATTCCACCGTGAAGTTGTACTTCAGCAGGCGATGGGACCAACGTGTAATCCGTAGGGCGATGTCCTGTTCCCCCAGTGGGAAGCAGTGACTCAAGCGCTTGGTGATCCGTGCGAAGAGTGAAATGACGGTCCCACAAGTAGACATGCCATTTCTCACATGCCCACAGGCATGGCGGCGCTTCTTTTTCTCCAACCGAGTACCGTCGCTTCGTCGGCGTCAACGTTCAAGAGGCGAATGCGACCGTGAAGATACCGTCCTGATGGCGCTGCTGCAAGACAGCCCCAATTCCGTAGGCCGATGCGTCTGTAGCTACGATGGTAGGTAACGTTGGGTCGAACATCTTCAGCGTCTTGCCAGATGACAGCAACGATTTTACTCGGTTGAAGCTTCGGTCCGCCTCGTTGTCCCAGATGAATGGTGTGTCCTTCCGCAGGAACCTTCGAAGAGGCTCGACTTCAGATGCTAAGCCAGGCACAAAGCGGGAGTAATATTCCACCATCCCCAGAAAGGAGCGGAGTTGGGTGATGTCCGCGGGGATGGGGGCAGCGTTGAGAGCATCCACTTTCTTTTGAAGCGGTGCAATTCCTTGAGCGCTGACTTTATGGCCCAAAAACGACAGTTCTGACACACCAAAGACGCATTTGTTGTTGAGCTTAACTCCGGCCTCCGAGATTCGCAGCAGAACTTCCCGCAGATGGTTCTCCCAAAAACAACAATGTCGTCAAGGTAGACCAAAACACCGTCACAGTCGTGGAGCGCTTTCGACATCATCTGCTGGAAGGCTGCTGGCGCTGATGCCAGACCAAAGCACACCCTCTTAAACCGGAAGAGGCCCCCATGCGTGATGAACGCCGTGAGTTGTCGGCTCTCTGGGTGAAGAAACAGTTGGTGGTAGGCAGCAGCAAGATCAAGCTTCGAAAAATGCCTTGCTCCGTGTAAGGCATTCAGTAGTTCTTCTATGTGCGGAAGAGGAAAACTATCGATGACGAGAGCCTTGTTGGCTTCTCGCAGGTCCACGCACATTCGAATGGAGCCATCCTTCTTCTGCACCACTACAATTTGCGAAACCCACTCGGATGAGTTTATCCGCTCGATGATTCCAGCTGCTTTTAGACGCCGAATTTTATCCGAAACGGGTTGTCGTGCGGCTAAAGGGATACGCCTCATCCGGTTTCGAACAGGAATCACAGAAGGTCGGATGTTTACCTTGTGGACCACTCCCTGGACACATCCATGACCCGAGTTGAAGAGGTGCTCGAAGTGGCTCAAGGAAGGTGGTAGCGTTGGTTTTGCTGGCGCAGGCACCGCGGAAGTTGTAGCCTGTGGCGCAGACGGTGCTGACTGCAGTTGCTTGTGTACTCTTGTTGACCACTCTTGCCTTAATGCACTCGATGACTCGTCCAGTGAGACCGGTGTGTACGTTTCACCTGCCTCTCTCGGTCGTTCGACGGAGTCCTCCGCATCAGTATAAAAGCATGACTGGGTAGCACCGCTCATCTGAATGTCAAGGGCTATGACAGCGTCCATACCCAGCAGCGAGGTACCACGATCAGCGGTGTAGAACAGGATTGATGCAGCGCGGTCCCTGAACATCACAGGCGCCTTGAAGGCTCCCAGAATGTTGATCGGCTGCCGCGAGAAGTTCAGAAGCTTGACAGGTGGCGGCACGACTTCCGCAGCCTTTGCGAAGTGCTGGATGAACACCGCACTGTCGACAAAGGAGACGGCTGATCCTGTATCAAGAAGGAACTGCACGGTTGTCTCGAACACCTTGATGCTCAAGTACAGTTTGGTCTGCGACGGCCCAGTGACGTGAGACACCTCCCACTGCTCGTCGTCGTCGTCAAAGTCGTCATTGACGATCTGGTCGCAATGGTTATGTGACCGGTGCTGGAGGGATCGACGCACGCTTCTGCAAACACGAGCAAAGTGTCCACATTGGCCACAATTGTCGCAGGGCTGTCCCCTGGCTGGGCAGACGTCGTAACCCATGCAACGTTCCACGTCGTTGCCGCAGTTGGTACAGGTCCTGCCGTGTCCGTAGTTGTGCCGTGAAGAGGGCTGTGGACGCGGAGATGGCTTTCGCTGCGGCGATTCAAACCGCACCGATCGCCGATACGTCGATCTTCCTGGCTCCCGGCTGCCATCCTCAGAACCAGGGTCGCCGCTTCGGCCGCAGGTCACACAGCTGTTTTCAGTGAACGAGCGTGGGGTGCGCACGTTCCTTGGCCTGGGTGACGAACACCGCGTCAGAGCTCGAGCCGGTGAGTCACGGCGCGAGTGCCACAGCTCGTGCGTGCATGACGCCATCGATGAGCACGGATGTTGCCGTGCCGTTTCTTGACTAGACATGGATGGACGCCATGTTTTTTCTTCGCGTTTTGTCACGTGGCAGGTGAAATCGTTGCTTGGCGTCGTCGGCGATGCAGTCGTTGTAGCCGACGCCCATTCTCAAACTTCACGACGCGATCGCTCCAGATTTAGGACGGTTTCTAAGGCCACACTGAAGAGAAGAACAGCGTCGAGAACCAAGCGTTCTTGAATCTCTGCGGACGCAGCTCCCACCATGAACTCTCGGCGGATGACGGCCTCGGTGTCGGCGCCGAAGTTCGCTGGCACGGCCAATGCTCGGAGGGCTGAGAGATCGTCGTGCAGATTCTCCTTCTTGTTGTTTTCTCATGTGAAACCGGAGTTGTTGCAGGGTCTCGTTGACCGGCTGCGAAAATTCAGCCTCGAGGACCCTGAGGGTCTCCCTATACACGTCGCGAGACGCTTGTCGGGCTTGCTGACCGTCTCCCGCCGGTGACATTGCTGGCGCCGGTCCAACGGGAGCTTGTAGAGAGTCATAGATGCGCTGGCCTTCGACTCCCAGGCAGTTGAGCAGCTTTGCTTGGCGCCGTTCGGCAGAAAATTTATGAGCACCTGTGGCCAAGATTAATCGCTCTAACATCCGCAGCCATGTTTTCCAAGGAATCGGTGGCGTCCCTGCCTTGTCCAAAAAGTTCGGTGGTGGCCTGTCAGCATCAGCCATGCTTGCAGTCAAGATGGCGCCTCAGCGATCCAGGAAGCCGTTCGAAAGCACGGCAAGTGAAGACAGCAGCTGCGGTTCCTCGCCAATCCCAGACTTTCCGGAGGCAATAGGTTAACCCGAAGGACGCATACGTGGTTGTAAAACGTCAGCATGCCCTGGTTCAGCACCCTCCTCGCCAAAAAGTATGTTAAAGGGATACTACAACGAAATTTCGGCGCTCATTTTTTGGTCTATATGTGTTCAAAAGAGCAGTATCACATGGAACATACCCATATCTTGTTAAATAAGTCTCGAAAAGAAATTTTAAAACGAATTAAACGATTAGCAAAAAGCACCTGGTGGATGTTGCTAACGCCTCGTTTGTAATGCTCGTCTAGGAACCTTGACAGCTAGTGACGGAGGTTGTCTCGTCTCCGGCCACGACGAGAGAAGGGGGGAAGGAGGAACTCCCCTCTTGCCGAGAATCCCTTTTGTATGTCGCAGAAGTCGCTATTGTCCCCCTAGAAGATTATAGAAGATTAACCCGTCACTCGGAATTTGTACAAAAGCAGCCGCTTCGGTGGCTGGAACGACCAGGCCATCCTCTCGACATCAGCCTCGCCGTAGCTTTGCTCGTCTTGAGACGACCTACGTCACGATTGCGTTGGATGTCACGTGCTCTAAGCTGGGCCTTCTCCGAGCGCTTGCCAGAGTGGGCCGTTTATAACGAAAAATACAGCCACCAGGATCAAAATACAAACGTGCGATTGTGATTTACGGATATTGTGGATCATATTCAACCTATTTTTGAACACGACGGGAATATTTCAAATTTCGTTGAAGTATCCCTTTAAGGCAGCCTAGGGAATGACCAGTCGAGTCGGGGTTCCATGTCAGACTATTTACTCAGCTCGTGCCGAGTGTTAACGTCGTCGTCGTTAGACTAGCTAAAAGAAGAGAAAGAAAATAAAGTGATTCAGAATATAACACGTACCTACCTTTTCTTCCCGCCAACCCAACCTTGGCTGCAGCCCAAACGATGTCGCACGAAATCGCACGAAAGGGGCGCAAATGCAGTAGTCTTTCCCGTCAAACAGATAGCAGGACGCAGAATGCAACGGTGCGTTACTAATTCCCCAATATGTCCGTTATTACACCTGCCATAAGTTACTTGTCCTGAACATCACCAAAACGCGATGAGAAATGAGTAATCCCGCCACGACCAAATCACCGCCACATCAAATCTTACCGCCCTTTCCGAAAATAGTGCGGCGTTCATTTTTTTTTTATATATATCTATAAACACGCAAACCAGCTAATTAATTTCCGTTTTACGTGGTAAGGCGTTAAACATATATATATATATATAATGTTGAAATGTTTTTTCTCCATAAACACAACTGCTCTACAAACAAGTAAAAAAAACACGTCGGCGCTTTTTGTGTTACTCCGCCCGCAACCGGCGAAGGAATAAGCTTGCCGGCCATCTGGGACTGTCTGTCTCCTGTGGTACTGGAAAAGCCTACCACGTCGAAGTGGGAAAGAATACGGCAGGAGTTTTGTGCGAAGTGGAATTTCCCGAATGCCATCGGGAGCATTGACGGGAAGCACTTTTCTATTAAGTGCCCAGACAGCAGTGGGTCAGATTGTTATAATTATAAAGGGTTTTACTCCTTGCTCCTGCTCGCTGTCGCAGACGCTAACTACAGTTTTACTCTAGTAGATGTAGGGGCACAGGGACGCATATCAGATGGCTCTTTCTTCAGGGAAAGTTCCATCAGACGTCACTTTGAAGCCAACACTCTCGGGCTGCCCTCGGGTGTGTCTAGGTGGCCCGTCTGTTTACTTGGCGACGCTGCTTTTCCATTGCGCACGCACTTAATGCGCCCGTACGCTGGAAGGAGTCTCGATGACAACAAAAAAGTTTTCAATTACCGTCTTTCCAGGGCGCTCCGATGTGTTGAGAACGTTTTTGGCATTTTAGTCTCCAGGTGGCGTTCGTTCCTTGGGACGGTCGAAGGTGACGTCGAGCTTGTCACTGACATGATAAAGGCAGCAGTATGTTTGCATAACTTTCTCATTGCTGACAACGCATACTGTCTCAATGATTATGGTGACAGGCCACAGGGACGGGCGGTGCAGGAAGGTCGGTGGAGGCAGACAGTGTCGCAAATTGGCACTTGCACTGCAGCGGCCGGCAAGCGCCCTGCTCAAGCAGCCATAGACATGAGAGATGAGATCTCAGATTATTTCATGTCTGCAGAAGGCTCTCTGCCATGACAGCTGGAAGTTGTTAGGCGTAGCTAATACGTGAACCTCTGTTACCACTTTTCATCGCAAACAGAATATAACACAATTTTCTACTTGCCTGCTCTAGACTGCTCTATCTGGGCATATACCCAGATAGAGCAGTCTAGACCAGGAAAGTGGAAAATTGTGTTATATTCTGCATGTGCCAGTTTTGTTAACTATTTGAGAGCGGCTTGTGCGCGTCCATATTTTGTTTGCTTGGCTACTTGAGAAACTGTTCGCTGATAGTTTGGAGTTGGGCCTGCGATGGTTGAGCATGGCCCGGCGGTCGATGAGGTACTCCGCAGGCGATGAAAGCTCAGCGAGTTAGAGTTCCAACTGTTTATTTACAGTTACAAACTATGTACAGTGGCTATGTACAAAGTAGGGGATTGACATTTTGGGGCAGGATGCCTCAAACAACTCCCAAAGTTCCGTCAAAATCAGCTCCTCTCGCTCGGGCAACGGCCTTTGAGGACCCTCACCTCCTCTCTCTCGGGCATCGGTTAACCAATAGTTTTAAAACCCGTGAAAGGCACGTGGGGTCCATTGCCCAATGATCAGCCGGTGGTCGTCACAGGCATTCGTCAAGTTCGCAACGGCCCTCGGCTGACAGCTCCGTAGAGTCGCCCACGCAAGCGGTCGCAGACAGACCGGTGCCCGTTCCGAACGTCTAGCAGTTTCCCCAGTGCTTTGGGTTGCCGCCTGGACGGCGCAGTCAGCGAGTCCCTCGGGGTGGAACCCGACCCGGCCCGGCGAGGCCGACATGCGGCGGAAGCCTACGAAACAAAAACACAGACACCCCCCGGCACCAAAAGCAACAAACCCCCGCAGGGGGAACAACCTACTGTCCCCCAAGACGCTAACACGGGCGGGCCTGCGACCCTAACCAAAACCCCGTAAACAAAACGGTTTCAGAGCAAAGAAAGACCCCGATGCCCTCCCCCGGTGGCCACGGCGGCGGCGTGACCGCAAGCGCCTGCCCGCAAAGGAAAAAGGGGGCCGCCACAGCTTCAACTTGTGCCAGCCTTATTTTGTGTGCTGGAAGTTTTTATTCTTGAACCTGATTTGTTTATTGTTTTCGCATGCATTTTTTCTGCTGCAGTGGTTTAATGGTAAAATACATTCTATGTCAGCCATTTCTTTTCTAGCCTAAAATGAACGCGCTGCATGACTTCTATGTAACGTTCTTCCTTTCCTTAAAAAACTATAAATTTATAAAACACAGTTTTTACTGCCTGGATACTACAGGCATGTCTCAAAATAAATGGTCGTTGAAAAAAAATGTTCTACCACATATGTATGCCGCAAGAGGCATTTTTTTTTCTCTATCTCTACAGAAACTGTTCCCTTACAATGATGATTAGGAGTGTACTCTATATACGCCATTACTCCGAAGAGTTTCTTTTTTTCCCGCGCTCCGGGAAGACGTGAGATGAAGGAGCAGAGTCGGAAATAGAGCACCATCTTAATCATCATTACAAGAATTACACATCGCAACGTAAATAGTGGGCGCGAATATTTTTTGTTCTATTTCTCGTTTCGACGAGAATTTATTTTAAGACATGCCGGGCCTATCCGGGCAATAAACATGTTTCCTTGTAAGTTCAGTAACCCAAAATCAATTATTTTATCTAGCCATTGCTTCGATGCCAGCCCTTCGAAGGACAAGTCTGTGAGATGTTGCCGGCTTTTGGTGCTGTTCGTGGGTCAGTTTGGAGAAACAATTGATCATTTGTATTACCTTTGATAGACATCACGAGATTGTGAGAGCTTATTATATATAAAAAAATTACCTTGCCTTTCACTCTGCGCTATCTGTGTCGCTTTTTTAAAGAATTATTTCGCATCGGATTGTGTGTTGTTTTATTCACTGTTCTGAGGCATTTATGGCAAAAAGTAGCCTTCCCACCTAAGTTTTTGTGCTTAGGCAGACATTTTCTTAAGTCTAGTAGGATTAAAAGTCAATGACTCGTGTTTTTATAGTAGTGTTTCCACTTGTGGTGGCACAAGGTGTCGGGCGCAGAAAGTATTACGCACGGAGCTTTTTTTTTAATTAATTTTAATTTAATTAATTAGAAGGCAATTACGCACTTCATAAGCTCCCCTCTAGAACATATCTGTAACACATCGTTATTGACTGGTATATTTCCGGAAAAAATGAAACTTGCCAGAGTTTGTGTTATACATAAAGGTGGTCCACGCAATAATATAAATAACTATAGGCGAATTTCTGTGCTACCTTTATTCTCAAAAATTCTAGAGCAGGTAATCAACGTTAGGCTTTCTAGTTACCTTGAAAAAAATAACATAATTGTAAAGCAACAGTATGGCTTCCAGAAAAACAAATCTACGGAAAAAGCCTTGCTATATATAAAAGATAAGCTAATTAATAGTTTTGCAAATCAATTATATACAGTAGGAATTTTTTTGGATTTTCGCAAGGCATTTGATTCGATTAAACATGACATTCTTCTAAAAAAAGCTGACGCACTATGGCATAAGGGGGATACCTTGGAACCTAATTCATAGCTTTTATCTGGACGATCACAATATGTAAAAATCAATGAGTATGAATCGCAACTAATGAAAATAAATTACGGTGTACCTCAGGGGTCAATTCTGGGACCATTACTTTTTCTGTTGTACATAAATGATATAGTAAACATTCCGCAAACTCCAGATATTATATACTTTATGCAGACGACACCAATGTGTTTTTTACTGATAAGGATCTTAGTGTAATAGAAGGTTTATCAAACATTTGGTTACGCGAACTTGCGCTGTGGCTATAGTCTAGTCAAATATAATAGAATATTAACAAAACGAAATATGTTATTTTCAAGCCTGTGCATAAGCAACTCTGTAGTAATTTCTCGGTACAATTTAGAAACTCAGAATTAGAAAGAGTGTCCTCGCTAAAATTTTTAGGTGTCTGGTTCGAAGAAACCTTAAGCTGGACAGACCACATCAATCATATTCGCTCTAGCATATCCAGATCTATTGGAATCTTGTATAAACTTAAACATCTCCTTCCCTGTTGGCTTAAGTGCCAACTCTACTACAGTCTTGTGCAATCTCATTTACATTATTGCTTACTAGTTTAGGGAACTACAACAAAAACAAATCTTGACAGACTATTCGGCCTACAAAAAAAAGCTGTTCGTTGCATCGAAAACCTTCACTATACCGATCATTCAGCCCCATATTTTGTCAGATATCGATTTTTAAATATCCATCAGCTCTTTCTTTTAAAGCTAGCGATGATAATATACCGCGAGTACAGCAGTGACCAAAATGAATTTTGTGACATCTACCACCCTAAAACAACACAATATAATTTAAGAAATGAAATATACACAAAGCCCAAAATACGGACGAATTATGGCTCGCAAGCTTTAGCGTATAAAATACCACAGCCTTTGAACGATCATCCAAGTGTTTTTGAATGAATGAGGAATGCTACTTCCCTTATTGCCTTCAAAGGTAACATGAAACGTTATATTTTACAATAGGAAATTGCGTTTTGGTTATGCATTGGGTTGAATAGCGTATAATCAGCTCTGATCACCGTTATTTGTGTTAATTCGCTTGAAAGCTCATTGCTCCTGCCAGTTTGTACTTTAATAATTCATTTTTCTGTAGAAGGATTGTTGCGTTTTTCGTTTCGCACAGTGACACATTTTTTGATAAGATTTATTGTCGTTTTTACTTGTGTTCATTCCTAGTCTGTTTTGATTCTCTGCTGAGCAATGTACAGGGTGGTGGGGCCTCGTCAGGTAAATCTGTTTACCTTTTGCCCCTCCACCTGAGACTCAAGGAGTCCAAATAAAGATTATTATTATTATTATTATTATTATTATTATTATTATTTTGCTTATAAAATTATTTTATTACAGTTTGAGTCACGTCACTGCAAGTAGGAGCATAAATAATAAAAAAAAACAGCAGCAGCCTCTTGCTTTGTTATAAAAACACACAGTAACGGAAGTAATTGCAGCATTTGTCAACTAATTAGTTGTCATATTCTGCAATGATTTCCATTATTCGTGCCTTGCACTTTGCTGCGTCAGCCTAAACAACCTGTCCAGGCTCATACCAATGGACAGGCCAAAAGCCTCATTTTCCGTCATTTTCTTGTCCAGCTGGTAGAGCAGCTGCTGCTCAAATTCGCCACTTCTTTTACGCTTTTTCGGTGCGCCTGACGACACGCCCCGTCGTTGCACGCAGCGCGGGCTCATCACCATCAATATTTAGCTGTGATTGGCCCACTTCCATCTGCTCCAAATAAATGCAGTTGTCCTCAGAAGGCGACGGTGCGCCACTCTGGATCAAATGAAAAAGGTCTTCTGCCGCGACATCCCCGTCGGCGTCCACTGGTAGTGGTCTCGTGTCCAGGTTGCACGCCGTTCTACAGGAACAGAAACATAATCCACTTAGCAAACAAAACCATTATCACATGAGCAAAATGCTTCACATATATTTGATATTTCGAAAGGAATATGAAATGTCTTAATATGTTTATCAGGCTAGTAATCCCCGTGTCAGACGGCGTTCTAAAGGTCCTTTTCACTAAGCTCCTTCATAAAATCGCCCAATCTGCTCACGATGTTGAGTGCGCCCGTACCCTACGGCGTGCGCTGGTTTGCCGATTTTATACAGGAGCTTAGTGAAAAGAATCTTTAGAACGCCGTCTGACGCTAGTATAAGACGTTTTTCCCCCTGTCTTTCTTCTTCAACACCGTTTCCCTGCTTTTACAACAGTCTCGGGTTTTTCTACATGATGACGAACATCCACCAGCTTGCCTGCGCAATCACAGTTTTTCACTGGTATAAGCTTTATTTCTGAATCGCTCTGAAATTAGAGCTACGCTGTACCGCCCTAAATAAAGCAAGCACAATAAACAAAAATGTTGCGCCTATCGACGCCATTTTATTTGTTTGTTTTTTGTGTGTGAGGGAAGGGAAGAAACGAACGCATATAAACATTTTCATGACGGTGGTCTGTCCGCATTTTAAAGTACAAGTGAAGTATTTCTGCAGAACATCCGACCATATCCCTCAATTGGGAGATACTTGGTTTCACATGTGTAAATTACCAGGAAGGTTGACCTTTGAGCAATTAATCGGGGATAAATACTAACCAGCATTAAACGTGTTCATCAATTAACGCACAATGCTACGCATTATTTTGCACAGCGTGCCAAGCTTGCTTGAAGCCATGGGAAGTATTTTAACCCTTGTTTTGTTCGCTATTTTGGTTATCTGTCGCGATACCGGTGAACATATGAAGAAGGCAATGAAGGCGGACCGTTTCTTTTATTCATCTTCTTTACACACTCGAGCAAAACTCTCAGCAGTGCGGGGGGCTCACTCAATGCAAAGCCTGCCTGTCTCAGCCGCGTTGTACACAGACGCGGCTGCGTCCAACGTGATTAAAGAATTCCATGTACTATTCCATCTAAGAAGTCATTGGTGTCGGACGTTCGCTACTGCTACTATGCCCCCAGTGTTCGATCGAAAGAAATAAAGCGGCATTCTAGTACGTTTTTGCGATTTCACTGACGGTTCCGCAACTCTCGTCAGGCCTGTATCTATAATTCCCGAGAACAGGATTGTGACCAAAATGTGTAACTCAATCTACGACACGAGTCTGTTTCAACGCTTAAATTCCTCATACCACGCTGGACAATGCTTCAAAAACTCACTTTTTAGGACGGCCACAGTTTTTATAAAATTCCATGGCCTGCATGAATTCCCAGGTGTGCCTGGCGACGAACCCGCTGCCGCTTCGCTTCGTGAGTTCCAGGGCCCTGGTTTCACGCGTGAAGCGGTCACGCAGCCTCTTCCACAGTTTTTGGCAGTCTCCAACTGAAAATAAAAACAAATTCTCTGGTTTCGGGCAATCTGTCAAAAGCGCCACTAAGGTGCGAAAGCACTTTTGGCGCACGTCCAAGCCGGACCCGCTTGCCGTTCACCAGCCGCCTCTTACGCGCACGCTTTTCTTCATCTCTACACCTTTTCTTCGGAGCACATTGCATTCTTTTTTTTTTTTTTTTTTACAATTTATATAAGTACAAGTGGATCGCGCAAAGTCGCTGCTCGCTCTACCGCCCCCCTCCCCCCCCCCCCCCCCCCCCCTCAACTACCGCGACGGATTATCCCTAGCCAATAAAAAACTCCGTTGCGTATCCGCTATCTCTTTTTATCCGACCACGACCGCTCCGTTAACCACGAAAGGTCAGTGAAGGGTTTTTATATAAAGCTTCACCTTTCAAGCAAATCACAAAACATGATCGCGTCTGCTGCAGCAGCGGTACACAGCACTGCAATAAGCACAGACGCGATGTGCGGAGCAACGAAATAGCTTACCTGTGGGGAGACCGCACAGCTCCCGGATGGCCCCCCAAGCATTGTCTTTCCTGGCCGTGTCACGGTACTCAAACTTCCTCGTGTCGTAGACACATGGGTAAAGACGAACTCCTTCGATGAGCTTCTCGACGACCAAGTCGAATTCTTCAAACATGGCGCCACACGCAGTAGTGCTTCCGTCGTCTGCTATTGCTCGTATTCGCCGCGCTTCCCGCACGAGGGCTGCCGGGAGCCAGCGCGTGATGCATCCTGGTCCGGCGGCGGCGTCGCTGGCGCGGCCGGCGCGGAATACGGCATGCTCCATTTTGGCGTCGAGGCGGTCAGACGGCGTCGAACGCCGCCGGTATACGTCGCTGTGACGCGCTCGCACGCGCGCACGCGTTAGGTCGGGGTATAACAGAGCCTTAAAGGACCTGTGCAACAATTTCAGGGCTTTGCTTAAATAATTGTGGGAGTTGATGCCTGATACTTCTGCAGTGAACTACAGAAAACAGATTTTGCCTGGATACCCTAGTTTTTATTTAAAAAATGAAAATGATCCAGGTTTTTGCCGCCTCTCAACTCGTGCATCGTCTTCCGGGTCACGTGCACAGTGACGTCACTTGAGTAGGCGCGGAGTTCCGGAAAAGTTCTCTCTTTAGAGCCATCAGCAAGCAGCGAGAACTCATCCGCTCGCGACCGCGTGACCACCCGTCCTTGCCCGTCCGGCGCTGTCCCCCTCCCCCTCCGGCTTCTGGCGGCTGTTCGCGGTTTTGTGGACCTAGGATAGATGGCGCCACTAAAACTCCGTATAATAAAAGTTTTGTCGATGATACCAGGGTTTTGACGCATTTATATATATGTTGGAACGACAAGATTTATAAAAAAAGTTACCTTTTATCGAGCAAGGATTCGCACAACTTGCTATCTTTTTTACAACTACCCAAGTGACGTCACGCCACTTGTTTCTCATGGCCGCTGCTCGTGGCTGCCGCTCGTGGCTGCAGGTCGGGAAATATTCCAAGTTTTGCCTCGCTATTACGCGGGGGAATCGCAACATTTCGATGAAAGGAGGTGTGTTTTCTGCCATTTGTGACACAGTGAACAATATCAAAAGCAGAAAATGCCAATTCTTTCAACGTTAAAATCGCTATGAGCTCGCGCCTCTAGCCTTCGGTGCGGTACAACATAACGTGTAACGGAGTACATTTCGGGCCAAAGTTATCTACAAAGAAAGTTTGCAGCTAAGCCAAAGATGCACAAATGACTGCTTCAGGTTATATCAAACGCTGTAGTATACACAATTAATCAGTACAAACTAGCCCATTTTCATCACTGCGCTGCGATAATAAGATGCTCGGCGACAGCAGGGTCGCTAAACTCGTCAAGCACAACTTTGTGTCCGAAAGTTGCGGAACGCGCTAATTGGACTCTCGCGACGCTGACGTCGCGCCGAGCGAGGTGTCAATCATTCAAAGCAAAGTTCATCGAGGCGCGCGTGCGGCGCGTGAGGGGCGCGAGGAGCCCGCTGATTGAACGGCTTCGCCGATGACGTAGCGCCCATTTGTCCCTACATCCCTACGCCAAGCTAAAATTAATGCTTTGCAGAGTGTCCCTAGGCGAACTCCTGACGCTCAAAATCCCTCCGAAGTTTGTGTTAAAAAGAAACCTCGTTTGTCGAAGTTGTCGCTGACGTCAAAGTGACGTTTCCGAACTTTGCGAGAGCCGTGGTTTGAGCTCGAGATCTTCGCTTCGGATCGAGGCGAAGTTAAACCTTGTCAACATGGCGGTGCCGTACGCTGCGGCCGAGTTTATCTTCCGCCACCGTCGGCGTCGCTACTGAGACCACTGGGGACGCCTTTCAACTCCCCGACGACGACTTTCGGCGACAGTACCGGCTATCGAAAGCCGTTGTGCGTTGACTCTGCGACGAGCTTCGTTCGCCGCCTCGAACCGTGGAACAACAAGTTCTCTGCGCGCTCCGGTTCTTCGGAACCGGTAGCTTTCAAGGCATGGTGGCGACTGACGAGAACCTGTCAGTCTCCCACATGACTGTGAACCGGGCTGTCGGAGATTTTGCGGCTGCCATCGCTTTTTTTATTTTTTTTTTTTGTATATCCGAAGGGGTACTAATAAGCTGGTATACAATTCAGAATGTTGGAAAACAAACAAGAACCGGGGTAATTCTTGGGTAGGGTCGAGTCTCCCGGCAGCCGGCAGAATTATTTCCCCGAAATTCTACTGGCAGTCGTCACTCATTGGCGGTCAAATCAGTTCATCGAACGACGTGTCATCGACAGATCGTTTCATCGGCACGCGATGTAATCACATGAAAGAGATTGTCTTCTGTTAGAGGTATATACACATTAAGCATTTTCCCACCTTTAAACATGTAAGTGGGGTGTCCCATAACTAACACCCTAATAAGTGTAGCGATGGACCTTATAAAAGAAATGTAAACTTCACACTTTTAACAATGTGTGATTTCTTTAAACACGTTTTTAAAACGTATGATAATGCCTACAACTTTTTATAAAGATGTAAAACTACAATACCCCTTCTCGTCAGGCACGTAGCCAAGGGGAGGGGGGGGGGGGCATAAGGCCTGGCCTTCCCGCTCCCCCCGAAATTTTCCATTTTGCTGGGGCCTCCTCTCCTCCCTCCCCCTCATAGAGCACTTTGTCATCGGCGCCCCCCCCCCCCCCCCCCCCCCCCCCGCCTCCCCCCCCCCCCTCCCCTTAAACGAAAATCTGGCTACGTGCCTGCTTCTCCTCAAGGTGTAATTACCACAGTACGTTTCTTTTTTGGGGTGTACACAGTGGCCCGGGACCCATTAATATGACTGAAGAAATAAATTACACAAACGAGTCGCCGAAACAGCACGTTGCTTCTTGGCGAGTGTCGAGGCAATATCGTCCGAAAACCGGCTTCAATATTGGCCGGATGTACGGTTTTGCGCCTCGTCCCTACATCCCGCAGGTATGGGAGTACCGATGCAAATAAACGATTTATGTTAAAAGCACTGGCACCACTGATTTCTTAGGAGGCTAGATCGTGGATAGAGGCCTGTATTGCTGGGGTCGAGCGGCACCACCGGCAGTCATCGCTTGACACAACTCAATTTTATTACGTTAGTAGGTTGTTCTCTACCATGAAGCTTCTATCATATTTCCGCAAATAACAGTTATTATTGTGGGCAAGAATATTAAACGCGTTAGAATACCAATCTTGTTTAACTAAATGTTGTGTGGTTGAGGGTCCAGGGCTACCTTGTTGGGCGTTAACTGTGATGTGTTTAATGAGACAAGGGCTACCGAGAGTTATTGTGGAGTCATCCGTGGTTCCGGAGTCATCAAAGCTCAGCAAACGATAAGTTAGAATGCCTTTACTGGGGATTTTCGCATCGTTTTGACCGCTTGTACATAGTGCTTCATGGTGAAAGCTTTTTCTTTGAACTCCTGTGAGGGCTTTCGTGACAAACTCAAACTCGGAGCGTGCCGTTCAGTCGCTCGACGTGCCAATTATTTAGCAACCGAAGCAAGCGACGTCGGTAAAGTCAATCGTGCTCCGGCGAATTTTTTTTTTAATCGATGTTCAAACGCTTGACGAATGTCTATTTGATCTCCAAGAACCCGACATAATCATCGCAGCACGTCATAAAATGCTCGCCCTCGAGCACCGCGTACAGGCTTCCAATTTTTGCATGTTTCTTCCTTAGACTTGCGTGTATTGCCTCATGATGTAAAAGGCCAAAGCAACAAGGACGAAAACGAAGGGAGAACTAGACAGGACGCGGCATATTGCCTGTCGTCAAGCAATGGCCGCCGGTGAGGCCAGTGACGGGATACAGACTTGCACTGTGAGAGTTCTAATGCATTACACCCGCCGAGTGCTGCACGGAGAACAGGCCCCAAACGAACTTGCAGAATGCACCCAGTGCAGACTGATGCTGTCGCCATAGATGTTGTAGAAAAGTACCGACCTCAAACCGAAACTAGCGCCTTTTTGTTCGACGTGATGGGTGGGAATGCGAGAGTGCAGTCGCTGCCATCGTTTAAACGTTGGTTGCTGCAACGTGGAACTTACATTTGCGATGACTTCCACTTAAGCAACTCGGCTGTCAGAGATATCTACAGACGGCGTAAGTTTCCGAAACCAGTTGACTACAAAACAGCATACGCTTGAGGAAATTGATGGCACTGTACGCGCTAGAGCTTGATTCGTTTTAAGCATAGCATTATGAGTGAACCACTGAAACGATACGGCTTAAATCTAGTTCTTGGGAACATCTAGCAATACGTTTCGTAAGACTTCTTATTTCCCTGGTGAAGGCATTGAGAACGAGAGCTTTCTCAAAACAAAATATGACGGGGCAAGATAGCTGCCGTTCAGATATGACTTTGCTTGAGTCTCGGGCAACGTCTCCATGTTTAGCCTTCCCGGACGCTGAGTGAATGCGTCGCAGGTTTCTGCTGTGGGAGCTTTGTCGAAAAATGTTGCACTTTTCACCCATACACAAATGATGCTAGATCTCGCGGCCCCTGTGGTTGTCCTGGGCCTTTCATTATACACTGGTAGGTTTCAGCGTCTGTACGGCTACAAAACGACTCAAATTTCGCAAATAAAAGACGGGCCGTCGATTCCTCCCTTCGTGAAATATCAGACGCTTACAAATCAAGCTCGCGTTTGAGTTTGTGGCCCGCGGGACGTGATTTCGAGCAGAAAACCAACTTTTTCTTTCAGTTCCGCTGTGCGAATGCCTCATCGTAGCAGACGAACTCTCGTCGTCTGCTCTCGCTCCTCGCCTGGCCGAGGCATGACGGGATTGTCGGCGCTAGAGAGCTCAAAGACAACGTACAGCGAGCGGCGTGAACGCTCGCCTCCCCGCGCTGTCTCGTGCTCTCGTGCACCGCGCTAGGGATCGCGGGGGATTTTTCGTCAAAAGTTGCGAAGTTGAGCGCGCGCAGGGAGGAGGAAACTTTGCGGCGTTCTTTTGGTCACTCCCCCCGCTACGTCAAAAAGCGAAGAATGTTTTGCTCCACGAGTTTAGCTACCCAGAAGTCCGTATCTCGCGCACTCCTTACGATGTCCACGGTGTAGTACCCTTAAGCCGAAAGTGCGATGGAAGCTACGTGCTCGTCGGACTGGTTACGTGTATTTTTCACCGAGTGATCACGTTACCACCCACCGCGTACAGAGAGCGGGGTCAGGTGTTCAAAGGGAGGACGCCGATTGGTCCGGCGAGCTCGTGGTCAGGTCCGGCCTCACTGTTAGCTTAGGGGTTAACGGAGTATTACAATGTGCGTGATTCTTGTATTTTAAGGCAAAAGCTTTGTCACGGAATTGGTCATGAGGCCGGCTGGATTCGCCCCGCCTGCACAGAGGGGGAGTGTGCTGTCACCGCCGGAGCACCGTGTGGTATGAAGACGTGGCGCGCTGCTTGTAGCAATGCGCTGCCCCGTGCAGGAATGCTTTCGCCTTGCTACACGTAAGCAGTCTTAAGTGTCTTCCAAATTTCGTTATGAAACCGTTCCCGGTTCTGGAAAAGAAACCAAGTGGATTTGTTCTGCAGATCAATGGACAACTAGACACCCGCCCTCGAGCGTCTAAAGCCAGCCCATCTGGAGCACTCACCCGTGAACCTCATCACACGTGGGACGCGCGAGGAAAGTCCGAAGTCTCGGCAGAAGTCTGCTCAAGTTCCCTGGAAAAACTCATGACTACAGCTAGCGTTCCAATTGTATGTTGTCGTTGTTTTTGTCGTTTTACTTAATCGCTCGTTAGGGCTCCTCGTTAAGGGGGGGGGGGGGCATATCTGTAGGGTGCAACGCACCCACAGATCCATCTTTCTTATAAAAATAAAAGAGATGGCTTGAGGCGTGGTACACGAACGCGCCTTGGAGAGCTCGTGAGAGAATGCTCTGAAGCCGCCATCACAGGCAGACACTTCGTTTCGTTGTCTCGTTCTATGTCCTCACTTTAAATAATGTGGTAGGACCTCGCCGCCCCCACAGTACTATTTTGTCTTTTATGCGGGTACAACTTATTAGCTGAAGTGTAGCACACCGAACTGCGAAATACTTACTGTAAACTGCTTAATTCTCGTGAGGACCTAATTTATCCGCGAACTATTCGGGCTAAATGTTAACACTTCGGAAGCTACAGCGATGGTCCCATTAGTAACATAAGTATGCAAACTATATGAGAAAAAAAAGTGAAAGCCGTTTACAAATCCCTGTAACGCCGAATTGGAGCGCAGCTCTTCAGGAGGAGGAGGGAAGGGTATTGAGGGGAGGGTAGACCCCTCCTCCTCCTCCTCCCCTCATTCTTTAATATGCTCCGGGGGGGTGTCACGTGACCGGGGAGGGGGTCACGTGACCTCGGGGAGGCGTGACCTGGGGGTCACGTGACGGGGGTCACGTGACCTGGAGGGGTCACGTGACCTGGGGGTCACGTGGCGGTCACCTTGGGGTCACGTGACCTTGAGATGACCTTGGGAGGGGTCACGTGACCTTGGGGGTCACGTGACCTTGGGGTGACCACGTGACCTCGGGGGTCACGTGACCTCAGAGGGGTCACGTGACCTTGGGGGTCACGTGACCTTCAAAGGGTCACGTGGTGTCATCTTGGGGTCACGTGACCTTGAGGACGTTGGGAGGGGTCACGTGACCTCGAGGGGTCACGTGACCTTGGCGGTCACGTGATCCCAAGATGACCCCACGTGACCACGAAGGTCACGTGACCTTGGGGGTCACGTGACCTTGGGATGACCTTGGTTACGCCGACGGCGACGCCGACGCCGCTCAAGCCGGGAACGGGCCCCTAAGAGCTGCGCTCTAAAAAGAATGCAACTAGCCGGAACTATCGACTACCTCAATTCACGGTGACCGCATGTTCTAATTTTTTATTAAAAATGTTGGAACCCGCGAATAACTCGAAATTTTCAGCGTGGGCCCAATTCACGGAAATTCGAGCCCGTGAAAATTAAGCGGTTTACAGTAACTATTGTCTTCGGGCAGGAACGGATCAAGCGGGGAATAACAGCTTGCGTTTAGATTTACTGAATTTTCAGTAATATGAGTGTACCCTCACGTTTAGGCCTCAGAAAACAATTGGACATCCACAGGATGTCCTCAGGACAACCTTTTGAGCACATTATGATGTCCTGAGGATGTCCTCAAATGATCCTGGAAACATCCTAAAAACGTCCTATTGTCCGGCCTCAGGACATCCTCAGAACGTCCTCAGGAGGGCAGCCAAGGACTTTTCGAGTACATTTTTAGGACAATGCACTGCAGGTGCAGCTGTTCACTGAGCTGTTAGGATGCTTTCATTTGTATTGTTTCTAGGTTTTCTCCAACTGGATTTTGAACCTGAAGATGCCTGCAAAAGCTACCTGCAGAAAAAGAAAAGCATTGTTGTGCACTATTTTAAAGTGAAATTCACACACTAATTATTGATTACTAGTCAGTGAAAGGCTAAGAACGTAGGGCAAGGGAAAGGAGGAAGAAAGCTGGCGGCATGCTGAAGAGGAGAGAAGAAAACCTCTCCCCTCCAGCATCCTGTCGGCTTTCTCCTCTGCGTATTTCCGTGCGCTATGTTCTTAGCCTGTAACTATGAGCATGATCGTGCTATTCATTATTGCAAACAAAGGTAGCTGTTCAAGAAATACATTATTGGAGAGCAAATGTTATACATGACTTTTTCAATGTCTGCACAAGACGTGCAGTCTGGCTTCGCATCTTGGCCAGCACTAGTCCGAATAGTCAGCAGGATCTACAAAAAAAAAATCAATTCCACAAGCATTAATAATAAAAACAGGTAATGTGAGAAACTTACCATCATGTCGAACATCTCCAGCCTTTGACTGCAGCTTTTTCAGTTTCTCTCCAGCGTGGCGCAGCCATTTTTGATGATGGTCTCCACGTCAGCTTTGTTTGCGCACTCAACATTTGCTTTCACTGCTCCTTAAACATTAATTTGTGTTGACAGTCACAGCAGAAAACTAAGATGGTCTAGAAAAAAATCACAATTAATGTTCGTGCGAGGAAGATACCCTTGCTAACGAGTTTACTTTCGGACAGTTGAAAAGCTCGAAGCATTCGTTTACGCGCCGGCATTTTTCCCGCTGAAATTGCCGTTCACTGCTTTCCGCCATTTCGAAGAAGTGTTACATTTAAAAACACACTAACCTTTGTCATTGCCTTGCATTGCTGCCATCATCAATTTGGATGGAACAGCGCAGATACACAGACTCGCAGCGCGGACTAACAACTCAGTGACATATTTCTTCTTCCTCAAATCGTCATCATCTTCTCCTTCGCCGTTAATGAGAACAATTAAAATTTTTAAACACAAGAAACTAAATAGCCAGTAAACATTAATAAGTAAATAGTAAATAAATGACAGATAAAAATAAATAAAACTAAGAAAAATATATAAACAATAAAGTTTATTTTTTAGAAAATAAATTATAATGAAATAATTAAACTTAAAAAAATATTTCTTTTAACCTTTTAAGTTTTATTTCTTTCTAGTTGTCATTTATTTATTATTCATTTATTCAGGCGTGCAAAGGGTTACCAGACTGGGGCCCAAAGACAGCAGTTTTCGTATATGGTGGTCAGACTAGCTTTTGAAGCGTGGCTGATTGCAAACGTCCACAAACTGCCTACAATCATCCACTCGAAAAGATCGTCGAAATTGTTGCCAAACGATCGAGTACATAAAACGGTGGTTTCATCATACGCAGCTACGCACTCTTAAGTCCTATTGTAAGGCAGTCTGGAGAAAATGAATTCGAGTCAGGATTACCGTTAGCGAAAACTAAGACGTTTGAAATATACCACATTCTAATTTGAGTGTATTTGAAGTAGTTCACAATTTTCAGTACACAAAAAAATAGACCGAAAATATACACGTCTTTTTTCTTTTCACTTTGTACTGCAATATGTTTCTGAAAATCTTTTTTTTTAAATACCTTTATTTAAACCACATTTGAGGTACTCTTCATGCGTTCTGAAATATGTAAATACTAAATTAGTGGGCACAAAATACCTTTCACAAAGATTTCTTAAAATGTTAATTGATTTCATGCAAAATATACTCCAACCCTGGTAAAAATGCGGCAATCGAAAATATGTGCAGAATACTCTTAAGATACCTCAAAATCGTAAATACTGTTGTGTTATACTCCAAGTATCTTTTCACTGCAATACTTTTGTAGTTTGGCTTAATTTGACTCCGCTCAATTCCGAACAATTTAGGCTTACATGTGATTCCATTTCACAAAGCATTACTAAACAGCTCCACGTCTTCGGATTCGCGAAATGTGGAATATTATTTGGGTAATCTTAATTTAAACATCAGCTGATACTGAAACCGAAACGTCGGTTGCGTCAGGCAACATTGATCTCGTGTCGTCAGTGGCATAGCCACGTCACGTCGAACCCCGTGATCTTGTAAGGTTCGTGGGGGCGAGGTACAAGACGCGGGACGCGGGCAGGTCGCTTCGCATGGCGTGGACGGTGATGGCCCAAGGGAGAGAAGGAAGGGGACAAGCCGAAAGAGGAGAAGGGGAGCGGAGAAACAGACCGATAAGCGCCCAGGGCAGCGCAAACTAGCGCATCTGCGTTACGGTGATCACGTGGACGCCGTGAGCCAGCACCGGGAGGAGAAGCTCACGACGTCATCGTTCAATTTTGCTCTCAGAAGTAAAAAAAAACAAAGCGCGAGAATGACGTAGTCATGCCTCTGACGTAGTGGCTCAACGTTGGCCGCTCCAACTGTGTCGCATTTGGGAGTTTTCGTAGACCGCGTTTCACCCTCGGCTAAGCCCACCCCAACGAAGAAGCCGCTACTGCGCCTGCGCGCCGATGGCCTTGGCTGTACAGTTCGGGGTATCGTAGCGGGTTGCGGAGAGCGCTATCGGCGCGCAGGCGCAGCAGTGGCTTCTTCGTTGCGGAGGGCTTAGCGGAGAGAAACGCGGTCTACGAAAACTCCCTATTGACTGCGCTGACGATTGCGCCTCGCGTAGCACGCTAGAGTTGGCAGAATTCGGCGACTTGGCTCATTTGAAAGTTTGCTGGCCGGTTTATTAAATATATAGACGGAATTAGATCGTAATATTTGACATGGGGTCTTCCTATATGATACTGAAGAGGGCGGCATAGTTTTCTAAATATAAAAAATGAAGCGGAGTTGCCCTTTAAACTACCGAAGTATTGAAAAACTCGCCTATCAGAAATTCACTTCAAGCAGATGCGAAGTATACTGAAGTGCCTAAATACAACATTTGATTAGTTTGTTAATTGAGCTGCTCAGCATCGCACTGATAAATCAGTCCAGTTTATGTTATTGTTTTCTTTTTTCTATCAACAACACACCTGAGGAGTTTCTTGCACACCAATCACAAACGAGGTTTGGGAACTACAACGACAACACTTGTTGATGCTAAATGCTTCAGCGAGTGCTGTGAGCAGATATGTTTGGCGTAATTGTGTTAGCACAATGTTAGTCTAGTGAATATGTATGCTCACCGTTGTACGTGATGTGGACAGTGACTTTATTATAATGACCATATTAAATAGTCAACTACTAAAGAAAAGCAAAATAACTATTTTAAAGTGAAGAAACTGCCTTCACTCGCTTCATCCTGAGTGGTGCTATGCAGAGAAGCAATAACATTTCTTCTAGGAGGCGTTTTTGTGTATATTGTTTTAGCGACTGCGGCGAATTATTGTCAGTTGTACCAATGCTTTTTAGTAAGAGATATCGTCCACGAACTTCAAAACACTGTTTCCCCTTTGACAGACTCCCGAGGAGAAGACCGAATGCTTGGAACCTTAATAAGTGCAGATGTGGTCACCGGCCACCTCTGCACTTATAGCTTCATATGTAGGCTATATAAGGCTCTGGAGCAGTCAACGGGACTGTGATTCAGGTGTTCAGTGCGTCATGGTGTTTTGTATTGGTGTTCGTTTCTAATGTGTAGTTGTGGGATGTATATGGTAGTGCCTTCAAATGCCAGAGTGACCCCATTTATAACAAAAAAATTATGTAGCCGGTTTTTAAGACACAAATGGCATCTTGAGGGGGAAGGAATTATATTTTTGGTTATGTAAAATCTTTTCTGATTAATATTTATGATATATTTTGAATACCTTACGCGCGTATTTCGAATGTGGACACAATATTACAAAATGGATACAAAATTAATATTCATATTCAATATATTTCAACTTTGTTTCAAGCAGAGTGTCGAACCGGAACCGAACCGCAACTGAACCGAACCGAAATCTATGCCGCCATCTTGGAACTGAACCGGAACAATATGTAATGGTAACCGGTTCGAAACATTTAACGGTAATTTGTTTTATTACAAAATGAGCATTTGAGAAGTGAAAGGATGCAGCTGTGTTTCAATGTAGTGATCAAATTGTCAGATTTCGATTTGCAACGTATGAGAAATTGTAGGTTTTCGTGGCGCGTATGTATTTTGGCACTACGATTAATCATCTGTCGCGTGGTCACGTGACGTGACGGTGCCAAGACATGCTGTCAAATAATGTCACGTCACGTGGCCCCGTTACGTAGCTGCGTGACTCACCGCGTCAGGTCGACTTAAACTGAGAACGTCACTAGTAGCGTTGTTGACTGCTTGACGTCACATGCCATCACGACTACTCCTCGCGAGTCACGTGACACCATGAGGTACTAGGTTGTCGTGAGCCCGAGTCGAGTGCTCGGGTTCTTGACAATTAGCGACGCCAAACATTCGTGTTGGCTCGTGTTCAATCAAATATGAGAATAGCCGAACTCTAACAATGTCTAAAGCTCTACCCATGCTGTAATCTTTGCCAACCGCATCGGATGACTGTGGTGAACACTGACGGTATACTATAATTAGTGTTAGATCACGTGGCCGCTTGTTCTAATATCGAGTTGAAAAGAAACAACTCTTTCTTTCCTTCATTTTTTCGGCATCCGCCATTGAGGGGAGAGGAAACCTAATGAGTGATTTCGCAAGTTATCTACGTCAGGGACCAGCTCTTAGCGGTATTCACTGTAAGTACAAAAATTGTTGCTGATTTTCGGGGATAACGTCAGGGACACCCAGACATGTTTTCGTTGCAGCTGTACTGTCTCAGAAAGTTGTCCCCGAGAATAGAAGCATTGAAATGGCTAAATATGGCTTATTAATGAGACGATAAACATAACTACAAGTGTGTTCAGCAGGGATACCTGAAAAAAAAAAAAAAAAAAAAGATTCTAGTGGCCTCAGTGGGACAGCCGAACGCAGGCAGCCGCTTGAATTCCCGCAGTTTTCTTTAAACTTCACAGTTCTTTGGGGCAAAATAAAGAAATTGGAGAATCACTGTTAATAAATGACACGAATATAATTCTCGAATTGGCACCCCCAAACGGAGGAGGGAGTCACTCAGAATTAAAAAGGATTCTCTGGAGGAGCATCGTAGAAAAAAAAAAAAAAGGGGGGGGGGGGTTTAAAAACATACTTTGGTGCCAAGGTTCCTCTGCTTCACATCTTCGGCACAGACCAGACAGCGTGATCCTGCAAAACTACTTCTTTCGCAAAATCAGACCTGCCAACAAGCGCGTTTTCGTGGTGTCAGACGTTCGCGCCGTTACTCACGACGCTGCACCAAGCAAGAATAATTTCTGTTTCTGAATACATGGGTTGCACTAGTGCCACTAAATACGCTACGCTTCAGAGTAACGGCACTTGGTCATATTGTGTCTTAAAATCATGGTTGCCAGTTATCTGAAGCTCTATCTGAAATCACAGGAAACACTTTTCCGTCCTCCGCAAATGTTTAAACAGTTCGTGACAGAGCAAAGCAATATTACACGAGCAACACCAAATCTACTGCTGAGGAAGTCGCACTTTTGAATCAGGACGATCGGCAGTTGCGTCTGCTCTGCACAAGCCCTAAAATGGCGGCGCACACAACAATATCGGGGAACGGAGTGCCGATACTCTAAGCGCCGCTAATTTAGTGGTTCTATGTTGCACTGAGGGAGAACCATCTGCAGAGTGCATTTTGCACCACCTGATTAGATTTTCTAAGCAAAAAAACAACAACAAAAAAACCGCATCTTCACGTGGTGAATGATGTTGATTGGGGCGAAACTCTGGTGGTGCTTGTCTGCGTAGACGCTGAGCCGCAGCCATGCAGAGCCTTTCGTTTGTTTTCATCCATGTCACGCTGCGGTCAAATGCTCAAATGCGTATATAACCACGTTCCATACCACACATTCTCTTTCTGACATGGATGAAAACGAACGAAAGGCTCGGCATGCTGCGGCTCACCGTCTACGCAGACAAGCACCACCAGAGCTTCGCCCCAATCAACATCATTCTAGAGTGCCTTCATACACACACGCGCTTTTGCTTGAGTGGTGACATCTCAGCCATTTTGCCGCCCAATCATTTTTGTATGCATTTTGAAGTGCGCGCAATCCGGTGTCACTCAGCTCGAGCGCGTAGCTTTGGCTAAGGCATAGACGCCATTTTACCGCCCAAGTCACGCACCAAGTGCGCGAGAGTGTTACGCGCTGGCACATTCAGGGCAACAATGGATGTCTTCACCCTGAGACAGACAGACATGTAGGCACCCTACATCATTCACCACGTGGAGATGCGGTTCTCTTTTTTTTGCCCTACACGAGCACGGGAGCACGTGCTCACGTGCTCGTGAGCACGTGAGCTCACGAGCAGGAGCACGTGCACCCGACGGCGGACGGACATACGGACATGGCTAGCCCCTAAAGGGGTATCCACACGAAGGAGAAATCCGCTCCTTTCCTCCGCGGAGCGCGCATCACGTGAGACATACGTCATCCCTTTTTGACGCCTCGAGGCGTCGTTCTCCCGTTCTCCTCCGTGGCGGAGGCGCGGAGGCTTCGTGCTGTTAGCACGAAAGCTCCGCAGGTGCACGCGGCGGAGCCGGGGACGGAGTTTCCCGGGTTGTTGACGTCACGACATCCGTCCGCGGAGTTCTCCTTCGTGTGGATACCCCTTAAGGAGCTTCGCCCCTAAAAGAATTTATTTATTTATTTATTTATTTATATATTCTACCCTCAGGGCCGAAGCATTACAGAGGGGGTGGGCTATGGAAGTACAAAAGCGCTGAAGATGGTTATTCCGGCACAGATCATGAATAGTAACTTGTTAGTGCTTCTTTAAAGAGAAGAAAATCGCCAATGGACGGAATGGGCAAGGGAAGGCCGTTCCATTCACGAGATGTTTTTGGGATAAAAGATTTGAAAAAGGAATTTGAGATGGAAGGGGGTATACCAACTTTGCAGCAGTGATCGAGGTGAGATGATACGTAGATGGGGGCACTGATTAGTTGCTCTTTCAAGAGTGAATTGGCATAGTAAATTTTATGAAATAAACAGAGACGGGAGATAGTGCGACGAGTGGAAAGAAGGGGCAGTGAGAGACTAGCTTTCATGGATGTGACGCTTGATGTACGATGGTAGTTTGATAATATAAAACGTGCTGACCGGTTTTGGATGGCTTCAAGCGCTGATATGAGGCTTTCTGCACCGGGATCCCAGACCGAGCATGCGTATTCAAGTTTTGGTCGCACCAGTGTTTTATAAAGTAGTAAATTTAATGATGATGGAGCTAGAGAAAAGTTACGTCTTAAATATCCGAGCATGCGGTTACTGTTATTAACAATATATTTGGTGTGAGTTTTCCATGATAGGTCAGAAGAGATATAAACACCTAGATATTTGTAAGTTGATACGTTTTCAAGGAGGTTATTTGATAGGAAGCAGTTAGGACAGAGTGCTGCTTTGCGGGAAATCCTCATTGTCTTACATTTCATAATGTTTAGTTTCATGTGCCAAGCATCACACCAGGAAGAAATTGCATTTAAATCAGATTGAATTATGTGTACGTCAGAGTCATTAGTAATTTCACCTTAAACAACGCAATCATCCACAAATACGCTTATGGAGGAGGAAATGCTAGAAGGTAGGTCATTTATATATATTAAGAATAAGAGCGAGCATAGGACAGAACCCTGTGGTACACCGGACTCAACGAAGGACGATGACGAGATTTTGTTATTGACAGTTACAAATTGTGATCTGTTAGTGAGGGAACACTCTCACCAAGATAAGATATATGGATCAATACTGAGTAGGCTAAGTTTGTATAGTAGTAGTTTATGCGTTACCTAATCGAAAACCTTTGCAAAGTTCAGAAAGATGCAGTCAGTTTGAGATCCACGGCCCAGAGCCGAGTGGAGGTTGTGGGTGAAATCCAAGAGCTGAGTATCGCTCGAGAAAGATTTGCGGAACCCATGTTGAAAAGGGCTAAAGAAGGAGGTGCACTCCAGGAAACGCGAGAGCTGTGAAGACATTTTTGCAGGGTACGCTAGAAAGAGATATCGGCCTGTAATTTAAAGGGGAGAAACGGTCACCAGCTTTGTGAATTGGAACAACCTTCCCTACTTTCCAGTCCTCATGTAAGACGTCATGATCAAGTGATTGTTGAAACAAAGATGACAAGATGATCATGGAGTACATTTTGGTATTTTTTTGAAATTTCGCGTTTATCTCGTCGACACCTGATGCCGGCGACAGCTTGAGCTTTTCAATAATTTTAACAATACCGGGTGGATCAAACACAACTGGTAACGTGGGCAAAAAATCAGAAGATGGTAGTATGGGATGGTTGGCACTTAAGAGAGCACTAAAGACACTGATGAAACATTCGTTGAAAGTCATAGCGCAATCTTCACCGGAAATCACTTCTCCGCTTGAATTTTTAAGTTGTATTAAATGTTTGTCGGCAGGGTTGACTAAGTTCCAAAACTGCTTTGGATTGTTAGTGATCATTGAAGGTAATTTTATGCTGAAGAAGTTATTTTTAGTTTCACCGACGGCCGATTTGTATACTTCAGCTGCCACATGGTACGCGGCCCAGCGATCAGGAGACATTGATGATTTAGCTGTTCGAAACAAGCGCTGATCGAAACAATGCAAGCATGCACTGTTCAGGACGACATGCTCGCGCCTTTAGCATCGGCTGCGTCTGGACTTAAAGAGGCCCTGCAAAGCGTTTCTGGCATTTTTTTTTTTTAATTTATATCGCGTTCGCTTGAACTAGTGAGTGGAACCCTAGCAACACATAAAACATAAATTAAAATAAGAAATTGGATGTATTTTGAACCTAATAGGTGAAAGACGTTCAGAATTTTGAGCATATTTTCTTTTGTTGATGACGTCCTTGGTCTGAACCAATAGAGAACTGAAACGACCAGGGCGTGCAACACCCATGCGCTATCTTCTTAAAAGTTGGAAATTAACATCCATTATGAAGATTTGAACGCCCCACCAATTTACGGATGTCCCAAGAGAACATTTGAGTGAGAGTCACGTGTTTCAAAGGATGTCGTCATTATCCGACACTTTAAGACCAATGTCGTCACTGAACGCTCGTGTTTGACACTGATAAGCACGCCTTTTAAAGCAGTATTTGGTTTTCTTCGTCCCTTCCCAGTGCCCTTTTAAGCTGAAACGAAGTATAGCAGAAGGGGATGTCCAAATTGTAAGGTTTTGCAGTATATATAGGAGCCTTGCTACGATATGCGGTAGCCGAATAAAATGCTAGAGTGCGCATGACTGATAAAAAACTGAGTTGTCAAATGAGGCCACAAAACATGTGCACGTAGAACCGAATATAACTTTAGCCTCCCGAGACAGTATTCTGCGAAGTTTCGAGATCCTGCGAGCCGATGTCCAAATGTGATTTAAATTAGAAATATACATTGTCTGTTCCTCGCGCTATATATGTGTAATTAAGAACATCATTGCACGTATCTCTATTAGAGAAATACGGACCACAACCAACCGTGTACTATACAGTTAGAAACCCGACGTTTCAAAACCGATGCGTTTTTTTCCATCAGGGGCGACAATTTTGACGTGGAGAGCAACAGCTTCTTTTCCATCTACGGTGTGTCGTTTGCTTCACTCAAGTTTTCT
Source organism: Ixodes scapularis (assembly GCF_016920785.2). NCBI lineage: Eukaryota > Metazoa > Arthropoda > Arachnida > Ixodida > Ixodidae > Ixodes > Ixodes scapularis. Next base: position 106,499,610 of record NW_024609846.1, read on the forward strand.
TTTTCAAGTGCCTTAGTCCGTTGACATACGCCGATGGTTAAGTGCCTGTCGACCTATTGAAACGTTGGGCTTCTAACTGTTTAGGACTTGGTTGATGAAGGTCTGTACTTCTAAATATTTTGACCCAACCAGACGGAGTTGCGTCAAACGTGTTTACGCTTAAAACATGCGTCTCTATATATTTCTTTTTGCAGTAAGTTGTCCGGTATAAGATTATTTAGAAGAATACCATTTATTATCTTTATTTCTGCACACTTCGGGTATTTCCCTTTAGATCTATAATGTGATCATACGTTCCTTTGTGGCAGACGCCGCGAATGGGTGTTTCACACTGCCAAACAGCGAACATAAAAACACGTTTCCGCAGACTCAACAGATGGCGACTTTGTGAGTATCGTCCTCCCGTGTCGGTGTCAAGCGGTTATGTGAGCTTCATACAGTCAAATTTATTAATGACAATAAAAAATGGAAGACGTTTGCAACACTCCGTAACGCAGAATCAGAGCGTAGCTCTTGAGGAGGAGGAGGGAAGGGTACTGAAGGGGTTATACCCCCTCCTTCACCTCCTTACCTCATCATCCCTGTTGCTCCTCCTCTTCCCCCTCCTCCCCTCATCCTTCAAGCTCCTCCCCACCTCTTCTCCTTCTCCCTCCCCTCTCCCTCCTCCTCCCCTCTTCTCCTTGTCCCCGTCTCGCTCCTCCTCTTTCTCCTCCTCCCTCCTCCTTCTGCCCGCGCGGTGCATTATGGGACATTTCTCATAATGCACCGCGCAGTCACGCCGACGCCGACGGCGCTCAAGCCGGAAACGGGCGCCTAAGAGCTGCGCTCTAAAAATAATTTATTACTGTCTGAAAATGTGACAACATAGAGGGATGATCACCCTTAAGAGATACATCATAAGTAAATGAACCACCGAATTATACAAAATACGCTCTGCAAATTTCTTCCGGCGTTTTTATCCTCGATAGGCACGTCTGTAAGTGATTTGGGGGAACCTTCAACAATTTCTTTTTAAGCTGCTTTAAATAACGTATCTGCTCCTGACGCACATTCAACTTCTCAAACATATAGAAGTCTGTTGCCTTTATTACGTGATGAACAACAATTTTATGTGTCTGTTTGCTGTACGAAAACAAAGTACACAGAGCCGCGTGGCGGAACTATGATGATTGCGCACGTAGACCGTCAGAAAGTGACAAAGTAAGTAGCTGCAATGTCAAGTAGAGTACAAAATACTACTTTGTTCTATTAAAAAAAAAAAGCAAGGCTTTTTTTTTTTATCTAATTAACATCCTGTCAAGAACAAACCTTAAACATCAAGCTATGTCGAATAGTTCACTTCTGTACGCGCTATTTTAGGACAAATCCAATTTGAGTACGAACGTCACTCTTTTGGATGAAGAAAGAATAAAACAATTAAAACAGGGACAACACAACCACATCTTTCAACTAGCAACAGACGACTAAACTTTCAAACAGCGAGCAGCCGACTATACCCAGTAGGAGTAGGGAAAGAAGGGGGAGAGAAGGAAAGGAAAGAAAAGAAACACGAAGTGCAAGTCAGGGTGGTAGGGTTATCTCGGATTTTAAAAATTCAACCTCAGTTTTCGTCAACAGGAGGGAAGGGTTAGACACGTTGTTTTTTAGTTTAAAAATTCAACCTCAGTTTTCGTCAACAGGAGGGAAGGGTTAGACACGTTGTTTTTTAGCAAAAAACAACGTGTCTAACCCTTCCCTCCTGTTGACGAAAACTGAGGTTGAATTTTTAAAATCCGAGATAACCCTACCACCCTGACTTGCACTTCGTGTTTCTTTTCTTTCCTTTCCTTCTCTCCCCCTTCTTTCCCTACTCCTACTGGGTATAGTCGGCTGCTCGCTGTTTGAAAGTTTAGTCGTCTGTTGCTAGTTGAAAGATGTGGTTGTGTTGTTCCTGTTTTAATTGTTTTATTCTTTCTTCATCCATGACCAAAACTAACACGCTCTTCTCCCAAGCGTCACTCGTTTCTGCATGATTATTCGTCTACATAACGCTGCTGAGTGTAAACAATATCGGTCAGGAAAGCAAGCGTTGTGATTGCCGCTCAGTGTTTCGATAAAAGGTAGACCGAAGGGGCTTGTCCTACAGTTTTCTTGACACTTTGAAAATAATTTTGCTTTTAGCTCAGTAGCGTCGTCATCATACATATTGTGAAACGTATTTTGTAAACTAGGTTTCAGGATATTCGCGACTCCAGCAAACCGGACACCACCAAGCGGGAAAACCACGAACCATCCGGACAAGGACGCTCCGCGCCCCTCCGCGTCTCTGGTGGCTTTCGCGGACACGTGGGGTGGGGGACGCTTCTCGCAAAGTTAGCTGTCACGGCATTATGATCTATCGCGCCTCCAATATTTATATTATACCACCGTCGAAGCCATCAGCAATATACGTCTACATTGCTCAGGTTAACCAGCCACAAAAAAAAAAACTAATTTTCTCCGTTCAGGATTCGAAGTCAAGTGCAATGCAGAAAGGTTCTGCGTGAATCTCCGATGAAGACTCTCTTCAGTTTGTCCGCATTCGTCTCCGTGCTACTGGCTAGAACCATTTGGCCAGCTAAGTTCCAGTAGTATCTCTCTGTCTGTCAAATATTTTTCAGCAGTTCACCTAATAGCCAGTCAACTAAGCTCATATTTCAACCCGAAGAATATTCTAGTATCGCTTTAGTGGGACCCCCATAGTACGTAATATAATACATAACCCGCTAATTAAAATGGCTTCTCGATTGCTACTAAAACCAGAATTGAAATAAGAGTATCAGCTGCGTAGTGGGGCGCCAGCGGGTTAAGATACTCCTTGGCTCAAAAAGCGCTTGCTTAATTTTCGTATTTTTCCTGCAGCCTGTGTTGTTGACCGCACAAAAGCTCGATTTCGTGGACAGAAAAGTCGCATGGTCGAGGCATGCGAGTTAGCTAAAAATTGCTCTCGGTGGAACAATTCTGTAGTCATCGCCGCTTTCCTTAGATGATCAAAACTGATTAAAATCTATTACCGTTACTCCGGAGCCCAAAGTTTCGGTTTTGAACGAAATCTCCGAAACGAAAGTTTGACATGAAAATAACAAAAAACACAGGGAAAACAAAACTATGCTTTGCAAGTTTAGGTGCACCGGCTACACAACCGTCTCAGTTCAAATCAGCCCGGCCGAGCCGACGCGCCCTGGACTAAGCCGCCATGTTTGTTTGGTGGTGGCGCCCCCTATAGGTCGCTGGAGTCGCGAATATATGGCGAGGACGTGCCCATTTCATGATTTTAAGTACTGCAATTAATTACTCAGTTCAAGAGCTCGAGAGGTTTAGATTTTTAATACTACGACGCAACGTTGTACAAATTACAGGTATTTCAGGCGACCTAACAGACTAAACACCTTTGGGTTCACGTACAATATATGCGACCGAGATAAAAAAAGGAAGAAAAAAACAGGTTGAGTCATGCAAAATAATCTACACTTCGGTTCGTGGCCGATGTTATTAGCCGAAGGGCCAATCAAATAGCTCAAAAAGCGCAACGTCATGGCGTGCTCTCTGCGCTTGATAGGACTATCCGGCATAGGAGCACGCACAGAGAGACGGCGAATACAGGTTGGTCCTATTAACTGCAGAGGGCACGCCATGACGTTGTGCCTTTTTCGCTGTTTGATTGGCCCTTCGGCTCATAACATCGGCCGTGCTCGAACCTAAGCCGAAACGAAGTATAGCTTTTATGTAACTGTTTCATCGAAATTAAATAACGAAATGTATTTTTGGTATTTGAAAATAAAAGTGGATTATAATTATAAAAAGGTATATAGTTACTCGCTTCAATATTGAAGTAGTGACTATAGCCCAAAAAAGAACGCGGAAACTTTGTATTCTTTTTAGCGGTTCTAACCTGTTTGAACCGGTTCGAACCGTTATTTTTTGCTCCCCAGAACTGAACCGGTACTGAACCGAAAGCCGTGAACCCGAGCCGAAACCGAACCGATAAAAATTTCGGTTCGGCAGTCTGGTTTCAAGTACGGTATCTTTTTGCTAAAGGTAAAGTTCCACGACGACCGCCGTGTTGTTCCAACAGGGGAGTGCAAAATTGCGCCGATTTCAAAGTCAAGCTTTTGATGAACTAATCGTTCATGTACATTTATTGTTTTGTAAAGCTGGCGCTGAATCTCTACAAGATGCTATAAAAAATATCAGGAGCTCTTTGGGATCCACGTACGAAGTTTGTTCACAAAAAAGGCGAAGGTTATTTCAACGAGCAGCTGGTATTCCTAGAATTGGGGCTCGAAGCTATAATTTTTGATATCCTTGCGTGTCACAAGATGTGTTTACGTTTAATTAACATTCTTCAGACTCACTCAGCGCGAAGGTACGGGAGTTGTCGAGTCGCCAGGCAACAAGACAGTCAGAAAGTGACCATGGCGAAGCTTCTAGGAGCAGAAACCCTCGTCTTCCTTGTAATATTGATGAATCTGAATCCTTCTGTCTTCACAATGTTGATCAACATGGGGGAATGTAGCCAGAGTACGTATAATCGTCGAACTGCCTCGTTATTTCTTTGTTTTGTTACATTTTAGTGGAATATTAGGAAGCAGACTTGTACACGTTACTGAAATATAGTAAGGAATTACATTTACAATTACTCAAGGATAAATTGTAATTTATTACTATTACAATTACCCTCCCATGAAAGTAACTGACCGTTACCCCAAAAAGTAATCCGTTACTTTCGTGGCGTTACTTTTAACATTATTGTCCTCGAGTAAGAAACAAAGGGAAGAGGGTTATTCCAGTTCTTATTCTTGCCACCAGTTACATTTAATGACCTTGAGTATTTTGAACAACAGCTGACTCTCGAATCTCTCGACAGTCATTTTGCATTATCTCTTACTCAATATGTCGACTGCTACGCTGAACACCATTTGAGCTGAGGCACTGGATGGGAGTGCCTTATTGTTCCTCACGAATGCTTCATGCTCTGCATTGAGCTTTTTCAGCGAAGCAAGGGAAGTACTATTTACCTCGAGTGTAGAGCAAAGCTTCGTCGTTGCAGCCGTTGCCTGCTATTCGAGAGATTTAGTAGATCCTTCCGATACCTCCGATACCCGCTATAACGGTACCCGATAACGATAATGCATACGCAAAGACGGCGGCGAAGTATCGGATATCGTTATCGGAGTCATCGGACCGATCTACTAAAATTCTCCATAATCTAAATCGCGAAGCTGTAGAAGTCATCAATAGCAAAACATAGTTGTAACAGTAAGGTGATAAATAATAAATAAGGTTTTGCTCGATATTCTTCTTCCATTGGTTCTGAGCAGTTCGAGCCTCACTTGAGACGTTGGTGAATAAAAAAAGGTTTCCAGTATATAAATATAAGTAATAAAAGAAAAAGAAGGACACTCATAACAACAATTAATTAGAACTTCGTTTAAAACAAGGAAATGTAAACACACGTTTGCCGTGTGTACTTTTCTTGGTGCCGTTCAAAAACGCACGGAGCACGATCCGACTGCAGTTTACTCCGGTGTTCTACAGATAGACGTCCACTGATGCCGCGGGCAGCAAAGTGTAGAATACTAAGTAAGCCGCGCTATGGCCCCACTCACGAATTTCACTCTCTCCTCCAAGCCCAGAATATCAAGTCTACGTCAGCCACCATTATGTTTTATTTGTAAAAACATCTGCTTGAGATAAGATGCGTCCTGCTGGGGCAAAACAGGAAGAAGAAGAAAGCAAGACTATTACCATTTTCTAAATGCTCGCAAAAAGCTGACTCACAGCAAAGTTAGGGTAGACGGAGCGTTGTCTCCTGTTGTGACATTATGAAAATGGTCGTAGTCACTATATTCGAGAAGGACATTGTTAATTCTTTTCAGTGCACTTACCGCCTCGAGCTTCTCGAAGAGGCGCACAATCACTTGGTGTCCTCCTCCCCCGCCTTCGAACGCAAAGAAAAAACAAAGGGACTAAAAAAAGCGAATATAACTTGCCCCCCCCCCCTTTTTTTTTGTGTTCATTTGTATTTTTTGGCATTGACCCTAACATTTACATGTCAGGGTCTAAAAAAACGATAGATTCAGGGGCTTGGTGTTGCAAAAAAAGGCTTTGCGGAACTGAAGAGTGCCAAGCCTCCTCTTGCGCTGGTCGATTCGCGTGACTGTGTCACTGCGCTTGACTTTACAAAAAATGAAAAAAAAAAACAAAAAACTTTATTTAGAATTGGGGGGGGGGGGGGGCGGGGGGGGGGGTTTGGTTCTGATAAAAAAAATGTAACGGATTACAAGGAACCCGTTACGCCAAAAATGTAAGGGAATCACTTTAAAATTACTCTAGAAAATATGTAATTATTCCGTTTCAAAATTGCTAATAAATGTAAGGGATTACAAGTAATTTCGTTACTTGTAACGGATTACGTACAAGTCTGTTAGGAAGTATTCTTTTTCTTTTTTTTTTTTTGCCTATCGCACACCTCTAGGAACTTTCAGAATTTAATATTGGTAATTTATGTATGTATGTATGCATGAGAAACGTTTATTGGGCAAACGTACAACTGGCAGTTACTCTAAGGTAGGGCCAGAGGGGGCAGGGATGTTGGGCTATCGGGGTAGAATCTAATTATATGTCAGGGAGACTGCGAGAAGAAAAATCATTCTGGGCAGTGTCCTCACCTACTTAGAGAAGACCGGCCTTGGTGATTTACAGCAATGGCTTACCTAATTTATAATTATTTCTTCGGATATTTTTCATGGTTATAGCGCTTTCGCAGAGCGAACCGGAAGTGGAGGGAAAGCCTCGCTTTCGTCAAGCGAATGCTGCGCAGCAGTTGGTCACGTGATAGCTTGAGCGGCGGTAGCTGTGTTTAGGCCCGTACAGCTTCGAAGAAAAGGCCTGCACCTTTCCCTCGTAAACGTCACCACTCGTGGATCCTCGCAGCACCGCCTAGCTCGTGTCTACATCGCCGCCAGCCCATCTCGCAGCGTCTCGCAAAGAGCGCGACGCTGGCGTCTGCCTCTTGCAGCGACTCTCATCGAGTTGCAGCGTGTTTGCCGCTTGAGGCGGGTTTGGGATCCACTAGCGATGACGTCATGCGCAGGCCTTGTGCGCACCATCTAGTATAGCTGTCGCACCACTTATCCGAGTCCGCCATTCTTTGGACACGCATTCTGAACATATGTTGAACACGAGTGTTGCGTCAGGATTCGGCGTGAGCTCGGCCCAGCTTCTATCAAGACCGGGAGCTGCGTCATCATTCGGTGACGACTCGGATCAAATAACACACTACGTGTCCAGAAAATGGCGACGGCCAATGTTGCTTCTCGATGTTTTGAAAAGTGTCAGTTCGCGCAGGAGAGCAAGCTTCGCGATAAGACTGAAACGGAGCGGAAGCTCACTGGGACCGCAGGGTATGTCAACGACACAGCTACATTGTCTGTTCTGTTAAAAAGCATCTAATATTTTTAGTGTTTCACCCCTCTCTCTCTCTCTCCTCAAAGAGACAACCGTAGCGTCCCTTCTAAACGTATACGGGGTTGAATGTTCTATCTTCCGTTCCGCAGCGTTTTTTAAAATCGAGACCTGTTTGAATCGATTCCTGAACAAAAAGAACCTGGACATCGAATCCCGCTCTTCTGTTGCGAGAAAGGCACGGCTCCCAAAGGAGAGTGCGTTTCCGGTGAGCCATGTTTGGTACTGTGTTGACATAAGGAAGGCATCCGCCTTTTTGGGAGACACAAAACTACAGCAGTCCAATCCGTCCCCAAATCAATCAGGAAGCATCTCTAAAACGTACACACACACATACAAAAATTTAGCAGTCTCGTGCGAATTCAGAGTACAGTCAAGGCGATTATTGCGATAATAGGGAGTTTTAGTGGACCGTGTTTCCCCCTCCGCTACACCGCTCCGCTACCCGGAGCTCTACAACCAAGGCCATCGGCACGCAGACGCAGTGGCGATTTCTTCGTAGCGGAGGGCTAGCGGAGGGGGAAACAAGGTCTACTAAAACTCCCTAATGTATTGAACGGCCCCAGACACACTCCCCATACATGATACAAAAGACACGATGTTGGCTGCAGATGACAGAATTCTCTGCGGACAAGCCTAGAGCGTGTTTAGCAGATTACCTAAGTCATTTGATTTTATTTCCGTCACTTCTGGTGTACCCCAGGGCTCGGTGTTGGGGCCGCTTTTATTTTTAATATTTATCAATAATATTTTTGGAGACGTTTTTTCTAGTATACGCCTGTACGCTGACGATTGTATAATTTATCGAGCAGTAAGTTTTTTTAACGATTGTATCACTCTGCAGGCCGACCTTGACCGCATAGCAAACTGGTGTAGCACTTGGGGAATGAATTTGAACGTTAGCAAATGTCACTTTATCCGAGTAACTAAAAAGCGTAACCCTATCACCAACATGTACCAGATTAACGACATTCCCATCAACATGTCACTACAAGTAAAATATTTAGGCGTTTACTTTTCCCATGATTTGTCATGGCGCTTTCACATTGAGTATATGACTGCCAAAGCTAATGGGATGTTAGGCTTCATCATACGTAATTTCAAAAATGCTTCTCAAAAGGTCAAAAACACTCTGTATCTCACAAATATCCGACCCATTCTAGAGTACGCTTCAGAAGTTTGCGAACCCCACCAGCAGTACCTTATAAATAATATAGAACTGATACAAAACAGGCCGCCAGATTTGTCCTTAATGCATAATCGCGTGGTCAAAGTGTAACTGCCATGAAACGTGAACTTGACTGGCAGCCTCTACTGAATCGTCGTAAATGCTTCCGCCTGAAACTCCTTCACAGCACATATTACGATCAGTGTGGAATCGACAAAACGCAATATTTACTTCCACCTCACTTCATCTCTCGGCGCCTGGATCATAGCAGAAAAATTAGGCCTTTTACCAGCAAAACAGACATTTACAAATACTCATTTTTTCCTTGCACAATACTCAACCGGAACCAGTCACCTGAAGACAGTGTCCCAAGAAACGTAAGCTCTCAATTTTATCACGCAATGTCAGAATCTTAAAACTTGTTATTCCTACAAACTTCAGCTTTGTTAGTATATATTCGCGAGTGCAGTCTCTATACTCCGTTTTACCTTATGTTGTACCGCAGCGAAGGCTAGAAGCGTGAGCTCATAGCGTTGGCAGCTGCCCTTGGTGCACGAGAGCTTGTGCCGCCGAGGTGTGCCATAGAACAAGGAGCTCGCGCTTGTAGCCTTTCCTGCGGTACAACACAAGGTGAAACAGAGTATAGCTTTACGCTGGTTTGAGTTTTCGTCTGTTTTTATGTTCATGTTAATTGCTCCGGGTAAGTCACCGTTTGAGTTTTGACTGTTTAAGCAATTAAGTGTTCTTTGGCGTCATGTTCATTTTGTATTTGCCCCTCTTCTACTATAATGCCCTCACGGGCGCTGTGAGGCTATTTCAATAAAAAAAAATGCATACATGTCCGCAGACGGTGTTTTGCATGATGTATGAACAGGATGACGTGTCCCGGGTCTGAACTATATTTATTAATCGATTTGTGCCTTTGCACGTGTACACCATAACTCGGTTTTCAAACACATGGTAGAGAGCGTGCGCAAAAATCAGATCTGCGCCAGCTGTCTACGAATGCGCAGTGCCAAAAGCAGCGCCACCGCAGCGGAGTTAAGTGTATCTATCTAATTTTCTACAGACGAGCGCCATGTCGCGACGAAGGAGCGAATGAGAGGTCATGTTCTGACGGACATGCTTACCTGCCATATCAGCACGAGCTGTAAAAAATAATGTTTCCTCTGTCCAACAGGGTAGGGTAAAGAAATCAGCAGAAACTATGGGACGCGGCCCGATGGCAGGTACGGGAAAATATTCGCACAGTCGAGTGGAGATAAATCTTCTGGTTTGCGATAGCCTTTGTTGTAAAACAAGCGTGAAATGCTTTCTTACCGCCGCGGCCTCAGCTGCACTGGATGACACAAAAGCGTATATAGTTTGATGCAACATAAACCGCAGCAGGGCGTCCGTCCAGAAATTGGTTGATAAATGTTAAATAAATGTTAAGAAAGAAAAATAAACACTGACTAGGTGGCGCAAGTCGCCGCCCGACTCAAAGGGTTGCGGGCTTCTGACTCCGATTCCCACAGAACCTGTTCCCGGATGAACATGACACTGCAATATTCGCTCTCGGCAAAAGGGTTTATTTACTCACTTATTGCCTACTGGGTTTCTGGATCGGGGAACGGTCGTCAGCGAGGCCGGGGCAAAGTCCGCTGCCATGCATCTTCTCCAAGTCCATACGGTAGTCGTCCACACCGCGTCATAGGGACGTTGTCGTCCAGGGTCGCCGTCCAGTCCGTTTGTCGAGTCAGCCTTTCGACGTAGCGCCCGCACTGCCCCGCGCCAGCGTCCGTCTCCCCGTCGAAACCCGCGCCAGCGTCCTCGTCTCCTGTCACCGCTGCACGCTGTCCGCCACCCAATAGAGCCGCCGTCCGAGAGAGAGACCTCTTTGTCCTCCGTCTTTTTATCAAGCATTGGGTTCTTTGTTCCGAAAGCCAGTCGCGTGACGTCAGTTGGCTAGGGGAGCGGTGTAGCCGTATGTTTTGGTACGCGAGGCCTTGGCCGCTCCCCCCGAAACATGACGTATCTCGGAGGCATGGTGCGTTAAGCTTCTGCCGGAATTTGAGGCCCGAAGAGTCGGCGCGGGCGAGGGTAGCCAGAACTCCACACGGTTCAGCCGCATTTATCCATTCGTCCATCCATTTATCCATCCGTCGTTCAGGAGAAGGACGTCTGGACATCACCCAGTACAAGCACACTATTTTCGCTAACGTCACAGAAAGGGAGGAGCACCTGCAAAGCGTCTCTTTGTCTTTCATGACTGGGGTCCACAAAAACAAAGCTCCGCATAATATCCAAATGCAAGGATGACGGGAAGCGCACTTCAAGTTCGACCAGGTTGGGATTTCGCCGAACCTTTAACACCAAGTTCGATAGGAGTTTGACTGAAGTTGGGCTATCTGCGCACGAGTAGAAATTCATAAAGAGCTATCGCTGCCTGGCGAAGAAAGGGTGCCATATTTGTGGGGTATATTGTTTTCAATAAAAGCCTACTCAATCAATGACACGCTTATATATATATATATATATATATGATTTTATATTGTGCTGTGAGCAGGCTCATTGCTAGCGCCACCTGCCGACGTCTTGCTGTTTGTTCACAAAGCCAAGCCTAACCCAACCAGGGGACACTGGACCACGCTCCCGCCAGGCCATGTTGCCACCATAACCGCTGTATGAGTTAGCTTTCATGATTAAACCCTTTAGTTAACGTTTAACCCTGTCATTCATTCGTACCCTCACATTTGGCGCAGTCGACATGTCAAGGAGCCCGCATACCACTTTCCCGCCCGCACCGCCTGCCTGAAGAGCGAGTCCCATCGTTTGTTTCGCCCGCTTGCCCGCCCGCCCGCCATGCCTCTTGTCAATTGGGCCGAAGCCACACCAAGCGACCTCGCCGGTTTTACGGCAGAATACCTCCGCGACGAGTTGTCTCGTCGCAAACTTGACGTCGCCGGATCCAAGGAGGAGATCATTTACCGCCTCCTGGACGACATCGCCCGAAACCCCCCGCCACCGCCATCGACCCTGCCTCTTCCAGACTCGGCGGCCTCCGCACAAGGCACGCGAGAGTCGTCGCCTCTCCCGACTCTCGACCCGGCGCAGTCCGCGCAGCTACTGACAAGCTTGCTGGAGCAGTTTCTGACCGTGTCTCAAGGTGCACCAGCCCCTGTGCAGGTGACTACACTGCCGGACTCGTCCGCGTTGCTACCAACTTTTAGCGGCGATGGAGGTATTTCGGCCCGCCACTGGATCGAGGAGCTGGAGCGCACTCAAGGACTGGCTTCGTGGGAGCCCTCGACACTCCTCGTAGCCGCTGTCTGGAAGCTTCAAGGCCCAGCCGCTAACTGGAAAGCTGTTTCTGGACGCCAGTGCCTAACTTTAGACAGCTTTAAATCCGTCTTCCAGACTCAGGTCGGGGATCACCTCACGCCTCTGCAGTGGAAGCACAATGTCACCGCCCTGGTGCAGTCGCCTGGAGAGAGCCTCGTCAACTATTCCCTAGCAAAACTGAAACTCATCTCGAAATGCCCCGTCTTACTGACTGATGCTCAACGCAGAGTATGCTGTTCAAGGCATCAATGACGAACATCTAGCGCCATCCATCACACCGCAGTGCCCTGCTACGGTCACTGCATGCGTGGACAATGCAACACGACTCAACAAGACCTTAAGCCATTCTCTTCTAAGATTAAACCGCACGGAGGCTGCAAGTGCAAGGCCACCAGTTGCCAAATCACATACAACGCCTTCCTCTACTCAACCTACAAGTAGAGCTGACCGTGTGTCTGCCGTACCACAGCGCATACTGTCTCTTTCAGAAGGGTAACAAGAGGCACGATACCTTGCCATCACATTAAACATGGAGCTCCCGCCTATCGCACCGGTCAAGGCTTGAGCAAGGCTGTGTTCTATAATTTCCGGCAGCTGGGTCACCTCTCCGCCAAGTGCACCGCTGCAAGGACCCCAGGCAATCAACAGCCAGCCAGCTTCAAGACCAAGGCCCCTGCCATGTCCTGCCTCCAGAACTCTGAGCCACTTGATGGCTCAATGGTCCAGTGTGTGGTAGTCCAAGCCGACGTCCCAACAATTGGCAAGGTGGACGCTTTTTCTGACAGTGGGTCTAAGTTGACAATACTGTCGCAAGGACTTATCAAAACCTTGAGCTTGCTACCATGGACAAAGCCACCCATTGCCGTCGTTGGTGGCAGCACAGTTGTACCAGCTGGTACTCTGTGCACCCGCATCTCCGTCGGTCCCATCTCCGCCGTGGTTGAGGTGATGGTACTTGCGCTCAACCCCCTGCCTCTGATCCTCGGAAAGGACTGGTTTGAAGCAGCACATGCAGAACTTGTTGTGAGGCCGCCTAATCCAACTGAGATTCGCCACCCCAGCTCGGGTGTCGTCTTGTTGTGCCAGGAGAAGGTATTGCCAAAGATGACAAACGCTGTCCTTCTCCACACCCTGACTTGTTCCCCGTTTGCACCGACAATCCCTTCGACAGGGGGTCTCCAACTTGAGCCTCTCTCAGATAACAACCAGCCCTTCTGGCTGGCTCTGGCATGCCATGAAGGATCGCCTCAGCCAGAGCGTGATTCTCCCAAGACATCTAGCGCAAACTGTTTCAAGAGCAACAAGACAAATTCCATTCTAAGCGACGCTTAAATTGGCACACAGCTACAGCCAGAAGAGTCTACTGTGGTTCAAAATGTTCTGCAGCAGCACATTGCTCTCTTCGCTAGAGATGACAACGAATTGGGAATCTATGAAGGGGCACTGCACGCCATTGACCTCGTTCCAGACGCTGCACCTTACAGTCGGCAACCGTATCGGTATGCTGCTGATGACCGACAGTTAATTGAGCAGCACACTGAAGAGCTCCCGAGAAAGGGCATCATTGTGCCTTCTTCCGGCCCTTGGGGGTTTCCCCCGTGGTCTTTGTTTCTCGTGGAAGCAAGAAACGACTGCGTGTGAACTACATTCCACTTAACAAGCAGACAGTCAGTGTCGCTCAGCCGCTTCCCCGTTCCGACATTATGGACGACATAGCAGGTTGCTCGCTGTTCGCCTGCCTCGACCTGACGCTTGCCTACTAGCAAATACAACTGCGCCCGGAAGACGAGCTCAAGACGTCTTTGATTACGCATCGTGGCACGTTCCAGCAGACGAGAATGCCATTTGGACGCAACGATGCCCCTGCCACATTTCAAAATAGCCATGCAAGCAGTCTTCGAGCAGCTTCGACCCCGACACCCCAAGTGTGGAGTTCGAGTGTATCTAAACGATGTCCTGCTCTTTGTCACCAATTTTCACGAGTTCATCGACTTAAGTCCTTGCACTGCTACACACAAGGGGATTTAAAGTTTCGCTAACTAAGTGCCGGTTCGCTGTACCATCATTGACGTTCCTAGGCTAGGTCCTCTCTAAGGAAGGGAAACGACCCAACCCAGCAAAAGTGGAAGCCATCGGGAAGATATCCTCACCGACAACTGCTAAGCCTCCCTGTCCTGGTTGCAGACTTCAAACTTTTACTGACGTTTTATCTCCGAGTTCTCCAAGGTTTCGGCTCCTCTCCAGACCATCATCAGGACTCCCTGCTTGTTAATCTTCACTTAAGTATATCCGTGCTTGTTAATCTTCATTTAAAACTCTCCGCCAAGCGTTTACCTCTGCTCCTGTTCTTGGGCATTCGGATCCTTCAGCGCTGACTACGGTGACCACGGATACATCAGCTGTGGCACTTGGTGTTGTCCTTTCACGACTCCAGGATGGCAACGAGGTAGTCATTGAGTACGCTAGCAGAGCTTTGTCAGCCACCGAAAAGAACTTACACAGCAACATTAGGGAATGCTTGGCTGTTCATTGGGCTATCTCCCAGAAGTTCCGCCACTACCTCCTTAACCGGAAGTTTTGCTTACTGACCGATAATTCATCAGTCGCCTGTCTGAAGGCAAATTTCAAGCCGTCGCGTCGCTTTACGGGAATGCTCATGGACCTTGTGGAGTTTTATATCACTGCGCAACGCAAACCAGGCAAACAAGATATTTTCGCAGACATGCTGTCACGTCTTGCTTGTGCCACTGTGGAGCCCGTGGTGACCTTGCGCCAACTTCAGCAAGAAGACGAGTGCCTTGCCCTACACCAGAGACTACTGGCCGATGATGAAGCAAAGCAAGACTTTCTCGTCATAGATGACATCCTGTACCTTCGCACACATCCAAACGTGAACACAATTGTTGTGCCCCACAAGTTGCGTCAGTCTGTGCTTGAGCTGACTCACGATAACAGCGGCCACATGAATGCAAAGCGCACACTGAAGAAACTGCAGGACCGCTGTTGGTGACCACTAATGGCCTCAACGATGACCCAGTATGTTGACGGATGCCAAACATGCCAGGACAACAACCGCCCTACCACACGCAACGTTGAAAGGATGGGCTTCATGCCAGAAACCGAAGTACCCTTCAGCACTATTGCACTGGACCACGTTACAATGCCTCTAAGCGATGGTGGCAAGAACATTCGTTAAATACTTTGCCACGTGTTTCATTGTGCCAGGTGCCGTCTCAACAAATTGCACCAAAGAAACGATTGAACACTTTTACTTCGGAAATTGGAAACAGCGCGCAAAAAGACGAAGACGACGAGAGAAGAGCACAGGACAAGCGCTGTACCCGCGCTTGTCCTGTGCTCTTCTCTCGTCGTCTTCGTCTTTTTGCGCGCTGTTTCCAATTTCCGAAGTCATGAACCAACTCGCTTGCATCGCTACCTTAATACAGAACACTTTTACACCGTCTTCTACCACTACGGTGTGCCCGATGACTGCCTGTCTGACCCCGGTCGTACGTTTTTTTGACTCCTGCGAATTCACACGATTTTTGGCTCTTGACGGTATTCAGCTTACCGCGCAGCAAGCAATGGGTTCGTCGAGAGAAGTAACGCAACGCTCGTCTCGGTGCTGAGAAAGATGTGCAATGCAGAGCCGTCACGTTGCGAAGAGAAACTAAGGCCGCAGCCTTCGCTCAGCCGTCAATGCAACTTTACAGTTGTCTTATTTTGGGTTGATGCACGGATATGTGCCCAAACTACCCATGGAGAAGTTCCGGCGCCTTGGAACCACCACCCTTGAAGCAAGACTTCTAGACCTTTCAGAACGCCGCAGCGAAGCGCAACAGAATTCCGAGCAAGCTCAGCAACAACGGAAGCGTCGCTATGACAAGAGCCATCGCCATGTCACCTTTCAAGCGGGCCAGTATGTATGGCTTCGCGACAAGCCGGGCATTGTTCGGCCCCTGAGTTTCGGAGTGCAGAGCATGGCAACATCGCTCCATCTCCCCTTTAGTGAGGCTGGTTTGCTGAGGGGCAACGAGAGAGTTGCGCCATGGGACCTTCTGCCAATTTCTTGTGACTGGTCACTGTCTAAGTACACAAAGAGAGCTATTTCTCCACTCGTTCTTCAGCAGGCGTTTGCCGATTTCAAACATAAATACGAGGACTACTCACATTTTTACACTGATGGATTGAAAACATTAACTTTTGGGGGGTGTGCAGTTTATTCCATTACCTTTAGCAATGTTCGACAACTCCACACTCTTGCAAATATTTTTACTGCCGAATTGTATGGTGTTTTAATGGCTGTGGAGTACTTATTAGAGAACAATGTCATGAAAGCAATTCTGTTTGTCGACTCCCAAAGCGTTCTTCTGGCCGTTTCGTCTTTAGCAGACAGCAAGAACCTTCTCGTGCAATGTTTTCGGGTACGGCTAAAACGAGCACTTCAACTAAGACGCCAGATCAAATTCTGCTGGGTCCCAAGCCACCTGGGTATTTCTGGCAATGAAAAAGCAGACTTGCTTGCTGCCTCTGCAAAAGAATACCCAAAACTGCCTCTTTGCCTGCCACACCAAGACCTGAAACCGGTCATACAGAAATCGATTATGAAGTCATGGAAGTTGAATTGGGATTTGGTAAAAGAGAACAAGCTTCACAATATCAAGCCCCAACTGAAGGTATGGGAGAGTTCCTTCCATGAAGTCCGTCGGGTTGAGGTTCTCCTTTGCCACTTAAGAATTGGTCATACCCGTTTGACTCATTTGAACCTGCTCTGTGGTGATGATGTTAAACTTTGCAACAAGTGTGGGAAAGATATGACTGTTTTGCACATCCTGTGGCATTGCAAAGTTTTAAACCAAGAGCGCCGAAAATGTTTTCCAGAACTTTTTCAAAATCACCTCCCCTTTCATCCATATTTTCTGCTTGGCGATCAACCATTGGTACCATTCGATTGAGTTTTAAATTTCCTTCATAACACTGGCCTTTTACGCCAGCTGTAACGTGCAGTTCTTTTAGAATACACCTCTAAGCCCTTTGGGAAAGCCTTTGTTTGGCGCAATATAGCCTAAGTTGCTCTTGCGCCATAAAACCCCACATCATCATCATCGTATATAACTTCGACGTCAAGAACCAATCACAGATGGCACTACAAAACTTGCCCCAACCTACTAGGAGCCTTACTCCAGTCACCTATGAGATCCGCCGTATAACTAATCCAGCCGATAATTCATCAAGAGACGAGAGAGTTGCGCAGTAGCGCCAGCTCAAGGTATTCCGTCCTCCGTGCGTAGACACTACCCTTCTTGCCTACCTGCGACCCGGACCGACAGCCAGTGCTGAAGCAGAACCTGTAACAACTGGACCGACAGCCATTGCCGAAGTAGAACCTGTAACAACCGGACCAATAGCTGCAGTGTCAATACAGAACTTACAACCCCCGGTCCAAGCTCGAGGCCCCAACGAGCTCGACGCCTGCCAAACTACTTGATATATTACGACCTTTCTGAATAAAGGCTTCGTGACCAAAGGGCCTTGGTCCTATTAAGAGGGAGTCGGGTGTGAGCAGGCACATTACTAGCGCCACCTGCCAACGTCTTGCTGTTTGTTCACAAAGCCAAGCCAGGCCCAACAAGGGAACACTGGACGACGCTGCCGCCAGGCCTTGTTGCCACCGTAACCGCCGTATGAGTTCGCCTTCATTACTAAGCCCCTTTAGGTAACATTGAACCCTGTCTCTGTCATCCGTATCCTCAAATTGCGAACACTGAAAATGATTCTCTGAAATTTAAAACAAACTATTCTGACCTGTTTTGTCCGATAATATTAAAAAATGTTGCGTTGAAGTCGGCCAATCACTGCTTCAAAACTCGATCTTCGTCACATTTCGCTAGAAGTCCCATGGTTCGGAGAACCAGTTAGGGCTCAAAATTATGCTTCATATATTTGTTCGACATGTGTTCGAGGTATAGTGCCTCTAGTCTTCCAGTCATGTTGGATGGAAAATCTCTTGTATCTATCTCGGTTCTTCCTAGAGATAATGCTTGTCTTAAGGTAGTTTTGTTTATAGACAATCCTTTTGATGTACAGCGTACTCCTCCCCCCCCCCCCCCCCCTCAAAAATTAGCTTAAAAAAACAACTATACATCGCCAAACGTTCATTCTCCGCACGAACGTAGCGCTAAAGGTGCGAACCATGTGAAAAAGATTTTTAACTAACCGTTATATGATTCGAAAGTTATAAACGAATTCAGCTCGGTTACGTCACGTAGCGGTGGGGGCGCGTCAGGCGCACTTCCGGTCTGGGGCTTCTGGGCGGAAGTCACCATGCGGCACGTGCGTTTCTGTGTTGTTTTGGAAGACAAAAACCTGCCTTCTCGTTAAAACGCCGCGACTCAGGCTGTACCTGAAGAGTCGGGAAAGGTTTAAACATAAATTTTTACGTGGTTTCTGCCTGCTCGGTTCGTCTAAGAACGTGGATAGGTGCCGTGAAAAGGGAAAACCAGACGCTGTAGGACAACGACTGTTTGTGGGAAGCACTTTGGGTTGAATTCACGGATTTTTGCGGTCACCAAATTTATTTGTTTTGTTCCAACTTGAACGCGGAAAAACTGTCTAGTTGTCCGGACCACCCGAGAGCTACGTTCAGTACGTTTTCAATATCAGACGGCCGCCTGATCGTTCGAACTATCGTGTTTTTTTTTTAAACTTGTCTGCTTGTTGCCGTCTGGTCGTTCAAACGGCAACGGCTCGTGGACCAAACGTGGACCCAGTAATTGCTATAAGTAAGTGCAGGTGCGAAAAGACTTATAAGTTGAAGGTTGTTTTGGGGTAAATAGGCTACGTGTAAACAGTAGATACAATTATATGTTGGTCATTGTAACCTGTTGCCTTCACCGACTTTTTATGCCCGATTCAGTTGGTCCGATTCTGCTTGTGATTTTCAATATCAACGTCCTGCATCGCAGCTACCGTCCATGCTTTGGCAGCCCGAGCGACGTCGCGACTGAAAATATAGCGACCAGAATATCATCATGGTTTTAGCATCCATTCCGCGGCGCTCACTCGAATGAATAGCGGCACGTAACAATTTACGCAAAGTTTTGCTGTGTAAGGAGCCTCGTTAATTTCGCTCAGGTCACTAAAGTGGTAAGACATTGCTAGGAAGACGTACAATCAATTCCGTCGCGAGAAACAGCACGGGGACATCACGCCGAAGCTGGCGACGTGACATTCCAATGGCTTTGTCGACGCGGGACGCGGCGCCATTCTTGACCACAGTCTATCGCGCATGCGCGGCGCCGGTGGCATGCCGCTAGGGGCGCTCCGGGTTGTTTGTAAACCTGAGCTGGTGTACGAAATATTTGCTGAAATTCGCAATGGAAAAATGAGGCCTATTTTTCGTAACTGGCGCCATTCAGCGTCGCGTATTATCCGATTAAATGTTTGAGAAAATTACGTATGACTTTTGAATAAAATAACAACGGTTAGCGCTGGAACTTTGGCATCTGGTTCCAACCACAAGCGCTACATTTTGGCGGAGAAGGACCGTTCAGTAATGCGCCAATTTTAATTTTTGTAATTTAATTTGTAATTTGTAATAATGTAATTTTTTTCTATATTCTAGTAGTGTCAATTGACTGTTTTTTTTTTTTATGTCAACTCCCTGCTGAAATCCCCAGCGGCGATTCAGGTTTCTTTGTTTCTTTGCTGGCTTGTGCAGTAAGTGTGAATTTTCAATGTATAATTGTGATCTGTAACCCACTTCTTCGCTGTAATGCTTGGCGCTGCAGAGTACGAATAAATAATAATAAATGAATAACTAATCAAAACGTCAAGTTGAACAAACAGTCTTGACATCCCTAACCTTCTATTCATCTGCACGTTGGGCATTGAGCGAAAGAAGGCTTGTGGTGTGCCCCAATCTTGCAACCCTGCTCAGTTCTTACGTTTTAGCAGACGCATATAATACTAATTTGTGAAACCGATAACAATAATTTAAAACTGAGTAAAGTGAAAAACAAAGCGTACACAATAAAAGAAAATAATGTTTTGTTTTAGCGTGATAAGCAGCGTTGCCCCAAAGAACGTAACCTGCTTTAAACGCACCGAAAAAACCTTCGTCTTAACGTATCGTGCTGCGGTTCACTACAGTGGTGCCCCTAGGTGGTACATATTGTCTATCGAAATTTGAAGGAATAACTTTACACGAGTAAAGCGAAATAGCGTAGGAATTATTTTTCTCTACCAACGGCGTCCCTCTGCAAACGACAAGTAAACATTTCGGTATAAATCTGCTTGGTTAGGTGACTATTAAAAGAGGCTGCAGGTCGTCGGGCTATTTAAACACAGTTGGTTAGAGTACCTGCACCATCTGCAAACGACACAATTC
Organism: Ixodes scapularis; assembly: GCF_016920785.2. Lineage (NCBI taxonomy): Eukaryota > Metazoa > Arthropoda > Arachnida > Ixodida > Ixodidae > Ixodes > Ixodes scapularis. Next base: position 106,519,976 of record NW_024609846.1, read on the forward strand.
TGTTCTGCGCAATAACGTACAGATGGCGCCAGCAGTCCCCTCGTAACCTTTTAATGTACATTTGTCTCGCCGGAAGTAGACGATTTTTAAAGCACAAAACGGCGCGCGTCTGTTCTCTTTTAGTTTGCAGTGAGTGACTTTGTCATTGTTGCGAACAAGACATATTGAACCGATACACAGGCGAATAGACCAATTAGAAATAATATTATGTGGGTAAATTAAATATTACATAGCAAGATAATGCATTTGCTCGAATTAATGCTATTAACGACAGCTAAAGGCGAAGTAGAATATAAATTCGGGTCAGCGGGCTTTAAGGGTACGAAAATTGTTTTGGTGAATGTGGCCAATCAATGTCTCTATCCACTTTTTTTAGTATTAAAAGCGGGACAGCTGTGCACCGTATCAAATAAATATATTAATAAATAAATAACTCTAGCGACTAAACAAAAAATTACAAATGTCGCGCCACATAAAAAAACGATGTACCATCACGGATTTTGTGAATAAAGTGTTGCGAGGCTAACTCGGCCCATTAATGATACGGAAAGTTCACGTGTGGTCGCAGACAGTTTCAGAAACGCAGGGGTTATTATGGTCACGCGTATCGCTGTTTGTTCTTCTGTGTTCTTGTCAACGAACGCCGCAATCTAATATTGGCTGAAGAGAAACAAAGATACGCCATTCCTAGCGTTTCTTAAATCTTAAATCTTTTACTGATTATGTAACAACTTTGTGCTTTCAACTGCAGATGGACAAACATTTCCTGGTCGCAAGCAGAGACTGTCTGTTCGACGCGTTCACTGTGCGAGATTTCATTTCGTTTTGCAAGTACGGAAAGAACGTAAGATGGGACAACTTTTTTTTTCTTCATTTCTTTCGTACACATCTTCCGTTATAATTAGGTCATCAGAAAATCAGCGATAAGCATTTGTCGGTGACAAACGCTGATCTCTACTATAGGGGGCTGGATGGCGCATTGAGCAAACAGGTTTGAAGCCACCGGAAGTAAGCGGCTTGTCCCGGAAGTGAGCGCTTGACAGGCTCTTCAACTCTTCGAGTGCTGGTTCGAAAAGCGTTCAGGGCGCTGTTTTTTTTTGTTTTTTTTTTTCCTCGTCATTTCAAGAGAGCCTGCTGGTTGCGGAGTAACAGTGCATGCGGGCCCGAGGAGTATGCTGGGAAGCCATTCGATGTTAACATTTTGAGATCCTAGTTAATCAAGTGTGCTTATGTCCCTCGTTCCAATGCCTTATTCTCGGGATTTAATCCAGAACGGTAGTATTAAAACCCAATCAAAGACACAAGAAAGCATGGACCAAAATATCGACTGATTGCACTAGGAAGCCCAGCGCACGCCCGACTTCCGGGACAGACATCGAACTTCCGGTGGCTTCACTTGCGCCAGGCTCGGAAAGCAACTAAGCGCCATCCAACCCCTTATAGTAGAGATCAGTGGCGACAAACATACAAAATATGTTAAAAAGAAGCAGAAAAAACACCGACCAACATCTACTGGTGTGATAAATAAAAATCAAAACCGCAATGAACACTAATTTCTGTCATTCTTTTTGTGTGTTGGAACTGCTTTTATTGACCCTTTACACTCTCAGTTTCTTTTTTTTTTTTTCTTATATAGTATTGTTTCTTTTCAGACTCTCAAGTGGGCTTATTGCGTCCAAAGAAAAATGCCCAAACGTAACGTGAGGATCAGTTTTGTCTCCTTGCTATAATTAATATAGAAAAGAGTTGCTCTGCATTCATGGTACTACCTGACAGCTTAGAAAAAGCGCGGGGCATGGTTTATGATCAGGCCACTTGCCTCGTCAATGACTTATCGGGCACAATCTCGTTGTCTGTAGATTAATTATAAGTTGCTCAGAACTCGGCCGTGCCCCAGTTTTTTAAGTTGTCAGTGATGCTAAAACACGTGTTCGGAAAGATAGAAAATTGACATCATACGACGTGAATAGATATACACAAAAAAAAAAATCGTTGCACTATATTTTCGAGACACGGCGCCGAGAGAATTTATCGTACAAAATAGCAAACAGGCGCTCTTTCGAAGATATACACTATCTAATTATGTGGGAGACAACTTCCTGCTGTGACCGGTTTATATATATATATATATATATATATATATATATATATATATATATATATATATATATATATATATATATATAATATTTTTAGTCAACTAAATAAGGATGTCAGAATTTACTATTTCTGTCCCATTTTCTGCGCATTTCTGTCGCCCGTCTGTGCGATCTTTCGTGAGTATTTCTGTCTAGTTACTAAAGAAACACTAAATTACCACATTAAAAAAAAAAAAAAAAAACTGCCTGAATAGGACACATATGTTAACATTCTTAGATTACACGAAGAAAGAGCTTTTAACGAAATTTTAGCTCGCAATACTTAATTTGTAGCACGATGACGCGCTGTTCCTTCCTGCTTTTCTTTCGGTATGATGTGCCAAAATAGAAGCACGTTTAGCAATGGCTTCTAACTCAAAATTAACTTCTAGATGTAAATGTTAGTCAGCATTTTTTTTTTTTTTTCATTTGAGAAATTTTATTTTGTGAGCTACTTCTGCAACCCAGGCACCCAAACAGTCTTCGAGAGTTTGAGCTGTTTGCAAGCATGCTTTTATTTTGGGTCGACCTGTTGAACAAAATGTATTGAAACTTAAATATCCCGATAATTGTTTTTTCGGTGAAAGTCTAAAAGTTTGAGAAAATCTTTATTTTTGGAGTTCAGATTTGCTTTGAAGAGTATCCGGTTAGTGCAGTAATAAATGTTCACTAACAATTAATTTTTCACCCGTAGAAAAGTTTAGTGCGCTATGTGAACCTGACATAATATAGATGGGGCGTGCAATCACGCTTGCCACCATGACATATTTTTGTTTAATCTTTTATGCGCCTATAGTCGGTGACAGGTCAAGAACGAAGTGGAAGCTCCTCCCACCCCTTTCCACTTCAGCGGAGCGAACAGTGAAGAGGAGGTCTCCTTCTCTCCAGCGTTCGCTCTACTAAAGCGGAAAGGGGTGGGAGGGGCTTCCACTTCGTTCTTGACCTGTCACTGACAATAGGGGGATGACGATTTTGATGACGACTTGGGCAGGAAGGAAAATATTGAAGTGAGTGTATGTTCAGAAGGTGTTTCTTTTCAAGACTTCTCAAAACACAAACTAAAAAAAAAAACAAAAAAAAAACGGGAAAGGTATTACATTGAAGGTAATATTTTTTTTTTTTTTTTGCTCCAAGAAGCAAAAAAAGAAAGCTGCAAAATCAATGAAAAAAGTTGCTGTCTGTATGTTTAAACAGCCGGAAGTTAGTCTGCCTCAACTGGCAACTTGTCTTTCAGCTTAAAGATAAGCAATTTAGTCAGTGCAGCACAACCACGCAGTAGTGATACACGACCGCGCGCCCATACGACGCTCATCCAGATCGAAACGGGCGGGGTGGGGATTGAACCCAGGATCCCTGGGTTCTGCAGCGCGAGATTTCGCTCCACGTGCTCCGAGCTGGTGTACGCTAGCCCACTCGGCCACCAATCCCCCAATCATACAAAATGTTATACACAGGGACTGTGTAACATTGGGAAGGGCTTTCGCGTTTTACTTCGCGGTATTGAAGGCATAATAGCCGCAGTGGATGGCGACTTTGATGATTCCATCTCCACCACGAAAATTCTACAGAATAGAACAATCTCAGAATACGCGGCCACCTTGAGGTTTTTGTCACAGACAGGTGCACCAATTCCGGGAATGAAAAGTTTACCTTTAAATTTTAGTTAAATAGACAATCGACATCTACATTTATCCTTTTGCACTTAGTGTTCGCCTCGAAGCACAATCGAAGCCCAAAAATGGATTCCGCCTGCCTCCTATATTGGTTTTCTTTTTATTGCAAAGAAGAAATTTTTTTGAACACCTCAATGAGGCTCATCCACAATCCTGCGCGATACCTTATCGTGTTCGTTTTAGAGTCCACGTCACGTCATTCCCAGTCTTGCCTACAAATGCAATAGGACGATCGTACCTGTTTGTCACGTCAACCCCGCCTATAGGGCGGGGTTGACGTGATGTGTTGTGATACGTATAGTATAATACGTGTCACAAGGGCGCATCGCTAGATTTTTTACGTACCCCGGCAGACAATATGGGCTCGAACAGCCTATCCGGCCGGCATCTCCACTCCCCATAAGCTCTGTGAACTCTCAAATCGTCAAAGAACCCGAAGTGTGGGATCTCAACTTGGCGTTGCATTCCTATTTCGGACCACAGCTCTCAAAGATGATATAACCAGCAGGAAGGACAAAGACGCTTGAGAAACTGCTTCAGTTTATTTTGTCCGCGATAGTACCACACATTGCGGAGGCCAGATTGGACACGATGGCTGTAAAAGCGTTCAACCCGGACTCGTGTTAAGACGGTCAGAACACGAGTGCTTCGTGAGCCCATCGCTGACGCAGCACTCATTTCCAATCTTTGCCCAAAGGCACAAGAATCTTGGGGAAGGGACATTTCATCAGATATGGCTTGGAGATTATTGAGTCATTCGCCATGAACAGCGGAAACGTCAAACGTCGTGTGTTTCTGACGAAGACTGAAGTTGAATTTTTCAAATCAGAGACGACTCTGTCGACCTGACTTTGCATTTTATCTTATCTTGCCTTCCCTCCATCCTCTCTTCTTAGTTACTCTCTCTTTCCTCGATTTTCCCGCCTTTAATCGGTTGTTCGCTATATATCCCTTGCTACTTAAAAGACTTGGCGGCATCGTATTCGTCCTGCATGTTGATTCCTTCTTCAACCTTGGCTCACATCAACACCGCTCTTCGTTCATTAAAACTCCGAACACGAAAGAGGCTCCAGCGCAGCCCCTCACACACAGGCGCTCTTTACCACATTTCCTACAAAAAAAAAAAAAAAAAAAAAAAAATTAATCAGTGCAATTTTGACCACATTGAAAAGATTTTTTTTATGTAACAGCATTTTACTACAGTTTCGATAGTACATTACTTGCGTAGGTGGATACCTGTGGTTTTTTTTTTTTCGTTTATTATTATTTGCGTTATATTTGTTGCTTACCACACGGAATGTCTCGAACTGTTTGTGGGCACATGAAAGTAAATAATATTAACTTATTATAGTTATTATTATTGCTAGTAGTATTATTATAGCTGGTGTTGGTCTAGTCCTGTGGGTGTGAACTTCATAACGACTTTGCTTTTATTTGCTCCTATCTTTCAGCCTCTGTTCAAAGGCAACTATATACTAAAAGCCGTCGAGGTAGGTTTCTTCTTCACACGCATCCCGTAAGAAAGAAACGTCCGCAAAAATATTACGAGAATATCGTTGTGCGGCCGTAGAGTTAAGTTTTTGCGAATGTATGACGACGTGTCGGTATTATTAGTAATTGTATTCTTAGCACAGCTCTGGAACATTCAAAGGCCCCCTGGGACACTGTGAGTGTTCCTGCAGGGTGCCCGAAGGATGTCGCAATTTGTCCCAAAATAAGACACTGGAGTGTTTGGCCTGGGTCAGGCTGATTTGTGCCCTTAAGGATGTAAAGACTTTTAGTGTGCACGATTATTCACACTAATGCTATGGTCACACAATCCGAAAAAAATCCAAAAAACACTAACCGGAATTTTTTTTTTTTTTTAAATTTGGGAACATTGTAAAATTAAATACCGAATTTCTTAGAACTGAAAATCTTTGTGTCTTTATTGACCTCGTTTTGTTCGCGCTTTTAACCTTTTGATTCAGCGTGGACCAACTCGCCTATACCCAAGTTTTAATGTAACAAAAAATAAACTCCGGTAAACCCCGAATTTTTAGCAAGAAAATAAACTCCGAAAACACGGAATCCTACATATAATAAACAGTCTGCTACATAGTGAAAAAAAAAACAAAAAAACATAAATTTTCTTTTAGTTTAAGTAAACTTTGCAATATTTGCTTGAAATCAGGTTTATTTTTATCTAAATCACTGTAGCTCGAAAGTTGATTATTTATGGTAGCATGTATTTTATGCGTTGCAAAAAAAATTCACCGATCGGTCCGATCTAGTTTCAGGGAACCGTTTTTGCACATCCGATCCTGTAAACGGTGGGCCGTCCGGTACGAACTGCGCATGCGCCAGTCTTCTGCGGTAGCGCATGCGCACTTCGTACCGCGGACGGCTATTCGTACCGTATCGAATCTGCGAAAGCAGTTCCCTAAAACTCTGTTCTATTGCGAAGTACGGTAAATTTTAGCATTGCAATTAACATTTATTTAATGCAATCCCGCCATATAGGAACAAAAATGACTTGGTTTCTTGGTTTGTTAAAGAAAAAAAGGTATATTTGTTTCATTTTCTGATTTTCTCCCCCATACTTTTCCAGATTTTTGCTCCTTTTCTTGTTCTTCTGACAAAGGAAGTAGATAGAAAGCCCAGCGCTAGCGATTGTCCGAAATAGGGCTGCTTTTTGTTCGCGTTCAGCCTAAAATAACTATCTCTTCTCCGATTATTTGATAACAAATATAAGCAAAAGCAGATAGAAAGAAGGCACCAAATGATAAAGAAATGATAAATATGGAATATTTTACGGGATTACTTTTGAGGGACACATTTTGATTTAAATCGTCATACTAAGACTTTTGTTTGATCTAAATTATGATTTAGATCAAAGTATAAACAATCTTTATTTGACTCACCCTTACCCGCAAACAATGACCGAGGCGTGTCACTTCCGTGTTTGTGTGTCGGTCCTGCCAAATTGATTACACAAAAACTGTCTGTTGTTCGCAGCACACGTGTGTATGAAGTAATCATGGTTCAAACATGCCTGAGGTGGTCCCGCACATGATTCTACCATCATGTCTGAAGCGAACGCCGCGTGTATTACGTCACCGCAAAGACAAAGCGTCCGCATGCATACACCTAGAGCCACTAAATGAGCTGAGCTTAGAGTATCGGCACTCTGTTCCCCGATGTTGTTGTGGGCGCCGCCATTTTGGTTCGTATGCAGAGCAGACGCAACTGCCGATCGTCATGATTCAAAAGTGCGACTTCCTTAGCATTAGATTCGGTGTTAGGAAGCTCATATAATATTGCTTTGCTCTGTCGCGAACTGTTGAAACATTTCTGGAGGGCGGAAAAGCGTTTCTTGCGATTTCAGATAAAGCTTCAGATATATGGCAACCCTGATTTTAAGACACAATATGGCCAAATGTCGTTGCTGCGAAGCGTAGCTTATTTAGTGGCATTACATACACCAAATCAGTTAGTTCTCTTACGTCACGCCACTAGAGTGGCGTTTCCGTCGTCACTGCGCACGCGCAGACGCTTCATCTCACGATCGGGTATCTGCCCAGACGCAGTGCGCACAGGGATAGTGTGGACAAACGCGGCTCTGGTTTGCATCGAGCATGCTGGTGTGTATACCATGCTCTTTGTCGCGAACCCTCACAGAACTGCGCCGCCACAGAGGGGAAAATCAGCGGCGACGGCAGTTTCGACGACAACGACAGGAAAGAACCATTGGAGCCAGTCCAGCCTCGGATGGGCAATGAGACAGCAGTCTCCGAGGAAGCCGCAGCAGCATTCCCTCACATTGAGTCTTCCACCTCGGCGCCGGGTCGCTAAAACTCTCAACGCTGTCGGTGCAAGCGATTCCGAAGACGCTTTTGTCCCAGCGCATTAAAAGCTACGTCTCAAAGAGCATAAATGTCTTTGGAAGTAGTTTGTCGCGTCGTAGTTTTGTGTGAACCGTCCTCACTCGAGTACGACGGACCTTTTGCAAAAAATTAAACCGCGTGCGAAACGCGCAACGAATTATAAGAGTGTCGAGCGTGCTCCTCCTTGCTCCCGCAGCATCTACCACGTGACACTGAAGAACTATTGAGAGAGAAAGGAAGAGAGAGGGCGTGGTGGGTGTACAGATATGTTTTAAAAGCCGTGAAATCTATACTAACGCGGTCTTCGCAGGGGAGTTCTATACGGACAGGGGGACGTAAAGATAGTTTTTACTGTCGCAATAAGTAGGTTAGTTAACTATAATTTATTACATTTTTTTTTAATTGTTCAAATAGAAGAAATGGGTTCGATTAGAAACTCTCCGAGTGTCAGCCAAGAGCGTGGGAAGCATAGTGATTCGCTAAATTCACCCCTCGTGCAACGTGCCCAAGGCTTGTGTGGCGAAAAAAACACACACAAAAAAAAAAACGCGCATTTGTGTAGCCTCGAAAGCATTTTGAAAGTCTAAAGTTGAAAAAAAAGAGAAAAAAACAAGCTATGTATTGCAAGGGCGTAGCGCGGAATTTTCTCCGTCACCTAAAGCAGTCTTGTATCCGTTACTCGAAAAAAATAATTGCTTACACTTACAATTTCACTCGGTAAAAAGATACTAAAATTAGACTACTCGATTACTTGAGAAGAAAAGAAATTGGCCGCTAGTTTTCCGATTACTTGAGATATTCAAAACGACAGACACTTCCACCGATTTGAAAACGGGTGGCCCCTCGCTGGATTAGAATCATCAAACTCCAAAACTACTTATCTTTCGAGTCCCCAGATTTCGCTAAACCATCCTGCTGTCGTAGACTGGTTTCGACGCTTCCTTGGAACGACACCTAAGGGCGCCATCATAGAGGGGAACAGAAAAATAGCGAGGGTTACTTTAATTTCAGTACTTCTAGAAGTAATGAAATTACTCATGTGGTTACTTCCTAATAAATGTATTCAAAAGATTACAAAATTACTCTAAAAACTAATTGATTACAAGTAATATGATGTATCGTAACGAGTACCGCGCAAGCTTCTGTTAAAAGGAACCAGAGCGGGGTGCACATTTGGACGCGGGTGGCGCGTCGTCGGTCCGCTGTTTGCTGAATGAACAAGAGTCCCTGCCGAGTGATGACGTAGCGCTCGTGTCCAATCGGCCGCCCTCGCAGGCCCCTTGTAGGTGACGTAGCAAGATCGAGCGATTCGGCCTTGTATACATAAGAAACGTTGCCTGGCCTAGCCTCGTCGAGCTTCAGCGAGTTTGCCGCTTGGGGCGGGTCGGGAATTCACTAACGATGACGTCATCCGCCGGCATTGTCCTCTAGGTGGTACTGCCCTAGCCCGCTTGTCAGCGCGTCCATGTTATATACAGCTAGTTCCCAGCATTCCTTTCGGCGCGGCGAAAGGAGCGGTATACTCTGTTCGGAATGTCCATTCGAGCCTTTCGAAGAAATATCGAACCACCCAGGTACTTAAGAATGTGTGCTTTGTGAAAGTATCGTTAGAAAGGCACACCTTTATCTATACATTACGGCTGGGCGAATGATCGATTAACTTACCGATCAGTCGATTAATGATTTAATCGCGATTGATATATTTAACTGGTTTATCGCTTCATTTTTGGCCAAAAAAATGCACCGTTTTCACCACGGAGACGTGAAACAGTACACCAAGATTTGGATGAAATTTTTGCCTAAAATATATTGTAGGGACGAAACTTGTGACTCGAAGCAAGTGCATGAGGTTATGTCTCGAACCCTTCAACGCCGCGTGAGTTTCCGTCTGAGCTCTTTGCCTCAGCAAATGTGAATGTCTTTGGACTCTTCTATCTTCTCAACTACACATCAAGGCTGATTTATAATTAAACTTGTGCATGAACTGCGCCATTGCATGAACTGCGCCATTGGAACCAGCCTCTGCTGCGTCACGCGATGACAGCGCAGCAGAGGCTGGTTGCACTGTTTCTCCACGGGTGCGGTGCCGCCGGGGCCGAGATGCGCTCCGATAGCAAACCGACACTTAAAAACCCGTCGAATTTGTGCGGTTTTCCAGAAAGCCGTAAAATGCTGCTCGTACCTTCTAACGTTCTGCAATTTGTTGATTTTTTTTTTTTTTTTAATTATGCTGATCCATTTTCTATTTGAATCCATGCCCTTAAACCTAATATTAAACAGTTAATTACGCAAAAATAATTAACAATATAATTATCCCGGACTTTAATAATTTTCCTAAATAGGCCCCTGGCCCAGGACCAAAACGACACAAGCCTTTTTTTGTTGTGACGTGTAGTTTTCGCAATATCGAATTTGTCCACCTTTCGTGAAACACCCTGTATATATATATATATATATATATATATTCTTTCGGTGAATTATCTGTGACATTACTGAAAACTGGATTTATATGAAACCGGGAGCGCGAACAGCGAGATTCATACCTCATATACAAATTCTAGAGAAAGGAATAAATGAGAGTCTGGGAACACTTGCATCAATAAGAGCATTAACCTAGACTACCCTTTTTAGTGCTACGGTATTTTCGACTGGAATTGGACCACGTGATTATTGTATTACGACTCCTATATTGTTCATGTTATCTTCTATGAAACCGTGCTGTTCCCGTGCTTTTCTCCTACACGCGTGTTTTACGTCTCATTAACCACATCTCCACAGAGGTACCCTCCCCCCTCCCCCCCCAACCCCGTACCCTCTCTTCTTTTTTTTTTATTGGAAGACAGGGCAAACATGTTTTTGCAATTTTTTGCTTTTTCGGTTTCCTTGACACGCGCGGCGCCCCATGGATGACCGTCGCGGGGATGCATTGGCTCGTTGGGGGCCATCAGCCAAGAAGACGTCGCCCGTTCACGACCTATTGTAGCCACTGTTGTAAGCGTTCAAGCGCACTTTGCATTTCGCTGCCCCGCAAGAGGAGCGGGCTCAGGTCGAGTTGTTTGCTATGTAGCAACGCGTACATCGGGTATACTTCTTTTTTTCCCAGTTCTGAAATTTTTTGCCGCAGAAATATGCCCACACGAAGCCGAGTCTCTCGGCGAAACTGTCGATTAAACTTCCGCTGTTTGTTGTTTTTTACCGTGAGTTTTTCACTTCTTTATATATATATATATATGAGTTCATCTGACTTTAAAAAAAGTATTTTACATGGAAACGAACGACACCGATTAATTAATCGATTAAAGGGAGCCAATTCATAGGGTTAAAATTTTTATATCGACGCCCAGCTCTAGCATATATCCAAATGTTTTTTTTTTTCTGTTTTTTTTTTTTTAACAAGAACGTATGGTTTTATTTGTTCTCTGGCAACTAACCAGTGTCTCAAAGCACGAGAAATTTATGGGCTGTGATGTTTAAAAATTTTAAGAAGAGCGATGAGCTGAAATGTTCGTTCGAATCTTGTGCTTCGTACGGTAATAAAAATATTAACACTCAATGCATAATTGTATTCTTAAGCTTTTTATGTAATATAAAGAAAAATGAGAGGATATTTTTTCTATGAGAAGGCATTTTATTGCCAAGTCTTCGAAATTTTAATGATATTGTACGAGTCACATTCAGGGTAGTGCCACATTTGAATTTTTTATATATTAATCTCTGAAAAGTAACTCGCAAAGGCCAGTCAGAACTCCTCACAATAAAAACGGCTACGCCACAAAGCCGAGATTATTAAATCTGTGAAACAGGTCGCAGACAAAACATCCTCCGCTCGTAAAACAATGAATCTGCTGAGTTCTAAGAATTCAATTTAGCATCGGGGCGTCAATAACTTATTGGATTTTTTATTTACTTGTTTTTTTTTTTTTATTTATTTATGTAGAAACGCGATCGATAGGAGCGAATAAAAAAACACCCTCAGAGTTTTTTTTAGACACAATAAGCGAATTTCGCGAATTGTTCGTGTTTAGCATCGAGATAAAAAAGTCGGTCGAACTTGTCAAACTTCTTGAGCCAATTTTCGGGAATTGATTGGCCGTGAAGCAACATCAGTCGCAAATATGTCTGTACCAATGGGCGCGACGTTAGAGTGTACTAGAAGGTGCGAGTGGGACGAGCTATAGGCTCCGCTCATGCTTTCAGTTGCACCTCGAAATGTGGAAATTGATCAGGTGGAAACCAATCCACTTTGATCGCAGCGCCACCTCCGCTGCGATCAAGCAACGACGCAGGTCAAGGTTACATGGGCAATGTAGCCCCCCTAGGGGCTAGATTGTATTTTCTATGATTTTGACGTCAGACGTGACGTTAGAGCACCACGACACGGCGACGCCAGGCCGTCATCGTCGACGACGTTACGCGACGCCAAACTGCTCTCGTAAGGCCGTCCGGACATCACGTCGCGTCGAGGCCGACGCCGTTTGGCGACACCAAGTCGCCGTTGTAACGCGGTTGTGACATCGCGTTGAGGACGAAGCCGTTACGCGACATCAGTTCGCCGTTGTGATGCGGTCGTGACATCGCGTTGCGTTGAGGACGACGCCGTTAGGCGACATCAAGTTGCCGTTGTAGCGCGATCATGACGTCGCGCGCCACATTGAGGATACCGAGGACGTGGTCGTTGATGCCGACGTTGACGTCGACGCCCCACGCAACGTCAAACATCGCTATGGCGCCACGTTAGCGTCGCCCTGACGTCATCGTGAACGTCAACGTCACGACAAAGCCTTGACGGCGTCTAACGTCGTCGCCTTCGCCAGCATCAACATCGACGCGCAGTCACGATGAAGTCTTGACGTCGTGTAACGTCGTCGACGATGACGTCGACGTCGTAAAGCTGTCGGGACGTTTTCGTGACGTCGAGTTTCGTCATGCTGACAGCGACCAGGGTGTAAGATAGACAGGTGGGGAAACGGCCCATATAAGCCTACCGCAGCGCCGTGACCGGATTGTGTACCCGTCTGCTTGCGGGTACCGCCGATTTGCGACAGATGGTGCTGCGGTGAGAAGAAAAAAATCGGAATCGGATTTGCGTGCAACTCCATGGGAGAGTACGCAAAATAAACCGAGAGCACGACAGTCCTCCATTGAAAATCGACGAGAAACTATCTCCGTCAGTTTAGCCGGTCGCCACCGGTCGCCCACCCGGAGTGAGAGTTCGCGGTGCTCCACATAGATGGCGCCACAGAAAAAGAGAAAACCAAGGAGGACACTAACCGGTCGCTCAATTGGCTCTCGTTTCCCCACCTGTCTATCTTACACTCTGACAGCGACGTTAAGCGCGATCCAAACCAACGCTTCTTTTTGCGGCTGTAGGTCGTGCGCGCCCCGGATGTGACGTATTTCGTGACGTCGCGCCGGTTCTTCGCTTCTTCCGGGCACGCATAAAAAAGTTGGTCGATTTCAACTTCTTTCTTAACGCGCACAAAAACGCGCGGTGACGTAGTAGGGCGCTCCTGTGTCCCGGCCAATCGGCGGAGGGCAAGCTAGTTCCGGCTCCGCGTTTCTTCGCCGTCTGGCCGGCCAGTCTGTCGCAGTTGCACTTTACTTGCTTGCGGGTATGGCTCATAGTTATTATAATGTACGCTAGAGGTTCAACTGGCGCTAGTGTGCTGTTTCAAACGGACCTTTTTCACATACCGTCGGCACCAGGTGGTGCCTGCACGAACTAAAAATCGAGGAAGTGACTTACCTGCGCTACCAATCGATAATGGGAGCTACGCTACCAGTTCCTTCGCTCTCTGAGCAGCGGCGCCTGCCCAACAAGACTTTAAAGAGGAGCATCCATGTCTTCCACCAAAACGTCGTGTTTTCCTTTCCGTCGACGTTCTTTTTTTGTGTAAAACAATTATATATATGCTGCAGTTACGTGTTCTACGAGCTGATATACAGCCTCCTTCCGAATTTCCTCGATTTTTCGTTCCGACTTCTGCCGCTTGGCATCGGGCGCTCTCGCGTGCGCAGAACGCTTCTTGGAAAAGGTCCCCTGAAGCAGACAGCAAGCAGTCCGAAATTGACTTCCGGTAATGTATTTCTATAGAAAAAAGCGAGTGCATTTTTTCTCTGCGCTCGATTATAAGAGCAAATATCACGAATAATTCGTACGTACTAGGCACATTGAAACATTTCCCAGTCACGCAGATGAAATAATTGGTCAGTTACGGCGTTTTTATTTTAAAATCGTGGCATGAAAAACGGTGCTAAAACCGCTTCGTACATGTATTTATGTGCACTGTCGGACACTGTTAGCGCGAACACGGCGTCGGCGCTTTCCAGTATGGGGGATATACGTTCCAAACGAATGAAGGACATGTGGAAAACCGAGAGAGACGGCAAGAACTACGCAGTAACACTGGATAAGTAACTCTTTGTGCTTGCGGACCATCAAAATAAATTGAAAGTCACGTAATATGGTTCGATTTTCAATAAATAAGTACTTGTTTATTTTTTCTGCTCATGAGTATGTGCGAAGATGCTTGTTCTGGGTTCAAATCATCACCTGAGAACAGGTGCCCGATAAAAACTGCCCGACATAGGAAATAATAAGAAAACACACCTTTCGTAGCCCACGTACTTTATTCTTGACGTTTCGAACGTTTTGTTTTTGTTTTTTAACCACTCGTAAAGATACACGACGGGGTCATTTTCAGATAGTGACAGAACGGGCATGTTAGCAATATATAAGCACCAACGGAATACTGGCGAACTTTGAACATACTCTACATTCCTTTCAATTGTTATTTTGCTTAGAATCGTCGCTCGTTTCTACATACCTGCCATGGAACAGAGGTTTGGGCCTGAAATATAGCGAAGTTTAACATCGTTCAGCGGTAAAGAACAAAATGCTGTAACTAAACCCAATTCACTTTCACAATATTAATAAAGGTACATACTATCCGGTACAACCGAAATAACAAAAGTTATTCATGTTATTTTACGGCGAAGAGAGAAAATTCACGCGCGTTTTCCCATAGGAATTCACAGGAAGACTGGAAAAGTAGACTGCATGCTGTCTGCTCCAATTTGCAACCGGGAGTCCCGTAGACACTAGCGCCAACTGAGCCTCTAGCGTTTATTGTAATAACTCTATGATATGGCTGCATCTATGACTTTTTTCCCCGTTTCCGACGCGAGGAAAGTGACCGCCAGAGTGCGCTCGTGCCTGCGTGCGCGCGTGCGCGCTTGCCCGAAGCTGGCCCGTCCAAACCAAAGCGCACGGTTCTGACTCAGAAAGCGCGCCGGAAACAGCAAAAACGTCACGAAATACGTCACATCCGGGGCGCGCACGACCTACAGCCGCAAAAACAAGCGTTGGTTTGGATCGCGCTTTAACGAACTCACACCAAGCGTCCTTATGATGTTGCATTGACAAGGCGAAATCATCTTGACGTCCCGTGACATTGTCGTCGTCGTCATCAACGTCAACGTTGGCGTCGTCGTCGTTGTCAACGCAATATGACGTCAGAACGCAGTCTGGATGTTGTGTAACGCACGTTGTCAACATCGATGACGACGTTGACATCAATGCGTCGTCCTTATGTCGCATGGCGTTGTGACGAAAAGTCAGATCGCGGTGTCTTTATGTACGTGACGCCTGATGTCTAGGTTGTATAAAAAATATAGTCCAGCGTTCTATCGTTTTTATAACCTTGATCAGTGTGCCGGTCGAACTTGGCGTTGAAACGAAACGCGTTTTTCATAAAATGAGGCTAACCCAGACAACTTCGTTCGTAGCGCCCGAGAGGACGCTACGAGCCAAGTGGCTTGGATTAGCCGTTTTTTTTCACATGCGGAGGTACCAAAATAGCACTCCGGTGGCCTCACTCGTTCTTTCTAGTACAAACTCGTTTGGTCACGCGTTTGTTCTGTAGAACTTCGCAGCGCAGCACGTCTATCAATGTACAGCCAATTAGCCCATACCCAAGTCCAAACTTTATTAATTTTCATTTCGAGTGCATCGGGTTTTCATGTTCTCCCATCCCCACCTCTCCCACGAATGCATCACTTCATCGGATTCATTGCTGAGGCAAGATGCAGGACACGCCTTCTGACGTACGCCTTCACACACGGCGTGTCAGCACCTGTTCTGATTTCCCTATTCGGAAGGATGGCACCGGAAGAGGCCACAGCAAGGTGCTGCTGCAAAATACTACGCTCCGAGACTTGGAGGCAAGTACGCTTCTTCAAGCTCAACATCAGGAACATTTGCGATGCCTTTTTATCACCGACCCGAGCCAAGATGATGTACAACTACTTCATCGATATAGCGGAGAGCCAGGGCGAGAGAGTGGACCGCATGTATAAACAACATGCCAAAAAAATAGAAAGAGGATGAAGGACGAAAAAGATAGGTTCGTCACATGACCGATCTAATTATCCCAGACAACGTCTCCAAGACATTAGAGAAAGGACCCAAATATGCAGTAGGGCCTAAGGCCGAAACTGTGGACTTGATCGGTATGGTGCATGACGTTGCAAGGAAGGTTTCCGAAGAAGAGAGAAACACATGCATAGCTGCCGGCATCAGAGCAGTTTCCAACAAATTAAAAACAGCCAGGCAACCAGGCGTGAACACCAACCACACGGTACGTTGGATTAGAAGAAGCAACTGCAGCCTCCTGCTAGCTGACAAGACAGGAGAGTTCGTCATCTTAGAACAGGAAATGTACAAAAACAAAGCCAAAGAATCCATGCTAAAGAACTTCGAGGAACGAAAAGACTTCAACGAAAGGTGTATGAAAAAAACAACCGCATCTCCACGTGGTGAACGATGTTGATTGGGGCGAAGCTCTGGTGGTGCTTGTCTGCGTTGACGCTGAGCCACAGCATGCCAAGTCTTTCGTTCGTTTTCATCCATTTCACGCTGCGGTCAAATGCTCAAATGCGTATATAATCACGTCCCATACCACATATTCTCTTTCTGACATGGATGAAAACGAACGAAAGGCTCGGCATGCTGCGGCTCACCGTCTATGCGGACAGGCACCACCAGAGCTTCGCCCCAATCAACATCATTCACCACGTGGAGGTGCGTTTTTTTTGCCCTACACGAGCACAGGAGCACGTGCTCACGTGCTCGTGAGCACGTGAGCGCGTGAGCTCACGAGCAGGAGCACATGCAACCGACGGCGGCCAGACATACGGACATGGCCAGCCCCTAAGGAGCTTCACCCCTAAAACGCCAGAGCACAAATGGCCAGAGAGTGTGAAGAACTAGGCATCACCAAAATAGCGAAGGAAGTAAAAGGCAGCCGTCAACTGTGTCTAAACCCATTCTTTGCAGTCAAAACGCACAAAGAAGGCACTCCATTCCGGGTAATTGTAGAAGACAAACGCACATGGCAGCATGTGATTGCAAGAGAACTTCAGAAATTCTTGTCACTTCTACAAATCGATGATCCGTTCCTGGTACGCAACTCAAATGAGGTGGTGGAATTCCTGAATGGAATACAACCCGTCAATGCTTTCTCGGTAGATGTCAAAGACATGTTCTCAGTCTTGTACACGTTACTAAAAAAAAGTAATCGATTACAATTACTATTACTCTTGGCTAAAAATATTCGATTAGATTACTTGATTGCTCGACAGCAAAAGAAATTGGACATTACTTTAAGAAGTAACCGTTACGTTTCCGGTTACTTTAGAGTGTGAAGTCTTACATCTTTAGCGCTCATAAGAACGAACTACTTCCAACCTACATTTAACATTTTCACAAGTATTGAGGAAGAAAAAACGGGTTCCCTCTACAGCATCAGCCATCTCTGTGAGCTGCATCATTAGATCATCGGTTTCTCTAGCTGCAAAATTTCTAGCAGTGCCGCGATCGCTATTTCACCCGAAACATCTCCACTGGTCCCTGATGAATAGAAACTTAAAGTGCTTCTTGGAATCTCTGATTCCAAATAAACTGTATTTTTGTTTTCTTCCTCTATATATTTTCTTGTACTGGTAACCGAGAGGCCCTTACTCTCTTTCGTACACACACGCGCTTCTACGGATATTATTGGAATGTGGATGAACTCGCGCGTTATACAAAAGAGCAGCAGGTCCAGGATTTGAAACGAAGCATGTGTAGTGTCCATTAGTGGAAGAGATCGCCCCAACCACTTCTAATCTCGAAACCTTGCTTGTCACGAAGACGACGTAGCGGAAATACAGGATCTTGACGTGTATTTGAACTGGCTTTGTTATATTTTGCATCCGCTTTAGACATTCTTCGGTTTTGGTTCTCCTACGGGCTGCGAGTAGGTACCGTAAGCAGGATTGTTTTTGTTTATTTCTGTGCGTCTGTACGTGAGGGGACTGGTTTGAACGAAGAGTTTACAAAGTTACATTCTGCTCCCTCAAACTTCGCCCTGAATGGCCTTTGTGACGCACTGGGGCTTTCCTGGGGCTTCCCACACCCAGTCCCAGCTCGAAACAAAACAGCGATTCCACAGAAATTGTACATACAAAGGGGTTGACCTCGTTTCCTACAGCTCCGCAAAAATCTATTTCCTTCGTTCAAAACAAGAAGCAAACTTTATTTTTTTCATTGCACAAAAAAAGCGTGTGTTCGGGGTGGGTTGGGGGGGGGGGGGGGGGGGGCGTCCCGTGGAAAATAGCAACGGTTGGAAGTAATTTAAATTACTTCAAAATGTAATCAGATTACTCTTGTGATTACTGCCTCATAAAAGTAATCAACTGATTACAAAATTACTCCAAAAAGTAATCGATTACAAGTAATTCGATTACTTGTAATGCGTACGGTACAAGTCTGCATGTTCCACAATGTGCCACAACAAGGAGCCTTAGAGGCAGTGGAAGAGTGCATGGACGTCTACGGAAGCGTCAAATTTCAAAACCAGAGTGGAATCAGCACATCAGATTTCCTCAATCTCCTCCGCACAAATATTAAGCTCCCTGCACGTCATGTATGAAGGAAGTGTTTACACGCAAAAAGAGGGCATTTGCATAGGTTCGGGCATAGCCCCAGCCTTATGCGACATATACCTTGCAAGAGGCAACAGAGATCTAGTGCGATTTTCCCAGGAGATCGGGGTTACAATGTGCTTTAGATACGTGGACGATTTTCTGGTATGTTTCCCGATGAACAAAATGAGAGACCTCGTTTGCGAAAAGGTCAAGCAGAAGTTCAAGAAAGTGCACAGAGGCCTAGAATTCACATTTGAACCACCGGAGAGACGCAGGCTGAAATTCTGGAGCGCGCCGGGATCGACTTTTCTGGAGCGAGAATATTTCACTGGGCGATCGGGATCGAGACCGACATGTTTCACTGGTCGTTTTGGATTAGCTCCCGCTCCAGATCTCGATCTGGATCCGAGAAAAGTCGCTCCCACGATTTCGGGGGACTCAACCGGAAGCCAGCCGGGCCAGCCCTCGGCGCACACACGTGACTTCCTTTCTCGTGGGGCATCTCGTTTGATCTCGCCCATCTCGCCTCAGGAGAAGAAGCACGTCGCGGGCTGGGCTCCTAGATTGTCTCGACATCAGAAGAATTCGTAATCGCCGCTTGCTTATCCCTTGGCTCTATAACCGGTTCGTTTTCCAGGAAGGACAAGAGAAGGTATTTGCCGCGCTACGGGCATTCCGGCAATCTTTGCTAGAAGCGCCTGAGCCATTCCTGCCGCCCGTGCGTCGAACACGTGTCAGCGCCGCTATTGCGAAAACGTCTTCGAAACGGCCGCGGCGGCCGTGGACAGGGGATTCCCGGGCAGTTGAATGACAGGAAGGCATCCGCCGATCCCGGAGCAGTGGTCATGTTCCACTGGGGATCCGTAGGCGGCGCGACCCCGTTCGGATCGTGTGCTCTAGTCCGGATCTGGCCAACTGATCCCGGCGCGCTCCAAAACGCCCATTGCAATTCGCCATTATACATCGAAATGGCATTTGAAGAAAAGCATACATGCTGGATGTACAAGTCCAGAGGGGCAAAAGGCATACTGCCGTACGACTCGGGGTCTACTACCAGAAGGTGAAGAGGAGCGTCGCCTCTGGGTGCGTATGACAGGCCATGAAGAAATCTTGCCAACACAAAATGTCAGAAGGCCTGCAAAGGCAAATCATCCGACTACAAGCAAGCGGCTACCCAGAACCCCTGCTAGTAGCTGTGGCAGAAAAATGCTTAGCAACACTCAGAGGCAATCACAAAATTAAGGAAAAGGACCTGGTCAAAAAAACACTGGTAGTGATGCCATACATTCATAAATTTTCGCACCGACTGAAAAAGATCGCCGAAACGCACGAGGTCAAAGTTGCCCTATCCGATGGGCCAGCACGTTGGTTGAGAGACAGACACTGAGACGTTTTAATGTTTTGTGTTTTGTTTTATTGTCATTACCACTTCGGTGGAACCATTCCGACAAGCATAGTTTGATTGCGAAAATAATTTTTGCAAGTGATAAGAACATTCAAATGTTTTCGCATATGTGGCAGTATTCAAAATGGCGGAATCCCTTTCATGGCGCCCATATCGTTTGGATCACGTCAGGCGTTTGTACCGACGCACAGTAGAACACGCAAACGCAGCTGTGGTGCACCCACAGCCTCGCGCTTGTTGTTCTGACTAGTTCTGACATCTCTCGCTTGCTCACTGCGGGCATCCAGGCATCTTGTAGTAACCAGCGAGAGATGGGCGCCACCTCTCTCTCTCTCTGGGATGCCGCAGTTTGAACACGAGCGCGGAGCGCGCGACTTAAAGATCATTCGTTCGAATCTCCATGCTGGCTGACGCGTGTTGCTTCCTACATGGTGGCAGCGATTTAAACCCATTGGTTTGTAGCTGTTCAAGGAAACGAAGCAACGCTGTACAGTGGCCTGGAGAAGGTGGCGACTGCGAAGAACGCCGGAGTGAGCGAACAGCGACCACCATGACGAGCCTGCTGCCGACGCCGAAACCGCTAGACCTGGCAAGCGAACCCTGGAACGCATGGAAGAACTGGATAATGAAATTCAAGCTGTTTGCGGTAGCAACGCACCTGATGAACCAACCTGACAAGGTGCAAGCAGCAACACTTCTCGTCTGCATCGGAGAAGAAGGTAGGCGAATTTAAACTACCTTCATATTCGATAACGAGGAAGACAGAGAGAAACTCGAAGTCCTGAAGAATAAGTTCGTGGCGCAGATGAAGCCAGCGATCAATCTCACGTACCACGAATTCGTCTTTGGGATAAGAGACCAAAAATAACTGAAGAAATCTGATGAGTGGTTGACGGAACTGAGGGTGCTTGTGCGCAACTGCGAGTACGGCGTCGTTGAAGAACGTATGCTTAGAAGCCGAATAATACTCGGAACGAAAGACCGACAGTTGCAGCAGAAACTGATTAACGACAATCCTACCTTTGATAAAATCCTGGAGATATGCCGAACAAGGGAACGAACTGAAGAGCAGTTCAACGAAATCCGCGAAAAGGACGACCGACACAAGAACCCACTGGCAGTAAAGCTGCTCAGAAGAGCGGACGAATTCATGTGCCACTGTTGCGGCTTCGTTCATCGCGCAAGCACGTGCCCAGCTACTGGAAAACAGTGCCTTGGTTGTGGCGAGCTAGGCCAATTTGCAAAATGCTGCAAGAGCGGGACCTTGACATCAGACAGCCGTCAGCGAGGCCAGTCGAAAAAAGGACGAAAATTTGATCCCAAAGTACGACAAGTTGAGTGCGAGGATACGGACGACAGCGATGAAGATTATTTGCTCTGCCATTTAACCGTAGATAAGATAGAGAAAGAAGACCGATGGAGCGAGACAGTCAGGATAAAAAAGATAGCTTACGCTGCAAGCTCGACACCGGGGCTAATTGCTCATTGATCCCAGAGAGACTGCTCCATTTATATCAAACAAGAAAGTCTGGAAGTGCGACACCACACTGTCATCGTTTTTTTTTGGCCACAAGAGAAAAGCATGTGGTAGAACAACATTGACAGTGTCGAATGGAGACAAAACGGTATAGGAGGAGTCCGTTTTGGTCAAGAAAGAGGTACCGGTAACGTTGGAAGGAGAACTGAGTGAAAAACTTGGAATGATCAAGCGTCTGGCTTCACTATCAAGAGAACATGAAGACACAAATGCAGCAGGTACAAATCTTTGCGACCCTGCCGGACCATACGCAGACGTTTTCCGCGGACTGGGAAAGGTCAAGGAATTTGTGTACAACAAGAAGGTGAGGCCAGGTTTACAAGGCGTCGTTTGCGCAGCGAGGAAGGTGCCTGTGGCACTGCAAGAAAAGGTCAAGTGTGAACTTCAAAGACTGGAGAACCAGGGAGTTATGACAAAAGTAAAAGAACAGACAGAATGGGCCAGTTTCATGGTAGTTGTCGCAAAGAAGGACAAAGTGCGTATCTGCATGGACCCGGTTGACTTGAATCGAGCCCTAAGGAGAGAACACTACCCGATGACGCCAATGGATGACATTGCCGTTCGAATCGCGGAAGCGAAAGTGTTTTCAGCGCTAGACGCGCATCCTCAGGGGTCTGGCAGATCGAACTTGATGAAGAGAGTTCAAAGTTGTGCACTATGAGTACTCCGTACGGAAGGTACAGGTTTAAGAGAATGCCCTTCGGAATAAGCACAGCACATGAAGCTTTGCAGCGTGTCATGAACTAAGTACTAGGTGGACTCACCAGAACAGTAGTCGTGATGAACGACATATTGGTGTGGGGAAAGACCTGTGAGGAACATGACGAGAATCTTCGACACTTGCTCTAACGCTGCCGAGAGATGAGAGGTGAATCTACGACTTAACCCAAAGAAGATCCAATTTGCCAAGACAGAAGTCCGCTAAATCGAACAAGTGTTGACTGGTGGTGGAGTAGCTGTTGACCAAGAGAGAGTCAAGGCCATACTGGATGTCAAAGAACCAAAAGATCGCAAGGAACTTAGAACATTTCTCGGAATGATCACCTACATGTCGGGCTTCATACCACGACTTTCCGAGCCTGCGGCACCACTACGAGAACTGCTGAAGAAAGATCGCATGGGTATGAACGGAAGATCAACAAAGAAGTTTCGAAGACCTGCGAGAGGCTTTGACGAAGGCACCAGTGCTGGCTTACTACAGGACAGAAAAACCGATTACGCTGCCGGTTGACGCAAGCCAATACGGCGTAGGGGCCGTTATCACCCAAGACGGAAGGCTAATAGCGTACTTATCGAGATCTTTGACAGCCGCACAAATGAAATATGCGCAGTTCGAGAAAGAGATGCTGGCCATCGTTCATGGTTGCAGCAAGTTCCATCATTACATGTTCGGCCAAACAAACGTAACAGTAGAACCCGATCACAAGCCGTTACAAGCAATTTTCATGAAACCGTTGCATGAGTGTCCGATGAGACTGCAACTGATGAAGATGGCTCTCCAAAGATACTCGTTAAAAGTGAAATTCATACCTGGAAAGGAACTGCAGCTAGCGGACGCACTGTCACGCTTTGCCACGAAGGAAACAATGCAAGACGAAGGAGAGAAATTTTAAGTCAACGCACTGGAGTACATATCTGTCACACAAGATTGGCTGAATGAAATAAGAGACGCAACTGTAGCCGATGCGCAGATGCGACTACTGCGCGAGTATTCACAGACGTCATGCCTCGAGCAGAAAGGTCAAATTCCTCAACTCGGAAGGCCATTCTGATCTTACAGAGAGGAGATGCACAAGGAAGACGGCCTTGTGCTACGGTCCAACAAGGTAATAATACCAACCGCCATCAGATCCAAGATTTTCAACTTGCTCCACACGGCACACGCAGGCAAAGACAAAATGAAAAAAAAAAGAGCTCGAGAAATTTGTTTTGACTCGGAATCTACGCTGACATTGAACGCGAACATGACAAATGCAGCAAATGCGAGAAGTAAAAATCAAGAAACGTCAAGATGCCACTCCCGAGCCACACACTGCCAACGCTTCCTTGGCAGTTTGTCGGGACCGATTTCTTCACTCATGAAGAAAAAGACTACATAATCCTGACACATTTTTATTTATTTTATTGTGAGCTAGAAGAAATGAAAAGCACCACAGCTTGCAAAGTAAAAAAGTTCTGCCTTAAAGGGATGGTGAACTGAAATTTGGATTTCAATAAAACAATTGGCGGCCGTATTTTTAGAAAAAGAAGTCGAGATTGAACCAGGCCGACGAGGCGCGTGACGTCAAGATACCTAGTTTCCTCTTCTCTCCGCTTCGCTCCCTCAAGGCCGCGAGGCGGAGTACGCGCGAGGCCGCTCCCTCTCCTTCTCGGAGAAACATGACGTTAACATTCTTGCCAAATGCACCTCTTTTTTTTTTGAAAAATACGGTCATCCGTTGGAGATATCGCTGTATGAGTGACGTTTTGGTGTTTGTAGCCTCCCGTTGCACGCTTTTGCCGCGTGTTTTGGGAATCTAGATTTTGGTTCAGCGTCCCTTTAATGTATTCGCAACACACGGACTGCCGTTGAAAATTATAAGCGACTATGGCCCACCATTTGGAAGCCAGAAGTTCAAGCAGTTCCTGGAAAACCTTAACTTAGAACAAGTTACATCAAGCCCCTACCACGCTCGATCGAATGGCACGGCTGAGCGAGCCGTGAGGCAAGCCGAAGAACTCTTACGAAAGAACGCGAACAGTAAAGAGTTTTACTGCCCCCTTGTTGATTGGCGCAATACTCCCCGACACGATGTCCTCCAATCGCCAGTTCAGAGACTGATGAGCCGACACCACGGTGTAAGATACACTCTTTAGGTGAGGACACGGCGGGGCTGGACGTGCAGCGCGAGGAATCAGATAGTGTTCGTTCGACGGGGATCAGAAAAGCTGCATTATTTCGCGGCCACTGCGCCATTATTTCGCGGCCACTGGCAGTGTCGCCGGCGGCCAAACGGCCAAGCTGTGTGAGAGCGAAAAAAGTATCACGTTGCCATGACACCCCGGTACACCGTGGTCTTTCTGCACGAGCGACAACCTCGCTGGAACTTGCGCGTGTGGAGCATGAGGCGGCACGAGCCGTCTTTTCCGTGCCCACGGGTCGACGAGTCATCTGCCGGCGCCGCTCTAAACCATAGTGAGAGAGAGGAGAAATAGTGAAAAGCAAATTTTATCTGCACTGCGCGAGGAGCGAGCTGTCCTCACCTGAAGAGTATTATCTTACACCGTGGCCGACACACAAGGACACTGTCACCTGCCCGCTGTTGTGCTCCCAGTCATTGACACGGGTTCTACAATCACCGTCTACAACACCCTGCGGAGCAACCTTCCATAGTCGTAAGACATCCAGCGCCGAAGTCCTACAACATTCTAACCCCAGAAGGTCAAGTTCGCCGAAGAACCCGAGAACACTTACGAGCGGTGGCAAATTCTCAACAATAACTGACCTCTACGGGGAAACAGACAGCCGGCACGAAACAGTGTCCCCGTGGCTTTAAGCGGAGTCAGCCTCAGCCGGGACCGCGGCTGCGAAGGGGAACAAGGGAAAGAAGGCCACCACAGCGATACCCCAACAATGTTGATGGTGACGCTCTACGCTGACTTTTTCAGAGAAAAGAAATGTAGTAACGAGATGGGAGATGGGCGTCACCTCTCTCTCTGTGGGATGCAGCGGTTCGAACACGAGCGCGGAGCGCGTGAGATAAATATCATTCGTTCGAATCGCCATGCTGGCTGATGCGTGTTGCTTCCTACACATCTGACACCCTGACATCTGGCGCTTTTCCTGTCTTTCATGTGGCGTTCCAAGCGGCACACGACGGAAAATGCACATCAAGCTAATCTTGAACACGTATCGCCATCTGTATTTTATATTAAGAAACTGCAATTCGCCGTAACTGAATGAGAAAAGTTTAAAGTCTAATAACGTTCTTAACGTGTAATATATCAATATGGAAGTTCTGGAAATTGTAATATTGAAGGATGCTTAATAATTTATTTTCTCGTAATTTTGATTAGTTCACGTGATTCCGTTTTATAGCACCATAAAAACACCATTTTAAACTTTAATTTTATTTTAAAATATGCTTTATCTGTAGACTTAATTGCTTACTTTTTTAATTCATTATATTCAACCAAACGCTGACGTAAAATATCGTGGATGATGGGACGTTATAACTCGAGAATCATTTTTTTTTCAATATTAGAGACTATTATCTCTTAAAAGTAAAATAATTAACTAACAATTAAAAATAATCGTAATATCGAGACATTAAAGTATCGTTGAGAAACAGCCTTTCAATTTGACATTAACTTTATAATTCTGGGATACATAGAAAGAAAGTTATAAACCGTCAAAAAAGCACCCAAACGCCATGCACGGTGGAGTTGCACCTTAAAAAGACACTAACACCTCCCAATTTTTTTTTTTTTGCCATGTGATTCATTATGGTGTCAGAAGACTACCCAAACAATATTTTTCTACAGCGTCCCGTATATTTTTAATAAAGTAAAAAAAGAAACGCAACTGCCCGAAACCGAGACTGGACTGGGGAGGAAGAAGAAATATAGAGGAGGAGAGAGGTGGCGGAAGTCACGTGGCTGCGATACTTTTTTCCACCAAACAACGCATTTGCAGCTTTTAAAAAGCCCCCAAGAATAGGTATCATATTTCTTTTCTATTTTAATATTGTGCGCGTGCCTTCGATGACCTACGTGTCTTTGATTATATTTGGTGGTTGTGTCTAAACCTTAGAAAGAGAGACTGAGACATGTTTTTATTTGATGAGGGGTTCACCCGCTATGGAGTGGTGCTCTTGAGACGGGAGGGGAAGGGTTGTGAGGAGTAAGGGGGTGAGGGAGATTTCATGATGATGGTAGTGATGTCTTAGATGAGGCTATGTACACCCGACTCCCTGATATACTGTATCAAGGATTCGAGGATGGCTTTCCACTGCCGAGGAGTGCCCGTTGGATTGGTCCACTCCTCGAGCGTCGTAGGCTTGTCTACGCCCTGGATCTTGTCCAGAGCACCATTTGTATAATGCTCAAGGCCCTTACAGGCCCAGAGCAGATGCTGCAACGTTGCCTCGGCTCCTTGCGAGCAGCTCGTGCAGGTGGGGTCCATATCTTCTTTCAGACGAAAAAATACTAGTTTGGATGGTGTAAGTGCAGTATTCGTTCTTATTCTTCGAATCCTGACGGTTTCCCACCGACTGTATCCTACCAGTATGTTGCTGTCTGTCGGCGGAAGCTGGCGGCGGAGGTAGGCCTTTCTTTCCAGTTTGGCGAGTTCGGCCCGTTCCTCCGGGTCCACTGCACCCGCCTTCATCTTCTCCCGAGAGGTTGAGCCTGGTGCGGAGTGAGTGCTACAGGCTGTCTCCGTTGCGGCTCGGTGTGCCCTCTCGTTCCCGGGTATGTCACTGTGTCCGGGTAGCCACTCGATTGTAAGTATGGTGCTCCTTGTGCGGAGCTCTACTGCCACTTTCTTTATTTGCTTTACCGTGCGACTCTTTGTTCTGCTGCATCGGCACGCACGTATTGATTCTCGCGAGTCCGTAAAAATTCGTGCCTTGCCTGGCTGGGTCTGTTTCTTGAGCACGCCTTTCACAACCGCCAAGATAACCCTCAGTTCCGCCTCTCTGATAGAAGTCCCCTCGGAAAGTATTTCGGTGCTCTCTTCATTTCTTCGTGGATCGTAACACGACGTAGTCATGGCGTCCTCTGTCTTGGCGGCGTCCGTGTACCGCAACTCATCTTCTGTCGCGTGCGTTTCGCACCAGCTTGCGTGTAGTCTGGCCGCTCGAGCCCGCTTCCCTTGGGTGAGAGTCTTCGGCATGGGTTTGTGGTCGGTGATGGTGTTATCTTGCCATGGAGGCTGTGGTTCCTCTAGCGGGGGCCTGTCTCGCGTGTCGTATCCTAGAATTGCTAGGAGCTTGCGTCCGTGCTCTGTTCTCTCGAGCCGTTGAAATTGGGCAATGTTCTGAACCTCGGCACGCTCTTCGATAGTGTTCATCTGGGCTTCTTTCCTCAGGTCTTCTATAGCTGTGTGTATTGGAAGGCCTGTGACTGCCCTCATCAATTGGTAGTTCCACCTTTCAAGTTTCTTCCAGTGTTGTCTGGTCAGATTGAGCCAGTTACAGCTGTACAATGCTTTGGGTGTGAGTACTGCCTCCGTTAAGATCCTGAGGGTTTTCTCGTCAGCGCCCCAGGACTTACTCGTGATCTTTCGGATGAGCTTGAAACCTTGTGCCCACCACTTCTGTAGCTCGGGTATCCACCTCGTGGTGCGGGCCGTCTCCTCGAAGGTGACTCCCAGTATCTTGATGTGTGGGCGTCTACTTATTTCCTGTCCATTGATCTCTAGTCGTATCAGGTCGGCTATTCCTTTCCTATGGTCCCTTGTTCTGGCCACAACCATGTACTGTGTTTTATCCGGTGATGGCTCCATCCCAAATTTAGAGAGATATCGAGCGACCTCATCTATACCTTCTTGCATCGTCTGTTCTTTATCTCCCAAGGAGCCTCCGCGTGTCCAGAGCGTGACATCGTCTGCATATATGGTGAAGCCTAGACCATCGATATTCCGAAGCCTGGTAGGCAACTCTGCCATCACCATATTGAAGAGTGTCGGTGAGATCACTGCTCCTTGTGGTACACCCCTGCAGTTCGGGGTGTCGGGTCCTTTCGTGTTACCAATCTTCACTTGGAACCTTCTGCCCCGCAGAAAGTCTTGTATGAAGGCAAGGGATTTTCCTTGGATTCCGAACCTCCTAGCTCCTTTTATGACTGCCCAGTGTGGGACGGCATCGAACGCCTTCTTAATGTCCAGGGCGACGACGAGGCGTGGGTCTTGCTGATTCTTGTTGGCCATGACGTCCTCGTAGAGGAGCTTGGCTGTCGTGGGTTCCCATCGCCTCTCTGAAACCCGTTTGTCTAGGATCGAGCCTGTTGTGAGTTTCCAAGTACCACTCTAGTCTTCGGAGAACAATTTTTTTCATTGTTTTGTAAATGTTCGATGTAAGTGAGACCGGTCTTAAATTCTCTATCCTGTCTTGTAGCTTGCCTGGTTTGGGGATGGGCGTCATTCACGAGAGTTTCCATTGTCTCGGTAGCACTCCGGAGTTCCAAACTTGTTATACCTGTTCAGAAGTTTTTCTTTGGCTTCTTCGGGGAGATTCCTTAGGGCTTGGTACGTAATGCCGTCGGGACCCGGTGCGCTGCCGGTGTTGGCCGTGTATAAGGCTTCCAACGGTTCTCCCATGTTAAGGTGGTCCTCCATCCCAGGTTCTTCTGGTGCCTCAAGGGTGTGGGTACTTTCGGATGTTTTGCTAGTCCTTGGTGGTGCTGCGCTAACATGTGGAAAGAAAAGTTCGCCTGCCCTGACTGCCATTTCTTCTTCGGTTATGTTTAGTCGGAGGGCTAAGTTTTGTGCCACATTCCTTGCCTTCCGCCTTTTACCGCTCATGCCTCTGTAGGTCCCCGAGGCTTACCCTAGGTCGGTCTTCTCATTGAAGGATCCGCAGTGCGCCCTCCATCTCGTCCTGCCGAGCTCCTTGGAATACCTGGTGGCTTTGGCTGTGGCTATATTGAGTTTAATTTTTTTGCGGTGTCGTTCCAACTTTTTTGTATTTTTGTAGAGCTTGGAGCCGGCTAGCCCAAAGATTTAACAGATGTGTGTCTGGCGTGGGGCTCCCGCGTTTCACCCAGATTTGCGTCTTCGACCCCGTGAGTGCCTCTTGTATGCAGACCTCGATGTCCCTGTCGTTCCCAATATTTTGGGTCACAATCTTTCTGAAGCGATCTCACTTGATGAGAGGTCTCATCTCTCGGCCCTTCCTCCCTGCGCATTGTGCTACCTTCAACTCGATGGGGTAGTGGTCGCTGCCCAACGTGTCCCTCCATGGCTTCCACTCGAGGGTCAGGTCCCCCATGGTCCACGTGAGATCCGGTGTGGTATCCTTCTGTCTCTGCAGCTTAGCAAGCCTCGTCTTCACTCCAGTTTCATTTTTAAGCTCCAGGCCTTCCCTTCCCTTGGCTTCTAGTAGTTCCCTGCCCTTTTTCGTATTTGTTGCGTACCCCCATTTTTTGTGTGGGGCATTGAAGTCCCCGGCCACAATCAGTGGGTCTCCGTCGGCTAATTCAACTAGGCAGCGGATCCAGCTTGCCGTCTCCGTCCTTTGGTTTGGCTTTGGGTCTGATGTATATAGAAGTGAGTACCATCTTGAGCCCGCCATGTCTGACTCTCGCTGCGACGACCTCCCTGTCGCTAGAACATAGCACGGAGGTGTCAAGCTGCGCCTGTGGTAGATGCCGAAGAACCCCGATAGCCGCCCATCCCTTCCGAGTCACCGGGTTCCTCTCCCAGGGGCTTGGGACGGTCTCGATGATAGGCGTTAAGAAAAAGTTATTGCAGGGTAGGGTTATGTTTGGGGTTCTCGTTTCTTGAAGTAATAGAAATTATGATGGCGCTTGTCGTTCGAAGCGCAGTTTAAGTTCCGCACTTCTTGCCGTAAACGTGCTGCAGTTCCATTGTACGATGCGGGTCACATCCGTCTTTGTTCGTCCGGTCGTCATTCTTCTAACGTCGTGCATGTCGCAGTTCTGCTATCTCTTTCTTGATTTGGCCCAGTGCCTGGAAGATCATCTTGAAGCCCAAGTGACATCTCCTCTCGAAGTTTGTTGTGCTCAGTTTCTGCGTCGAAGGGTGATTTGAGCGGTCGCGTTGCCAGCACCAGAGTCGCCCTCGGTTGGGCCCATTCGGGCATCCAGGTCAGACACTTGCCCTGCACTTCGTGAATCATTCCTTGCGTTGATCCTTGCTTGGCTTCGACCCTGGGCTGTTCTGAAGGTGGTCTTCGATTGTCCGTGGCTGCCGCGGCATAGCTTTCTCTTGGTTGGTGTTTTGGTGGCTGCTTTCGGAGTTTTGTTTTCTCGGGTATCTTCCTTTTCGGGCACGCATTACTGGTGGCGTCATGATGCCCCTCGCAGTTTCGGCACTTGGGTTCCCTGTTGCATTGTTCCATATCTT
Organism: Ixodes scapularis; assembly: GCF_016920785.2. Taxonomy (NCBI): domain Eukaryota; kingdom Metazoa; phylum Arthropoda; class Arachnida; order Ixodida; family Ixodidae; genus Ixodes; species Ixodes scapularis. Next base: position 106,550,630 of record NW_024609846.1, read on the forward strand.
CCTCGTGTGTGTAGCCGCTATGGCCGCATCTGCTTTCTTTGATAGGGCATACATCGCTCTTGTGACCGATTCCATGGCAATTGTAACATACGACGGGCCGGGGACGAAGATCTCTCTGCTGAATATTACGTTCTTTGGTAGCCTAGTGCCCTCGAACGTGATGACGACCGCGTTGCTAGTTTTGCCCATGAGTCTTGCGAAGACGATCTTCGCGGTTCGACATACCAGGTCTGGGATGAGTGTTTCTGGGGTTTCAGCGCTGTTGTCTCCATGAAGGTACATAACCCCGCGCACTTGATTGTGACCCATTGCCTTGTAGGGTTTCAGGGCGTATGAATTTTTGTATTTCTTCACTTCCGTCACCTGGAGCAGTTTTTCTGTTGTCTTTTCGTCCCTGGTGGTGAGCGCGATAGTATTAGCTCTGGGCTGAATTTGAATCTTGTAGTCTTCGGAATCTGCGATTCCCGCCTCTGCTACGGCTCGCCTAATTTCCCTCGCTGTAAAGTTCTTAACGTTCTCTTTGCAGATGGGCTTGAGAACGACGGTTTGCACGGACGCCTGAGTTTCCTGCGTGTTTTCCGCAGCTGTTATGTCGTCCAATTCTACATTTGTCCACTTCGGACGTTTCTTCCTGCGCTTATTCGCGACTAGGTGCTCGATGTCGTCTCCGGCATTCCCTCCTATCATGACAGTACCAGTGTCGTCAGGCTGAGCTTTGCTTTCCTTAGCAAAGGGCTTTTCAAAATTTTGAGATTCTTGCAGCGTCGGAAACTCGTGTAAAAAACAAGAGCTCACCTCCTCATTCGCGGCGCCCTGCGGACTTGAGCTTCTGGTTAGGTTCAATGTCCCTTGAGCGTAATTGACTAGAAGTCCAGTTATCAGCTTTCCGATGTCTTCCTTGGCGATTCCCAAATGCATGAGAAGTCCGGTGTCAAGTTGGATATCGATGGTCGTGACGTTGGGCGTGGGCAGCTGCGTCGCATCTGTTGAGGTCTGAGGACCGCCGGTGCTTGAGGGTAGGCTTACCACGGTATCCATGTCCTCAATTTCCGAATTCGCCGAAATTGACCCCGTGGGGTTAAAAGTCGCTGGATCCCTTGGTGTGGGCATTTGGACGGAAGGTACCTTGGCGTGGGCAGCTGCGTCACATCTGTTGAGGTCCGAGGACCGCCGGTGCCAGAGGTTATGCTTACCACGGTATCCATGTTCTTAATTTTCAAATTTGCCGAAATTGACCCCGTGGGGTTCAAAATCGCTGGACGGGGGGTCCCTTGGTGGTCCATGGCATTGTCCTTGTTGATTGGAGTTGTGTCCGGGGGGCTAGGACCCCCGAAACAGGATACAGAAATCGCTTTCGGCGGAGCGCTAAGAACACACGTCTGCCCTCAGCAATTAGAAGAAGACGAATCGTATACCCTAAACCTTAGAAAACGGCCCGTGCACGGAGAAGAGACGGAGCGCGACTCAAACCGGCCAGGTCTCGATCGGCGGTTTTCGGGCGGAAAGAAACCGAATTTCGAGCCGAAAATTCTGTTCTGGGTAGTTTGGCTGTCATATGTCACGTACAAGTAAAGACCTTGGCGAGCATAAATACCCTGTCAGTGTACCTTTAATGCTATATTTCCAAACTATAAATATACCTACTTTCCGTCATATTTTCACACTGTTCAGTCCTTTCCCAACAGCGCAATCGCTCTCGGGGTGGAGACAGCAGGATATCGCAGACGGCAGTCACATTGGCCATTGTGCGGTAGGAGCTTCGGTCCAACCAGCGTTCCAACATGACTATCCGCAGGTCGATCGATTGCACCGTAATCCCTCAAGAGGTCTTAAATTATTTAATGTAAAGCGGATAGTCTCCCTGCGACACCTCGCCCCCTCCGATCACCTCCCGACCAGCAGCATCGATGCCCGACAGTTTACGTCATCTGATACGCGAACACGCGGTCACATCGGCGATAATTCCAGTCTTCTGTTCACACCGCACAACACTGCCAACGCGATGTTTCTGCTGTGTTGCTGACAGGCAGAAGTACAGAACCACGTTGATTTCCGTTTGGCACTCGGCATCGGAAAACAGAACCGAACTCAGCTGAGAAGGCACCGAGGCACCCGGCAGCAAAACCTGCCTGTCTTGGACGCAGTTTCCGCGGTTTCCATAACGTCGTCAACGTCAACACGTCGTTCCGCAATCCGGAGGCGGCCTTCTTAACCAAGTGTACGTAGCGCTGCTGGGACTGCTCCAGAACTTCGCTGTTTCTAACGGCTTCGTTTGCTCGCTTAATAAAATTAGTGGTGAAAACGTCAATGCAACCGAAATGTGCACGTTTGTAGTAGAAGACGTTGAAACTCAATCAACTTAACAGAATTTATTGAAACACCGCTCGCGACGTGCTAAAAAAACGAAACCGAAAGAGGAGGTGGGAAGGAAAAACCTTTCTCCCGTCTGCCTGGAGGAGAAAAAAGCCTCGTTCCTCCCTTCTTTCCGTGTCTGCTTCGGGGCGCGTCAGTAGAAGCGAGGAAAACGCGCCGTTGCTACCTTTCTCTTCCTTTTTTTTCTTAGAGTGGGGGGACCTGCATGGTCAGTGGCGTCGGCGGGAACACGGACGTCCTCGGACGATCTGTGTTCCCCTACTCGGCTCTAAGGCTCCTCAACCAGAGCGTTGCTTCAAGCACCGCCTGCAACCGCAAAGGATGATGCTGGCTCGTCCAAATCCTCCCAAGGACAGACAGTGGCATTTCGCCCCTCCTGCCCCTCGTATCCCTCGGGGGACAAGGTCCCCGAGGGATATGAGGGGACCTTGTCCGCGCTCGTTAAGACCGTTGTAATGAGCGCGTTACGACGGTCGATCCACGCGCGTTGTCTTCGCTTCGACGCGCGCCCCCGATGGCCTTCCTTTGCGACGTCACGAGAATAGCGTTACGGCCTTATTTCTAGGAGGTGTTGCCCGAGCAGACGTTGGATTATAAGAGAGAGAGCAAGTCCTCCTCTTTCATCCGTTTCGCCGGGAGGTGGACGTGCTCAACCACAACAAGTTCGAAACAATGTACGAGGAAAATCTACCTGCCATCCTGGAGCGGCAAGTCGAGTATAACTGTGGAATGGACTCCGAAGCCATAGAGTTGGCGAGGATCATCATCAGCAAAGAGAAAGACTCCCGAGAGGACCGTCGACGCCAATCGCGCGTTCCCACCGTCGTGCACGTCGACGAGGACATGGATATCGTGGAAGACCCAGAGTACGTTGCTGCGATGCGTAAAGAGGGTACCCCGTATGCCGCCGTGCGCAAGCGCGACGACATCTTTGACACCGGCGAGTTCTACGTCTTTATGAGGAGGACCAACGCGGAGCAGCACAAACTCCTCAGAGAGGCCATTCACCGCTCCACGACACCCGGGTCCAAGCAGCTGTGGGTCTTCCTTACGGACTCCGCCGGGTGCGGAAAGACGTACGTCCTGCGGCTGATCATGGACATGTACAGCCGGTACTACAACAACAGTGCGGACGCCTGCCGCTCCTACAACGCCTACGTCGTCTGCGCCAGCACGGGGAAGGCGGCGGTGGCACTCGGAGGGACGACCGTCCACGCGGCGTTTAAGTTGATGCGGCACAACGACGGGGGCTCCGGTACAGCGATCTAAACACGCTCCGCGCCGCGTTTACGAACGTCAGGTGCGTGATCATCGACGCGATCGATATATGCTGTCGGCGGATACCTTCAACCGCATAAACTCTTGTCTCCGACGGATCACGTACGAGTACGACGAGCCTTTAGGAGTCCTCGACGTCGTCATGTGCGACACCTGCGACAGTTGCCACCGGTGTGGGCCAGTGAAGTCGTCAAGAGCGCTCGCTCTCACAACGAGGTTATAACTCCGAGGTAAAGTGGCATAACCTGTCGTACCCTTTTCTGTGTCAAGTGGTCCGCCTGTAGGATGCCGTGTTCTCCTGTATCCTAACCAAGATCGGAGACGGGCGGCCATTAGAACCGCAAAAGGTCGAGTTAATCCAGAGTCGGTTCTTGACGGCGGATAGGGCGGCGGTCCTTGCACCCGGGGTTGTGCGCATCTCCTACTCCAACAAAGAAATGTTGCATATAACATGGACGGCGCGTTACAGGGAGTGCACGATGTGCGACAGTCGCTGGTGTGCGATGCGTACGTCGGCTATAAGTCGAGTCTTGACTCTTGAGGGTGAATGTGCGCAAGCCAGAGTAGCCTCCATGACGCGCACCGAAACCGGCAACTTTAGCTACGGGTAGGCACTATATGCTGACGGTGAAAATCGACGTTAGGGATGGCCTGGTCAACGGTGCCGTCGGGGTATTGCAAGAGATTGAATATGGACAAGGCAACACGAACGAAATAGTGCGGCTGTGGGTCTAGTCCGACGCCAATAACAACCGTCTGGTGCGCCTTAAAGCCAAGCCACTCGTTCAAACGGCGTGTAGGCGCGCCGTTCGCATTATGCCCGATTGGGTGTCGATTGAGCTTTACACGGCCACGGTGATGTTGGACCGCAAGACCGGGCTGGCGTGCCGGCGTAAGCAGTTCCCCGTCGTGCAAGTGAGTGCGGTCACTGTGCGCAAGTCCCGGTGTGTGACCTACTCCTCCGTCGTGTACGAGTACGATAAAAAGCACCCTCAAAACCTAGTCTGCGTCGCTTTGAGCAGGTGCAGTGACAAGGAGAGGCTGTATCTGACCAACGTGAAGGGGGTCTTTACGTTCCGCCATTCCAATGGCAATGTCGATCGGGACTTGCTCGACGAATACAGGCGGCTTAACGCGCACCACCTGCACACGGTGCGAAAGGCCTGCGTCGAGGAGATGGGCTGACCTCACGAGTTTTTGATCGCGCTGAACATGTGGTGCCTGCGCAAGCACGTTAGCGACGTTACGCACGATATCGTGCTGACCGGAATGCAACTCTTGTGCTTGTCGGAGACATAGACGGACGCTGCTCCTTTAAGGGGACAAGTATACCGGACTTGCCTGCAGCAAGATCGTCGACTCCCGAACGGGTGGCGTTGCCATCTACGCGCGGAATGATTTCCTCGGTGCCGTCGAACACTACGAGATGCCGGTCGCGAACGAAGCCATCGTCTCCGCGTGCGCCGACGCGTGGGCCGTCAAGGTCCGAGGTGGTTCGGTGGTCGCCGTCGTGTACGTCCCCCCCCGCGACGCCTAGGAGAGACATTGAAGCCTTCATGATGGACGTCTTCGGCTGGGTCATGCTCGGCGACGACACGTCTCTCGTAGTGACGGGTGGCTTCGTTGACATTGCACGCCAGGATTGAAGGTGGTTCACTTCGTTTTTGCTCGATCGCTTCGGGCTCGCGTGTGTGAACGAAGCTACGCTGCCCACAACCAGGCATCGGATGTATCTAGACCTCCTCTACACGAAGAACGTGCCTGCCGTCGGCGTACACCCTATGGCTGTTTACCACAGTGATCACCCATGGTCACTGTGGTTACGAAATAAATAGCAACCCCGGATTATTATACATATGTCTGATCCTTCAATTGTTCAAATAACCAATTACACCATCCCACCTTAATGCTTACATTTATAAATCATTCATTCCCACCATAGGCAACCTGCAAGGTTGTTTGGTTTAGCGCCATCTAGTGACTGAAGCAAGAAACATTGGGTATGCCTGGGAGTGGGCTGTGTTGTTCATACGTGAGCTATTACTCTAGCGGCGCCGCTTAGCCTAGTGTCTGAAGCAAGAGATACTGGGTATCCCAGGAAGCTGTGGTCGCGTAACATGCCAGTACGGCGAAAGCTACGGCCCTGGCTGGCCAATCGGAACGTTGCTACGTACGTCGTATCATCGGAATGGGCTTTTACTGCGCTGCGCTCTTATGCGTAGGGCATATCGAAGCCGTCTGCATGCAATGTGGGGCTTATTGTTCACCCTTTGCCAAGTTACAGTGATACAAATTATAACCGTGGTCTCTCAATCTGCTTCCGCCGCCTGGCCGTTGCCGGCTGGCTATGGTACAGCTTCGCTGGTCTTCCTTTTTCACTAGGGTAAAAAGGCTGAATGTTTAATTTATGTAATTTAGCCATCGGTGAGTGTCTATTTCAACTGACGGTAAATAAGATGAGTAGGTAAGCTGATCAGAGCGGGTTTCGTTTTTTTCTTCTTCTTTTGTCCGCTTTATCGGCATTGACGCCTTTCACAAGAAGCGATTACTCAGCCTGTAAGCGGAAATGCGCCTGGTACCCGATTTTCTTAGTATCTGGACTTTCACTGTGATAAGGATGTCCAAAATACTATCAGTATGCAAGGTGTTCTGGTTGAAGTACTATGTGAACTAGTTTTCAAGCCTCTGGGGGCACAAAACAAAAGAGGGCATCAGGGGTAGAGAAGCCCTTCTTTGTCACGGAGCTCAAAAAAGTCTGATTGAACCAGAAATTATCTGGAGAGCTGGAATCGTCGATGCCTTTTACAAATAAATAGCGCCGAGGTCAAGTACCCGATGGAACAAGCGCTTGTTCCGTCAGTGTGTATTGACCTTCGCGTTATTTATTTGTAGTATGCATATTTTAGGTCAATGCCTTCATCCAGTGCTCGCAATTTCGGGGCACTAAGCCATGAAACAACAGACCATGCATGGTCATTAGGAACTGTGTAGGTGTCAGTTGTATACATTTTAGGGGCGAAGCTCCTTAGGGTCTTGCCTTGTCCGTCCGGCGTCCGTGCTCCCATTGATCTTGCTGGTGCTCGTGCTCGTGATCGTGCTCGTGAGCTCACGTGCTCGTGTATTGCAAAAAACAAATGATGAAAAAGAAATGTTTGCATAGTCGACAGGATGCGAACCTGTGCGGTGAGACCCCAATGGATTTCTAGTCCATCGCCTTAACCACTCGGCCACGACTGCGGGACTTGTAGGGGGCTCTGAGATGTGCTAGTAACTCAAGAGCGGGGGATGTCATGGATGAAACGTTGCATGTAGCCGCTCGACGTCTATACGAGACGGCGCTGCGGTCAAATGCGTATATAATCGCGTTAAACTTTGCATGCTTAAACTTTATAGACGAGAGAGCCCTACGGTCAAATGCTCAAATGCGTATATAACCACGTTCCATACCACACATTCATTTTCTGAGATGGATAAAAACGAACGAAACGCTCGGCATGCTGCGGCTCAGCGTCTACTCAGACAAGCCCCACCAGAGCTTCGCTACAATCAACATCATTCACCACGTGGAGATGCGGTCATACTTTATACATTTTTTTTTGTCGCGCCTCCCCCTGTTCTATCATTGGCTTACTTATTTCAAGTGTATGCAGAATAACGAAATTAAACTATTTTGTTAAAAAATACAGTTAGCAGATGTGTCGGAAAAATGTATAACATATTATAAATAAATTCGCAACAGCTCTACAAATGTATGAGCATCCAAATTAAACCAAGATAATAAAGGGCACCGATTAATTGGATAAAAATTTCTTTGTACAGCCCAAGTGCGGGTGCGCGTCCTCGCCCAATGCTGACGCAGCGCTCGTGTCCAATAGAAGCAGAGCCGAGTTCACGCCGATGACCGACGCGTCCCTCGTGTCCAATACACGATCAAAGTATGTGAGCATGCAATGGCGAACAGGCGTTGGCGCGGACTTTTGGAAAGGGTCTATCATCTCATACCAACATACATTATGGAGTTTTGTTAGCAATAATAGTTTGCTTAATATTGACCGGAACATTCCCTCATACTTCGAGCGTAAAACAAACAAGTTTAATAAATACTACGCAGCCCGCCATGTTTTACAACTTAAAAACCCGAGACTTCGGAACAAAATAAAAGGGTACAACGCACGCACATACCTGTGTGTTGTCCTCCCTTTTTTGTTCCTAGGTCTCGGGCATTAGCTAGGCTGCATGTTCTGATATTGTTAAAGTCATGTTCGTTGACGTTGGAGAATCAAAAACTAGATTCGAGTTATTCCTTGGGCCTCCTACTTCAAATCGCCCCCGATTTTTTTTTAAGCTATTGATTGCATTCACGCGAACAGGAGCCTGACGACACCGACGGGACGCCAACGTCGCTTCAGCGCTTTGGGTGAAGCAGCCGCCTTACCTCCAAGCATGCGCGAGAGAGGGCGGTGAGACCACTACCTGCTTGTTAGCCATTGTGCTGAAACTGCACAAGCTATTTTATCGCAGTCAAACAAGGTTGGTGTTTTTTGGCAGCAGTGGACCCTTTGCTTGAGCAACATAATCTGCTCTCGCACGATATACTGCCACAAGACCTCTTGCACACAAAGAAAAGAAGTGGACAAGATGGCCTTAAGGAATCCAAAGTGCTTTGTGCCCGAAGATATCTATGTGTGCAGCAAGGCGACAGCTTCTTTGTCTTCCGAAGATTGCACTGCAACCAATGCACGGCAATCCTTGCTTTTTCGAAAGGATGAAGCAGGTGCTCAAGCGAGTGCTTTTCCGGGGCCCTAGTCTGGCAAACCTTAAACTTCCTAATTCAATTGTCAAAAGGACCTGATCAGCCTCATTAGTTGATACACTTGCAGCAGCATTCTCCAATGTGGTAAGTGGGATGTCCTTGCAGAACCTGAATCGAGGTCTGCTCAGGGACGTAAAACTTGATAGTACATGCAGTGATGCATCACTACACGAGTTCTGGCGTTCGATCTGTCGGTTGAGACATGGTGATGAAAGTCCAGCCTTTCCTACACCACATGTGTTTGTATTGACTATGCTCTGCTGGCCACATTTCAGTGCAGCAGTAGAAAGAGGGTTTTCTGTTGTCAATCAACTGAGAAACAAACAAGCAATTAAGCCTGACAAAAAACCCCATACTCCGGGTATAAACGACCCATACATTACAGGTCTCTACTTGATACCTTTTAGTGTATGTTTCGTTTTTACTCGCAGTCTCGCGGCGTTTGTCATGCTTAATATTCACCATGCAGCTTTATGTGACCTTACTTTCAGCTCACGACATATTAAACAAGCTATCTACAGAAACTGTTTGCCGCTTTCTGAAATTTAAGTGCCTCATCGCTTCGTCAACTTGCTATGGTTTTTATGTCAAGACACCCTTGCTCCACAGGATGGACACTCACCACGAAGAAAGCCAAAACGCAGGTTATGACCGAAATCTTAATCTTGTCGCCTTATTTTACCAAGGCTGCCTAGGGGCTTCTTTCGCAGTTATTCGTGTCTTAATCTTTTTGGCGTCTCTAGTAACCACTGTTTTTGCCCTAGGGCTTTTCTGTAATTACCAGTTATTAGTCTTTCTTGCGACTTCTACATTATATTTTATATTTAGTAAAAGTCTCGACACGTTTATATTAAATGTATAAAGAAAATTGCTATTGAATATAACTATAATTCCCATTGCCTATTTACACCGAATCGAAGCGATTCGGTGAAAACTAATGAAAATATTTCTTAACCAACCTTCTGAGCTCTTTGCTTCAGAATACGAGCTGAACTTTAGCGAAAGAACAGTCGAATCTAATTGGATATTTCTCAAAAAGAAATTGAGAAAAACCCAGGCAGCACGCCATTGTTGGACCCCCGTTTGCCTAATGTTGGCAAAAAATGGTTCCAATATTGGTCTGGCGTTGGCATTTTCGAAAATGCCACCCGATCCAATGGTGGTCCAACATTGGTGCCAATGTTGAACCACTGGATTGCCAACGTTCTAGCCCACGTTGGACCAACGTGGTTTGCGCTTTTTTATTCAATATTAGCATAGAGGTTTCACCGTTGGCTGAACCAACATTGGCATCCAGCGCCTTACACACTCGCTCTTCCGAAATTGGCTTAAATATTGGCTATTCCAATATTGGCATCTAGTCTAATACACTGGCTGTTTTTTGCATCCATTGTCTATGCCATTATTGGGTGCCATTTTTCAGCCAGTGTTCTAACCAACGTCACAAAAACAGTGCAGAGAACCAAGCAAGTCCCTTGCCCTTTTTCCTCAAGCACTGTTTTCATTCTGATACTAAAATCTAATAAACCCAGCAATCTTACCATATTTGAACACTTTAGAAATCATTAAAGCATGCAAATGAATTGTTCATAACGTTTGGCAGTTCATAATTGGTTTAAATCGAATAAAAAAATTTAAAAAAATGGTACAACCAGGAGGGCCTAGGCAGATTCGGCGGCAGGCTCGGCAGTGGACAGGGCAGAGGGCTGGGCGAAGGGTTGGGCAAAGGGCTGGACAAAGGGCTGGGCGGAGGGCTCGGTGGAGGGCTGGGCGGAGGGTTCGCAGCGGCACCGGACCCACACCCTCTCTACGTACGCTAAGTTCGCACTATCTCCATATAAGGCAGTCTTATTTTTGAATCCGACTTGACCGGTGACTGCCGTCATTTTGCGCATAAACACGGAGAGGCGGAGCAAATATTACTCCTCCTTAATGCATTATCTGAATTGTCTCTTCCAATAGCCCCCATTTCTTAATTCAACGCCCTGAACAAAGCAGATGTAGATAATTAGGCTAATTGGCTAAGACAGGCCAATGTTGGCCAGCCTGAGCCAATCGATCACCAATGTTGCTGGCCCATTGGCTAACACATACCAATGTTGGCCAGCCTAAGCCAATCGATTGCTAACGTTGGCACGCCATTCGTTAAGACAGGCCAATGTCGGGCAGCCTTAGCCAATCGATTACCTATGTTAATAACCCACTGGCTAAGACAGACCAATGTTGGCCAGCCTAAGCCAATCGATTACCAACTTTAGTAACCAATTGAGTAAGATATTCCATTGTTGGACAGCCTAAGTTAATGATATCGGTCTGTATTTTGAATAGTCATTTTTGTTTCCCGAGTTAAAAATGGGTAACGCTCTCCCAAATCCCCTAAGATCCCCTAGGTGGCTAAGTCAAGCAAGTGTTGAATTAAAGATAAAAGCGGGGAGGATATGTGCTTTGTTAATTTGGTTAGATACTGTCGGCACCCGAAGCTGAGCTTGGGGAGTTTTTCTATTACATTCAAGATACCGTTCGTCAGTCTCGCCCCATCGCTCGATCCTGCTGTTTCGCCGACACCGATGCCGACTTACTTCTATTTTGTTTTGGGCATAAGTTGGCCCCATTAGATGTTTAGTTTTTTTAGTTATTCTTCGCCTCATCATCTGTCATTCGTGACATTTTGCAATATGTCACGAATGACAAATGATGAGGCGAAGAATAACTGAAAAGACTAAGCGTTTAATGGGGGCGAACTTCTGCCCAAAACAAAATAGAATTAAGGGTCGCAGGCGTCGATGTCGGCGAAACAGCAGGATCGAGCGATGGGGCGAGACTGACTGCGGCTCGCCACGCGGAGCCCCTTATGTACACGCGTTGGCTTCTTGAACAATCGGCGTAGAAGGTTCGGCGTGTAGAACATTCGGACTTCGAAGAAGCCCAACAAGGTTCTCGAACTTACCGGAAATGCAAATTCTAAGAATTAAAGGGCCCCTGACACGCCAAAAAAAAACTTTTTTTTTTCATGCTAAGCTTTGAAATGGCATGTCAGGACATTACAAAAAAATTGTTTCACTATAGAGTTGCGTAGTTTTTTTTATAAAAAATAGAAATGCGAGGCCCAATTCAAAGATCCCGCCGTGCACTGTGACGTACAGTGTACCGCAAGGTGTCGGGGCGGTCAGAAGGGAGGCATCGACCTACGCCACTAAAAGTGGGTTCGCAGGAAGTCACGTGAGTTTCACTCCTCGTGCTCTCCGCGACCGTGCATAAGATTTTTTTTTCTGCTCTTTGTACGAGCGATCGTAGAAAACGAAGTTTCAGTTCCACTAGCTCTTTATCGCTGCACCGTTGGTTAGTTCGCGTGCTGTAAAATTTGAGGACGAAGAGTCAGTGGATCGACGTGATGGAGGTCAATGATGAAAGCGTTGCGAGTACAAGCCAGTGTACGAGTGCATGCCGTCAGTCCGATGATACAGGGCTATACTGGGAGCAAAACAAGCTATCAAGTTTTGAAAAAAAAATTTTGAACGCTCGCAAAAATTAGTATTGCTAGCATAAGACATGCCGGATCGCATTGCTGAAGGTTCAGACACCGAGGTCGTTGAATCATCGCATGCTTTCCAGGCTAAAGATTCCTGCCGTCTAAAGAATACGAACTGGTTTGTGTACCAAGTACAAGTAAACGTCGAGCACAAAGTACGTATTTTGTCTAGAACATGAATACAACTTTTTACTAGGTGCACATGCGGCCGACGTGTGTCTCTCGGAAATGCATGCAGTGTGATCTCTTCTTCAGTTGCTGAAATACCGGGACAGCCCTTCACACCGCACCTTCTAGGCATTGTAGTTGATCACGTCAGTTCACTGACTCCGCTTCTTCTACCTTTAGAGCAACATTAAGCGATGAAAAGCAAATAAAAGAAACCTTGTCTGCTTGGATCGCTCGTGGAGGTGCGGGGAATAACAAATAATATTTAAAATATATTACACGCGCTCGCGGTAAGCAGGAGGAGGGATACAACTCACGTGACTTCCGGCGATGCCTCCCTTCTGACCGCCCCGATACCTTGCGGTACACTGTTACGTCACATTGCACGGCGGGAACTTTGAATTGGGCCTCGAATTTCTATTTTTTATAAAAAAAAATACGCAACTCTATAGGGAAACATTTTTTTGTAATGTCCTAATATGCCATTTCAACGCCTAGCATGAAAATTTTTTTTTTTTTTATGTTGGCGTGTCAGAGGCCTTTTAATAAAAGACGCGTCGCTCCCAGGAATCGAACCTTGAGCTTCCGCACGAGTCAGCGCGGTAACCACTCGGCCACGCACGCGCTCGCTCGCCGACGCGCGTGACAATAATCACCTCGTGTAGTTACCACCACCTATTGTTCCTTCTTGTTTAGTCTTTTTTGTTTTCATTTTTTGCTGTCGATATTTGTATACACCATGTCCATAATTAATCACAGCTTTTCTTTTTCGAATTCACCTGTTGTTCATATTTGTTTTATTGTCCCCCCTTATATAATGTACTTTCCATGTACCTTTGCGGGATATAAGATGAGATGAAATGAAATGAAATCCTAGCGGTCAGATTCCTCGCGAAACATCTTGGGTATATCGGTTGGCAACTAAGTCGCAGTTTCAATTGCCCAACCTCACTTCATAACATCAGGTCACAAGCAAGTGCAGTGCTTGAATTTTCAAAACTGTGACTTTACTTAAATTTATAATACGCAAGCCCGGGTGCGTATGTGTGTGTGGGTGGGGGGGGGGGGGGGTCTTTGTCGTGGCTAGATGAGGTTAGTGCAGAACACAGTCCTCTATGTCGAGGCAAACCCGGATCATAACAACCTGTACACGGAAAACGAGGCACTCTTGACAAGAAAACGTCGTTGAGCGCGTCGACATTCTAATCTTCCTGGTATCTTGGGGTCTTTTTTCGGTTGTTTGGGGGTCAAAAAATGTGTCCAACGTTTGTGCAACATAGATGGGTGACGCAGGGGCAGACAGTGTGATGTTCTACGTGAAAAATCTCAATATTTTCAGTTATTTCGGAAACATATAATTCATTACTTGCAACTGATTAGAGAAAAGTAGCTATTGAGTTACAGCGAACATTACCCCCTAAAAAAAAGTAAGTGAAGCGTTAAAAGTTACAAGAAATGAAATTGATTTCAAATAATCAGTTCCTTGTAACTCATTACTTACAAGACCGCTCTATATGGTACAGAGTGCTTGCTTGCCTTCATCTTCCGTGTTGTTTTATTATATCAAACTAAATAAAAGCCTATTCACTATGCGCTCATGTTAATCAACCACCCCACTACCTAAATGCATATCGAGTGATCACTGTACATTCTGTACACAGCATACTTTAATGCCATGTATGAATAAAATAAGCACTTTTTATATCGCATTTTCTCGCGTATTTTTCACTGTTTCCACTCGCGACATTTTATTAACAGCCAAGTAACATATTGTGCGGTTAGTCACATGAAATGAATTCGCTTCTGATGCTATGCCACTGTCAGGAACACTTTGAAGCATATATGTATCTACTATGCCTAGCTTATTCGGAATATGTATAATATTGTTCAAACGCTATATACGGGAGCCCATGGTCTCTGCGTTGAGACACCTGACTCGTGACACCGAATACGTAAGGAGCCTTTCAGTGCGTCATCCTCGAGTTCCTGCGCCAGGACGGCGATGAGATAAGAACGGCGATTGGCCCCGGCGTTGACTATACGGTACTGTTCATTGTGACCTCCGTGCTGATTTGAAAGAGGAGCGTCCCAGTGGTCGAGAACGCGACCATGCTGAGCAGGAGCGACATTGCCTTCATGAACACTCCGGGCACGATCTGTATTGAAAAAAAAAAATAGCACAAACCTCTCTCACATTGTGTTATTTTCCAGAAAACTGCGCCTGCAACGTCGCGCGAAAATCATCATCACTATTGGGAAAGCGGGATGATGTGATGACTGTGTGTAGATCCTCACATGGAAACCAAAAGTTAAACAAATGTAATTGCACTGTCGAAAGAATACGCGCCGAGAAAGTGAGTGAGAGGAGGAGACAGGAGCGCGCGCGGACGGCAAAACGCCAAGCTCTGGTTTGAACGATCAGTGCGCAGAGCTAAAGCTAGCTGCCTTTGTCTCCACTGCACTCGTTGAACGCATTAGAACGAGGAGCGCCGGCGTCCGCTGTTTGACTTTTGGATTCTAACGCGCTCGGCGAGTGCAGTGCAGATAAAGGTAGCCTATGAATTCGGGTAAAGTTCTACTGACCATGTCGACGACGGAGAGCCCTCCAATTTCAAACACAATAGCATTCCAAGCCTCCGATGACGGCAAGATAAAGGCGAAATTATTTGCCAGTCCCATTGGTAACGCATAATACAGGGGGCTTGTCAAACTTTCCCGCTGCTGCAAAGAAGACCGACACACCCACAATGAGGATTGTGTACCAAAAAACCCCGGAACGCGAGCGCTTACTCATAAACATCCTGCTTTGTTTTGTCGTGATCATTCTAAGCCGACGTTTCGGGCGTCAACAACGGAAGTCACTGGGTTCTTTTTGCGGGTATAGCACGATTGACCGCGGGCAGATCCCCTGTTGAAAAAGCTCACCGTCAGCAGCTTCGAAAACCCCGCGTTCAATGGGCAATTTGAAAAAGTTCAGCGTCCCTAGGGGTTTAGGTGCACTCTGGGAGCAGGAGACTGTCAACCTGTAGCTTCGGTTTTGGTTTCACTGGGTGGCGCATTTACCATCTTTTATCGTATCTGCACCGCCATGCTCACGTGGCCGTAGATTGCTCCACATTTGCGCTCGTTTCAGTAAGTGCACTTTTCTGCTCGTTGCTACATATCAGACAACGCGAATAACTAAACATTTACGGTTTTGCTGGCATGGGAGCGTGCGAACGTGCCGCAACGGCGAAGTCAAGTGAACGCACATCGACGTACACCAAATGCCTTGCCAGCTCCCTTTTTCATTTGTTTGCAACCTCGAGAACAGCCACTCAGACAAGTGATCCAGTGTTGTAACACCCTCGTTCCCGTGGCCAGTTTCCTCACAGCGACGTAGCAAGGGGTGCGCGTTTGCGCTTGAACGGATACTCGTACAGCGAAGTTCGTCATGTACCGCGTTAACCTGATTGAAAATAGCGATTGGCTTAGCAAGGATGTTATAAAACTGGGGTACTGGTCTCAGTGACTGTTCTCGACGTTGCAAGCGAATGCATGCAGTGAGCTGGTACGTCGTTCGGCATACGTCGATCTGTGTTCGCTTAACTTCGCCGTTGCGGCATTTTCGCTCGCTCCCTACGCCAGCGCAGTCGTAATTGTTTCGTTATTCGCTGTGTATAATATGTAGTGACGCGAAGAAGAGGGTACTTACAGCGTCGCGCTTAAGTATGCAGCAATCCACGACGACGTGAGCAACGGTAGTGCGAAAACGATAGCAGACGACAGATGGAAGAACCCGTCGGATCCGAAACCGTACCTATACGTTGAATCTTTTGCTCTCAGAGTGCACCTGAACCGCTAAGGCCGCTGATATTTTGCATATTGCGCATTAACCCGTCCCGTATTCATCACGTGCGAAAAGCCCCGTCCTCACTGCCCCGTCCCACCGTCTTCGCGCTTGAAGTATTTTAAGTGAAAGGAACAACAAGATAAGGTTAATTTGAACCGTAGAAAAACTTAGAATGATGTACTAGTGGCCAGTTGCATAAATCTGCATTACTAGCAATCCACTTCGCTGTCATAGAATTAAACTCAGGCGTAGAATTACAGACTTTATCTATCTAGATGGATACAATTTTCTTTAGAACATCGTCAGAAGAATGGAACTGAAATGCTGCACGTAATAATAATGCGCCATGAGCTGCTGGTTAACAGTTTTGACAAAACCCACTTCGTCGGAACTGTGAATCCGCGCGTGCTTCAGAGTCGACGAAAGGTTTGGGTCAATTCTTATTTATAGAAACTGTAACTCTACATGTTTTTACTTGTGACTGATATTTTTTGTTTGCTTTCACTTCTATTGCCTTGTGTGTATAGCGCGCGCCTCAACGGGATGCTTTGTCCAGTTATTCCTTCCTTGAGTCCGGGGTAGGCCTTATTACGTTACACAAGCTCGCGTGCATACTTGCTGTCGTTAGAAGCCGAATGCTCCCTCCGCCCTCACGCTAAAGGCCCAGCTACTTGACATGGGGGATTCGCGTTATGGGCTTCTGCGACTGGGGCTTTTGAAAGCGGGGCAAAAAGGGCGAGGCGTTTGCCGCGGGCCATTTGACGTCGGGTGCTTGCGTGCACCCTTTTTTAACGCGAGAGTGTTAAGGAGCTCGTGTCGTACGAAATTCAGTGTCGGTGGCGTGACGGGAAAATATTGATTGGTCGATGATGTCATGACGTCCCGCCACCTCTGGCAGGAATTTAAAACAACCCGCAACGCTCACGCGTGAATGAAAGTGATTAAAAAAACATGACATGACATATAATGCGAATTAAAGGTCGCCCCATGTCTCAAATGTTTTCACTTTATGGAGTAATTAATTTGCTTTAAAATTTGTGAAGAATTTTAGACGGGATTCGATGCTACGCCATTCGGTTGCGAGCCAGACACGCTACTACCAGTCCATGTCCGCCGCACTTCCAGCTCACTGGCACGAAGAGCATGAGAAGTGAATGAGAAGGCGATGCGAACGAGGGCCCGATCACGCTATCGCGTTCCACTCTTAAAGGCGAAGCTTAAGCGTCCTCCAATTTGTTTTGCTTAGGATTAATTTAGCGACACTAGAGCACGTACAGAGATATGACAAACATCATGATGGTGGTTTTAGACGTTGTATGGTTGGTCCCATCAGCTCGCAGCGTCGGCTACATGAAACAAAGGCGAAACGAAGGAGGAGGAGAGGAGAGCCTGCGGTGACGTCAGAGCGCCCTACTCTGATCGGAGTGATAGGGGGTAGGCGCTAATGCTAGCTGTATTTGTCAATTTGTTTACCGTCCATTCCGAAGCGCTGCTCGTATGCGTGTATGCGTGTTGACCCTTGGAGGTCAACTAAAGAAGCAAACTCACTTTTTTCTCCGCCAGTGCGAGAATGCCTTGTACAGTCATCTCGGCGTTTGTGAACTCGGTGATGAGTGAGCTGAGGAGCACGGCAACCATCATGTTGCTTGTTAACCCCAAGTTGATGGAACCCGCAAGATCAAGGGCCTCCGAGAAAAAACCGCTTAGCTGCAATAGACCATCAGGGTGGTAGGTGAGAATGTCGGCCCATATCCGATACGACTGAAGCAGGGATGGGCGAAATACATGCAAATATGTATCGAAATATAAATACAAACTACTTCGTCAAAAATGTATTTAATTACAAATCTAATTACATTTCCCAAAAAGCATTTAAGTACAAGATACAGATAAAAACAAATGTATTTGGTCTCCTCCAAATACTTTTCCAAATACATTCCTCAAAATTTGCGTCGGCGATTTCAGGGCACCTGCGACGGATTTTTCTGTATATCATTTTAATTTTGCATCGCACACTCGGGAGTTAGTGTGCGAGGCTCTAGTAACGTAATAGAAATATAATCACAAAAAAATGTAATCAGCTTGGACGTAATAGGTGAAAAAAGTACAGAGCTTCAAGCAGCTTTTTTTGTCGATTACATGTTGGTATAGACCAACAAAGAACCGAGACGACCAAGACGCGCAGCACTAGCTAGAGAATTTTTTATTGTTGCAACTCGCACCAGTTACGAAAATCTGGACGACCCGCGCATTTAGAATGTTCCAGGCAAAAATATGGATGGAAATCAGGCTGGAAAGCTTGACAAGTTGTCACAGGCACTTATTTAGCCAGTCTGCCTGTGAACGTCGATTTCGTCACTATTCTTGCCCTGGACTAGCACCGTAATCACAAAGTCACTAAACGCTTGTGCTTGATAGAGAGACACTGCATTCGGTGCAGAACGTTTTCTTCCTGCTCTGGACAGTGACAATAAATTTGAGGGATGTATTTTCGCCCACAAAACTGTATCTAATTACAATTGTATTTGAAATACCCACGTTTTAGTATTTAAGTACACACCTCAAAATACATTACCCAATTTGTAATTAAATACAAATGCAAAATACACACAGTATTTGAAATACGTATTTCAAATACTTGTATTTTAAATACTGCCCATCCCTGGACTGAAGTAATCTACTGAAATTCAGCTTCTCATGAAGAAATTCAAGTTCCGTTCGCAAAGGAGGATGCTCCGGCGGACAAATCTTTGAGCTTCTATTTTGTAAACCATTAAGGACTACTGGCTACAGTCATGGATTTCTACAGCGATCTAGCGTATTCTAGATGTTTCAGTTTTTAGCTTACGCGCGCAGCACCTGTCACCTCCAGGTACGTAATATAAACTGTGGATTTTGCCTCAGACAACTTTATTAGATTAGAATCAGTTATGTAACTATGTAACTGCCTATAAATACTTGCACCAGCGGTACCAGCCTCTCTCCGCCCGGCCTGCTCCCCCCCCCCCCCCCCCCCTCCCCCCCGTCGTTCAACGCGCCACCGTTTCTGGGGGACAGATGCTTTAACTGCAGTGCTCCATGGATTACGTATGTTTCGAAGTGCAGCGTTTAGACGGCGCTTTACCGTTCTCAATGGCAGAGCCGCATTCGCGACTCCAGCAAACTATGGGGGGCGTGCTGGTCAGACAAAATGGCGAACAAAGGAATGTCGCTTTCGTCGTTCAGCACGCGGACCACCATACAATTGTTATAGTGCAGCGTAAAATCGGTGTTACGTATTAAAGCAAAGCGATTTTTCGACGGTACAAACCTGCGCGTAGGAATGAAACGGCGGAAGGCATAAAAATAATTACTGGAAACTATGTTTGTTTCTATGCTGCCTACGAGAACCAAGCAGCAATAGCAGACAACAGAGTCGAAACGACCTACCCCCTTGAGCTTCTCGGCATTGCCGCTACACGGCGTCGATTTCACTGTAGACGCCAATAATGGGAGAGTCTGGCCAGCAGGTGTGTCGAAAACGCTGGAGACGAGAAAAGTGAAGGAAAGGGGGAGGGCGCCGAAGGAGCGAGAGAGGAAGGGGGGAGCAAAGAGGAAACGACCGCCATTTTGACGCAACATGCTTGCGGCGCAGAGCACTGTTGAGGCCATAGGCGTAGATTACGGGGGGGGGGGGGGGGGTAGGGGGCATCGCCCCCTGGTGAGGGGGGGGGGGGGCGGAGCCCCCCCGGGCCATGATTTTTACCAAGACGCTGTTTACGTGCCATATAACGAGCTTCTAGTAGTGGCATGTACACAAAATAACGCCCACGTTGCCTTTATTGACAAAATACTTGGGAAATGGAATCCCAGTGTGCTTTCGTTAGCTTCGATCTCCAGTTCTGGCGAGAAGGTAACGCGGTATCGATCACTTTTACCTACGCTTCATCTGCTTCCACAGCAGCCCGCTATTTTGCGATGTCCCACCAGAAAAAAAAAAGATAAATAAAGCAACCTCAAGTTAATATAGAGGGCGCCTACTCCGATACCACGGCGGATGCGCCGTGGTTTTGGCGATCAACACACGGCTACGCTTGCAAGGTGATATTCATACGTTGTAAAATGTACCCCCTAAATTAAGCTACTGATAATTGCCGGTGTAAAGAAAAATTGCGTGGAAAAGCACTCCCCCCCCCCCCCCCCCGGGAAAATGGAAAGTCTACGCCGCTGGTTGAGGCTTCGCGTCGCCTGCTACGGGTCGACTTCTTTTTTCGCCTGAATAAAAGTTTGCTGTCAAACGTGGTTAAAGGTTCATTCGTTAGCTTTTTAACCCACCGAGGAATAGCACTTTATCATTTTCTTGGCAGAGCCAGCGAAACAAAAGAAAGGAAGCAAAATTCGGATGTCGTTCCCTTGCATTTCACCGGGCGAATTAATGAAAATGGCGGCCCTCCCCGCACAGCTGGGAGCAGCCGGGAGTTCACGCGCATGCGTTCGTGCCTCTCACTCTGCGCAGCGGGCTAATGGGCTCGCTCGGGAGGGGGGCTTTACTGCGGCGAGATCATAAACTGGCCAAACTCTCTAAATATACAACTCTGCGCTATGGAACAGACAGTTTTGAAACGGAAGTCTATATCGCGCTTCAAACGACGGGGGGCTAATACCCGTACCACACGGGCAACTCGAATGCCCTTTACACCGAATGACATTTGAGCGGACGGCCAATCAGCACGCGCACCTCCGGGCGTTGCGCATTCCACGCGCGACAGATTGGAAGCTGATTTGTCGATCACACAAATGTCATTCGTTCTAAATGGCATTCGAGTTGCCCGTGTGGCACGGGTATAAGGTCCCTACGGGAGGCCGAATGAACGGAGTGAGGGGGTATCCCCCTCCGCAGGAGTTCCACAACATAGGCAATCTGGTAACATTGACCTAAGACGCGCAAGAAGGAGGCTCCTGACACTGTGGCGGTTCGCTTTGCGAGGCTAACATAATGAGGCGAACATAACTCCCTACACGAATTCCATGTCAACCCTGGATAACGAGCCACTCTTATGCAAAGAAACAAACAAAAAAATCTTTTAGCCTTTTTTTTTTGTTTTGTGAAGAAGGAAGACCAGCGAAGCTGTACTATGGTGGCAACGAAGTAATGGCCGGCCGCAAGTCGGCAAGCCAGAGTGGAAAGCCTGGGAAGGTTGCCGCCATCTATGAGCGACGGCGGCAACAAGGCAACCGGCAAGCCGGTTGTCTGGTGGCCGCCGTCGCTTATAGGTGGCGGTAGCTGTCGAGAGTTTGGTGTCATCATTTGTTCGCTTAATTCGTAGCATTAAAACGTGGTATTAGTTAATTCGTGGCATACAAAACGAGCGTGCGATGTTCAACACTGGGCAAAGATACAGTATTTGCCAGGTCAATTTGTTATGAGCATTGATCAATTGAGATTATGAAATCCGCGATTTTCCATCTCACGTTCTTAGGGAACACTGTTAATGTAAATATTACCCGGCATTTTTTTAACCAATTATGTTACTTAGTTTTAGTCTACAGATTGAGGACACGCGCGAAACATGGTAATTTAGAAGTATTTTAAATGCGTGACCTCGCTTG
This sequence comes from Ixodes scapularis, assembly GCF_016920785.2. NCBI lineage: Eukaryota > Metazoa > Arthropoda > Arachnida > Ixodida > Ixodidae > Ixodes > Ixodes scapularis. Next base: position 106,572,212 of record NW_024609846.1, read on the forward strand.
TTCTGGTTCAACTTTGTACTTGTTTCGGAAATAAACCGTGTATCCTTATCCTTCGGAGGTATTGGGTACATGAGCCTATTAAAGACAGACCATAAAAACGGTTTGGAACCATTCAGAGTCGCGATTTCTGCAGGGAAACAGTTTAAATATGTTGCAATAAACGTACACTGGAACATGGACATTTCGACGTCTAATTCAGGATTTTTATCGTGCTGATATATTTGGAGAGATGAAAGGGAAGCTGGCTTTGGTACCGTTTCAAACTTAGCTTTGACTGTTTAGTCAGCACTTCTTCTGGTGACCTTAAAGGAGCGGTGCAACGATATTCAATTGGAATGTTTTTCACTTGACACGAGCTTAATGGCACACCTGGGACTCAAGGATACTCACACGCAACGCCACTGGCCAAGAAACTCCTTTCTTGCGGTGTAATTTCAAGGACAAAAGCGATAATTTTCATTCAATCTCTCCTTTGCAAAATTTGATGACGTAACTCGGGGATCGCAGTACACCCAAGTGACGATATTTCAATGCGGTTCATAGATTGGACCCGAGCATTGCGTGGGCACTCGACTTGGGCTCGTGATAATTGCTAGCTCGAGAAGCATTCGGGTAGTGACCCGTGTCCAATCGCTGCAACGACGACAACAGCCGAGCCATAACAATGTCTGGAACTCAGCGCGTGTCCTGCGCTTTGCCAACCCCAGCGCGTGGCTATGATCAACACTGGCGGCATATAATCGGCTCCAGATCACGTGGCCGCTTGTTCTGGCTCCGAGTTGAGGGGGTGAACTCTGCTCGTTTTTCTTCAATTTTTTTTCTGGGACTTCTATTGCGTGGGGTGAAAAACGAACGCGTGTTTCATTGGTCATTAACGTTAGGGATTCGTTTTAAGCGGTATTTGGGCAAAGTACAAAAATTGTTGCATTGCTCCTTTAAGCTGACAAATGGAGTTTCCAATATAGAGGTATCGTAGCTCATTGCTCAAGGGTGATAGACTTGACTGTCATACACTCCGTTTCACCTTACAGTGGGCCACAGAAGACGCTAAGAGCCATCGAAGCCGATCACGTGACCTTCGGGCCTCCGGGAGGGGCGGAGCAATGCACAGGGAACGTCGTCACGTGATACGTTCTCAGCGCTGGATATGTTGCGATGGTTCGTAGCGTCCGTTATGAGGAAGAAACTCACCCTCACGATTTCGGTGAGTGTGGAGCCTCCGCCGACGATGAAGATGATCGCCCAGGGCATGTTCTTATGTATGAACTTCCACTCCATGAGCCTGTGCTCCAGCGAGAAGTTGTATCCCTTCGCGGGCATCATGAAGGCGATGAAGGTGATCAAGAAACCCACGGATGAGTCGGTCACGTAGTTCCTGGATGGCCGTGCAGTTCCATACTCTCATTGCACCGTACAAGTTACTGGCTCCAAGCTAAAAGGGATACTCAAAACATGCCTGGAAAGGTGCGTCAGCAATTAGCTCGGAGACGCCTGTTCAATAAAAATAAAATAAAAATATGGTATTTGCTTGCACGGAGAAAATAATAAGTGAAGGGAAAACACGTGGCTTCCTGTACCGTGAAACCTGTCGCGACCGTTTATAACGAAGTCAGTTATAACGAAGTAGCGGCTCTAGCGAAGCGATCACGATTTCCCATTCCCTTTAGCACTTTTTCAATGTATTTCTGCTTTTAGTGAAAAAAAGAATTGAGCGGCTCCCGTGAATATGGCGAAGCAAAATTCTCTGATAATAATAAAAAAAAAGTGAAAGCCGTTTACAACTTCCTGTAACGCCGAATTGGAGCGCAGCTCTTGAGGAGGAGGAGTGGAGGGTATATTCCTCCTCCTTCCTCGTGATCATGCCTGCTAGCCCCGGGGGGGTCACGTGACCCCCTCCCCCCGAGGTCAAGTGACCCCCCCCGGACCATACTAGACAAAGAGGGGAGGAGGGGGAGGAGGAGGAGGACAGAGGTCCGGGGGGTCACGTGACCTCGAGGGGACGGGATCACATGACCTTGGGCGGGCCGTCACGTGACTTCGGCGGGGGGAGGGGAGTCGCCCCCCGGGGTCACGTGACCTTGGCGGGGGAGGAGGGGGGAGGAGGGGGAGGGGCGACGCCGACGCCGCACAGGCTGGAAACGGGTCATGTGACCCCCTCCCCCCGAGGTCACGTGACCCGCCCGGACCATACTACACAATGAGGGGAGGAGGAGGAGAAGGAGGAGGGGGAGGAGGAGGAGGGGAGGAGGAGGAGAGGGAGGGGCGCGGTTACGCCGACGCCGACGCCGACGCCGACGGCGACGCCGACGGCGACGCCAACGGCGACGCGGACGCCGCTCAGGCTGGAAACGGGCCCCTAAGAGCTGCGCTCTAAAAAAATAATTCTGAAACTCTATCGAGTCGCAGATTGCCGCTCCTTATCTGGGAAGCGGGTTTCCGCATCGCACGCGGAGAAGCCGTCGTGGCGTGTCGATAGGGTCGTTCGGAGCACCAGCGACAACGTACCCATGACGTTTTAATAGAGACGACGGGAAGAACCTAGATTTAATGGTGGACGTTTCCTGGCAGATCTTCTCAAGTGCATCTGCATTCGGTTGTCTCGTGGCCAGCGTGGCGAGGAAACCGAGCGGAGAAGCGGACACGTTTGCAGACGGTGAGCGCCTTTGACTCCTTGCAGGCTACAGCTCGTTTTGCAAACGCGGCCTACAAACCACGTGACCCCGATCGAGCGGTTGCCCTCTTCCTTATTTCTAGACACTCTATAACGACGAAGCACGAACTTTAACCCGAACTCGGTGCCTTGCGTGCTTTGTCTGCTTCGTGTTCCGTGTCGGCGTCGCTAGTCGGTGTGGTCACTCTCTGGTGCGAAAGTCTAGCTTCGCACAAGCACCGATTCGGCGACTGATCGCCACTCAACTATGGCGAGTCCCGGCACCGTCGGCACCTTGACGGATAGACGAAGGCAATCTTCTTGAAACGAGCGTGCCGCCATCCTCGATGAAGTACGCGTCAACGTAAAGAATGCCGTCCACCGCCGGCGTCCTCCGTGGCGGCCGTCGCAGCTTTCGATAGGGCTCTGGACGCGGTCCGTAGGTAGCTTGCAGGATTTCGCTTCGATCAGAGCTTCTCGCAGTTGGCGAGAAGTGGCTACGATCTAGCAGAGATCGCGTAGGGAAGCCTCGACCGCCTTCTGCAGGCACGATGAACATGTGCCCGTGACTGTTTATGTTATCTTTTTTTCTTTTGTTTTTGTTTTTGTGTGTTACCTTTATCGAGTCTAGATATAACGAAGAAGCGGATGTAGCGAAGTAACTTCAGATTCCAGTCGACATCGTTAAAACTGGTTTTCAAAAGAATACATTTTGCTGTAAATTTAGTTTGACTTCTTAATTTCATGAATGTATATTTTTTTTTCTTTATAATTATGCTGAAGCCAAAGCGAAATTTATCGTTGCTCAAATATTTAACTAATAGCATTCAACCTATGCTCAATTGAATCAAATAAAACTTAATAAAAAAATGAAAGCGGTATAACTCTGGAGCTTTACGTTTTTCTGAAAACGAGCACTTTGAGCAAGCCCCGTAAAAGATGAGCCCGTGGCTTCTTTTTTTGTGATCAGTTTTTATATGAGTTTCGATACTCACCTTCACCTAAAGTCCATGCGCAGTCTACGCTGCTAGCTGACGGAACCAATCAAACAGCGTCAAAAGCGTGCCATCATGGTGTTTGTCATGTTTCTGTACGTGTTTCATCGTCGCTGAACCAATGATAAACAGAAAATGCCCAGTGAATTGTGCTTTTGACGCTGCTTGCTTGGTCCCATCGCCTCCTAGCATTGACTGCGTCCGGTGCCCCCTGCATGCAAGCACGTGCAGCATGCACGTCAAGATAGCCTTCGCAAACCCGGAAGTGCACGTGCTTGCTCAGACGAAGAGCAGCATGGTGGCCGCCAGATGCCCTGTTTGCAATCGTCTATATTCTAAGTACCCTATGAGAATTCCGTTTCAAGAATGATCCACCCGCTTAATTTTCTGCACTTCGAAATATAAACGTCACCCAAAAGACCAATCCAGATATACACTGAATACAAACGCATTATTCTTACGCAGTTGGGTGTAGTCGCAATGCGTATGAAGGTGAGCACGCGATCGTCAACCGCTTCGTTCTGGCAGCGTCACTAATAGCCGATTTAGACTACGGACTGATCCGCGGACGGATTGATCAAGTGACGACTAGTCCGCAATTCGCCCGTCTCCCAAGCTCATCCACACGAGGGAGCAGACGCCAGCGAGGACGAACCGAATACCCCCTCATGCAATGCATTTCATTTAAAATACCTTTGAGGTACAATGAACTAAACAATAAACACTAAACCTGCTTGCCACCGAACAATGCCGCGAAACTCTAACACCGCACCGTGGCAACGTTGTTCAAGTGAGAAATCAACGTACGCTTCCCTTTTGTATCAGATGATCACAGAAACTTTGGATTCTGGATCTAGTCAGTGGTCACCTCTGCCACTTCTCCTTTCGGTGCCTCTTCCGTCTGCGTCTGCTGTTGTGTGACTCGAGCACGTTCCACCGTGCGTTCCGCTTCCCGTTGCCGTGTCCTGCCACCATAATTCCTATCTCGTGTTCGTCACCTCCACCGCCGAGTGAGCGTTCTCCCGCCGCGCTCCGGTCGTCCCCCCTGTTCCTCCAGTACCCCAGGCTTTTCCTGATCTTCACCGCCGCTCCGGCGTAAACCTAGGCCGAAAAACACTGTACCGTTTCCAGACTAAACGACTTTCAAGTCAGTCTCCCGCCGAAACTCCGCGAGTGAAAAGGCGCTCGAATTTATCAGCCGGCCGTTTGAGGACGAGGGTCGGTCCGTCGTCTGAATCGGCTATAAGCGGCAGCCGTGGCGGCTTCCGCGCCTCGCATCTTAACACGCTTGGTTCGTAAAAACTCACAAGCCACCTTGGCAGCAGCTTAATGACGCTGCCGGTACGGAGGGGTCGACAATCGCGTGTTACCTTCAAATAAATCGCTTCTAATACTTCCCGTTTTCCTCAAGGTTCAGACGTTTTTGGTGTAAATTATGAAGGCGATATTGTTTTTAGTTATTTAAATCAAGTCGGTAAGACTAAAAAATTCCAGCAAAAATTAGCACAAACGGTTTCTTAGCTTTATTCTGGTGCGTCCAGAATAAAGTACATAAAGCAATGGGGCAGCTAGTTTTTGTCTACATGCGCTGGTTTTATAAAAAAAAGAAAAAAAGAAACACTTCTGTGGTGGAGAGTTTTATATATTCCTCAGTTACGTGTTCTCCACAAACGGAGGATCATGCCCCTCATCAAAACAAAAAATATAAAAAAAATATTTTTTTCGTAATTCTCTTAGATGAGTTCGCAAGAGCTAGTGGGAAAACAGAAATAGAAAGTAGACAGAATTACCGCACTGAATTATCGCTTCGAAACCATAGACGCAAAAGAAAAGTATCGATGACGTCTAAATAGAAAGTTTTAGCTGACCGTTTCGGTACCTGTGATACCCCCGATAACGATACCCGAGAACTATATACGAGGCATGCACAAAGACGGCGTCGGAGTATCGGCTATCGCTATCGGCTATTGCTAAAACTCTCAAGTGAGATAATCGCCCCAGTTGGAGAAGGATCGTCCTGTTCTCCATTGCCAACTTTTTTTTTAATTGTCCCTTTAAACTAAAATCTGGGGGATTTCACTAAGGCCTCGTGTCTCTCACAAAAACAAGGAAAAATAAAACACCACTTCTCGATCGAGGTCATGATAAAAAATAATACATTAAAGGGGCACTCAAGTCAATTCTGAGATCGGCGGTGACAACTAAATCTAGACACTCTAAGCATCCCAACCAACCCGAAACCGCAACCGTGCGTAGTTTATTTCATCGTTAAAAGCGTGTTCAAAGATCGCGACACGCCCCTTTTGGGAAGAATTTTCTTCCAAGTGAACTGGTCGACGAAGGGCTCTTATCAACGAGTTGCAAGCGATGGCTTCGCCCGCGGAGAAAAAGAGGAGTCTTATCTTAATGTGTACCTATCAGACTTCCTTCGAAACGAGTTATAGTAAAATCATTCGAAATCTGTGCGTATTGTAGGGCTTTCATTGGTCCGCACAATGTAGTCCGCGAGAGAAGAGAGTCCACATGTATTTCCCTTGCCTTGAGATGAATAGGCGTTTTTTTAGATATAGGACTTGGTATATGGGGGAACTAACACATTTAAAACAATATGAGATCAAAAACGACCTATTTTTTAACAATGACTTCAGTGCCCCTTAAAAGCCGCTATTTCGCTCTATGAAACACTTCACCAATTATATTAAAACTATATTGTTTAGTATACAAATAGTATATTGAATGTGTTTACTTAGTATATTGTCACGAATGACAAATGATGAGGCGAAGAATAACGAAAGAAAATAAACGTTTAGGATAGCGTCGCAGGCGGCGAAACAGCAGGATCGAACGCTAAGGCGAGACTGACTCCGGCTTGGCACGCGGAACAGCTTTTGTGCACGCGTGTGCTTCTGGAGCATTCGGCGTAAAGGTTCAGCGCGTGGAACATTCTAACCTCGAATCAACAAGACGGTTCTCAAATTTACCAGAACATCACATTCTAGTGTCAACAAAAACGTGTAGCCGCGGCCGGGACTCGAACCCTGGCCTTCTACGTAAAAGGCAAGCGCGATAACCGTTCGGCCACGGGCGCGCCGTCTTTTCGGCCAGCTGCGCTCGTGGAATTATCCCCGTCTTTAAAAAAGAAGTGCATCGTCCCAATGCAGCACATCACAATAATAATAAAAAAAAAAATCCACAGCAAAAGGACAGCAGAATCGCGAGCCGCAGTTCACAGTTCACTCGTCGACGAGAGTGGCAAGTTCTATCGTTCGTAATACGGCTTCAGCCGGACGACGTGCACCACCTCGGGTCGCGGCTGACGTCTTGCAGATGGGCGTGTTCCGTCGGGAAGGACTTCGTAGTTCAGATCGCCGAGGCGTCAGATCTTGTAGGGTTCGAAGTAGCGTTTCAGGAGCTTCTCGCTGAGAGCGCGGCGCCGTATTGGTGTCCAAACCCATACCTGGTCTCCGGGTTGAAAGTGGATGTCCCGGCGACGAAGGTTATACCGGCGTGCGTCGACTCGCTATTGGTCTTGAATCTTGACTCTTGCCAGTTGACGAGCTTCCTCCGCGCGCTGGGAGATCAGCTGAGCGTCGTCGTTGCCATCACCGGTTGGCACGTGAGGCAGCATGGCGTCGAGCATCGTGGTAACCATCCGGCCGTGTACCAGTTGGAACGGTTTCATTCCCGTGGTTTCTTCAACCGCTGTGTTGTACGCAAACGTGACGTACGGTAACACCTCGTCCCATGTCTGGTGCTCTACGTCGACGTACATGGAAATCATGTCGGCGATCGTCTTTTTGAGCCGCTCCGTTAGCCCGTTGGTCTGCGGATGATAAGCGGTTGTTCGTCGATGGCTGGTATGACTGAGCCGAAGAACTTCTTGGGTCAGCTGTGCCATCAAGGATGACCCGCGATCTGTAATCAGCACTTCAGGTGAGCCGTGTCGAAGGAGAATGGACTCGACGAAAAATTTAGCGACTTCCACGGCTGTTCCCGATGGCAGGGCTTTTGTCTCGGCGTGTCGTGTAAGATAATCGGTCGCGACGATAATCCACCGATTTCCTTGCGTCGATGTTGGGAACGGTCCAAGTAAATCCATTCCGACCTGCTGGAAAGCCCTAGTCGGGGCAGGTATCGGCTGCAGGAGTCCTGCTGGCTTCGTCGGAGGCCTCTTACGTCGTTGGCACTCATGGCACGACCTTGTGTACATATGGACTGTTTTCGGGAGTCTCGGCCAGTAGTACTTGCACGAATCCGGGCGAGCGTCCGGCTGTAGCCAACGTGTCCAGCCGTCGGGTCGTCGTTGCATGCTTGAAAGACTTCTTCTCGCAGTCTGGCCGGAACAATCAGCAGCCAGGCAGGGTTGCTCGTTCCGAAGTTCTCCTTGAAGAGCACGCCTCGCCGTAGAACGAAGCTCGACATGTCTCGGGCCAAGACTTGCGGAACTGAACTTCCTTGGCCTTCAAGGTGTTCGATCACGGCGCGAAGTACCGGGTCGTCTCGTTGAAGTGCTCGAATGTCGGCATCTGTCACTGCGCCGAGAAAACGGGCGTCATCGTCGTCGTCAGTGCTTTCGGGAGGAGATTCGCCTGAGGCCCTAGACAAACTGTCGGCGTCGTTATGCTTGCGGCCAGACTCATGCACAATGGTCACGTCGAATTCTTGCAGTCGCAGACTCCAGCGAGCGAGGCGTCCTGACGGGTCCTTGAGGTTGGCGAGCCAACAGGGAGCGTGGTGGTCCGTGTCAACGCGAAACGGGATCCCGTATAGGTACGGGCGGAACTTGGTTAACGCCCAGATGACTGCGGGACATTCCTTGTTGGTCGTAGAGTAATTTTTCTCTGCCTTGGACAGTGCCCGGCTTGCGTAAGCGATCACCCTCTCTGCTCCGTCTTGTCTTTGGACGAGGACCGCGCCGAGTCCGGCGTTGCTGGTATCCGTGTGAACTTCCGTTTCCGCTGATGGATCGAAGTGTCCGAGGATAGGGGGCGACTGGAGTCTTTCCTTCAGTTCGTTGAACGCTTGTTCTTGTTCCTCTCCCCAATGGAAGTTCACGTCGTCCTTGGTCAGATGCGTGAGCGGTGCAGAAATCTTAGCGAAATAGCGAACGAAACGTCTGTAGTAAGCGCACAGTCCAAGAAATCTTCTTACGGCTTTCTTGTCTGATGGCTTCGGTAATTCGGCGACAGCGGATGTCTTGGCAGGATCAGGGCTTACACCCTGAGCACTCACGACATGGCCCAGGAATTTGAGTTCGCCGTAAGCGAACCGACATTTTGACGGCTTTAGTGTCATTCCAGCATTCTGGATAGCCTGTAGCACGGCTCGCAAACGTCTCAGGTGCTCGTCGAAGTCGCTTGCGAATACCACGACGTCGTTGAGATAGACGAGGCAGCTTTGCCATTTCAAGCCGGAAAGAACGGTGTCCATTACACGCTGGAACGTCGCCGGTGCTGTGCACAGTCCGAACGGCATCACTTTAAATTCGTACAGTCCGTCCGGCGTAACGAATGCAGACTTCTCACGATCCCGTTCGTCGTCCTCGATCTGCCAGTACCCACTCTTCAGGTCCATTGACGAAAAGTATCGGGCATGGCGCAGCCGGTCCTGAGTGTCGTCGATACGTGGCAGCGGGTAGACGTCCTTTTTGATTGCAGCGCTTAGTCGGCGAGAGTCCACGCAGAACCGAAGAGTCCCATCTTTCTTCTTCACCAGGACTACCGGTGAAGCCCACGGACTGCTTGAGGGCTAGACAATATCGTCATCGAGCATTTCTTGGACCTGCTTCTGTATGACTTCGCTTTCTTTGACAGAGACACGGTACGGCGACCGATGGACAGGAAGCGCGTTGTCTTCAGTGACAATTCGGTGTTTCGCGACGGTCGTTTGGCGTACCTTTGACGACGTGCAGAAACACTCATTGAACTCGGCGAGAAGGTCACTGAGTTGTCGTCGTTGTGGGGTAGGCAGGGTTTGGTCGATGTCAAACTGCGAAGGCGGCGTTGTCTTGGTTTGCCACGAAGAGAGGTCTTCTGATATTCCGGCGATTGCGGCTGAGCCCGGGAGTTCCTCGGCGTGACCCACGGCGGTGCCTTTCGTAAGGTGCTGGGCCTCCTGTCGGAAGTTCGTTACGAGTGCGATAGTGTGTCCGTCTTGCAGCTCCGCGACGCCTCTTGTGATGCCGATCCCTCTTCCTAGAGGAAACTGGAGGCTTCCTTCGAGCACAACGTCGCCGCAGAAAGTCTCATCGACCCCGACGGGTACGAAAACACTTGACCGCGGCGGTAGGTTCACGTGGTTTGCGAGGACTCGTACCGCGGGTGACGTCGCTTTGGGGTCCTCCTGTGATGGAGCAGGTTTTCGAAGCGTCAGCCGGTTTGCTCCGAGGTCGATGACGGCGCCATACGTGCAGAGAAAGTCCATTCCGAGGATAACGTCCCTCGAACAGTCTTGCAGAACGACGAACTTGACAGGGCACGTCTCACCGTGGATCTCGACGCGAGCAGTGCATCTCCCGACCGGTGTGATGAGGTGCCCTCCGGCGGTTGGTATTTGAAGTCCATCCCACGGCGTCGTGACTTTTCGAAGGCGGCGGGAGAGCCTCCCACTCAAGACTGAATAGTCTGCTCCGGTGTCCACGAGCGCTGATGCGTCGTGGCCGCCGATGACGACGTTTAGGTTATTGGACACCGTTGCAAGGGCCTCGTTTCGATCTCTGGTAGCGTTCGAGTGGGGGCCCTCCGACGTTCGTGGAGGATCTTGGCGTCGGTCGTCTTCGGCAACTCCACCTCCAGGGGTTGCCGCGCCTAGTTTCCCTGGCGAGGAGCGAAGGGTGACAGGCTTTCACGTCGGGGTCGGCGCATCGGCGAAGCTGGACGTCGTGGCGACGGCGATCAGAACTCTCTGCGGGACGCAGGCTCGGGGGACTGAGGTCGTCGCAGGTACTCGTCTATCTCCCGAGGTCGTTCACCATAGCGGGGCCGCGGGTCGTTCGGATGGAACCCGCGCACCCCAAGTCGTCGGTATGGGTATCGGCGGTAGGTGTGGTCTGCTTCCCCGCATTGGAAGCTCGGAGGGCGTCGGTCGGGCGTTCGCCACACGTCGGTTTTCCGGGGTGCGCGAGGCTCCGGGCGGGCGTACTGCACCGGGTCGTCGTGGTGTCTGTCGTGCTGCGGCGCAGGAGACTGACGTCGGGGCGGCGCGACATAGGTGCGAGGAGGAGGCGGTGGCCGTCGGGCCACTGCGGCGTAAGTCAACGTGGGCTCCTCGGTGGCTGCCACGACGACGGGAGCCTCTGGTTGGATGGCTCTCTGAACTTCTTCCCGCACGACCTCGGCGATGGAGAGCGAGGCCGGGCGTGCGGCAGCGGCAGCAGCTTTTTCAATTCCTCCTGGACGACATCACGGATAATGTCACGGATGCCGGGGAGGGTGGTGCCCAGGTCGAATCCAGATGTCACCTGAGTTGTTACGCCAGAATGTCGTTGGTAGTGCTAGCAGGGCCCGTTCCATATTTGTCGCCTCCGTGACGAACTCGTCGACTGTTGTCGGGGGATTGCGGATGAGACCGCCGAATATCTCGCTTTTGACACCCCTCATCAAGTGGTGCAGCTTCTTCCCCTCGGTAGCCTGAGGATCGGCGCGGACACTCAGGCGGAGAACATCCTCGACGAAGCTGGTGATGCTCTCATTTAGGCCTTGGGTTCTTGCTCGCAGGAGATCTGCCCTCTCATGTCGGTGTTGGCAGGCAAACGTCTTCTTCAGTTCTTGCTTGCACAGCTCCCACGACGTCAAAGAAGCCTCGTGGTTTTCCAGCCAGTGCCTCGCAGTTCCTTCCACCGAAAAGTAAACGTTCTGCAAGCAGTGCTCAGCTGACCACCCGTTATGGCGGGCCACTCGTTCATAATGTTGCAACCAGTCCTCGATGTCCTCGTGGGCTTCTCCGTGGAAAGGCGTCGGAGTTTTGGGTGCGACAGGCAGGTATACGACGGCAGAAGCGGCTGGGTTCTGCGCCTGGTTGGCCATTGTCGTCTTCTTCGGCTTGGGATGGCCCAGGCAGCAAACCGTATTCAGGATCCTCTAACTTGGTTCGGCGGCCGGTCCGAGTTTCAGGTTCCGCGTAGAGTTGTCTTCTCACCGGGCTTGGAATCGGACTGGCACTGCGGGCTCATGGAGGGGAACGCTGCACGGGCATACTGTGCCCAGCACCTCCACCAAAATGTCACGAATGACAAATGATGAGGCGAAGAATAACTAAAGAAACTAAACGTTTAATGAGGCGAACTTGTGCCCAAATAACAGAGCAGAAAAAGGATAGCGTCTCAGGCAGCGAAACAGCAGGATCGAACGCTCAGGCGAGACTGACTCCGGCTTGGCACGCGGAGCAGCTTTTGTACATGGGTGTGCTTCTGGAGCATTCGGCGTAGAAGCTTCGGCGCGTAGAACATTCTAACCTCGAATCAACAAGACGGTTCTTGAATTTACCAGAACATCACATTCTAGTGTCAACAAAAAAATGTGTAGCCGCGGCCGAGACTCGAACTGTGGCCTTCTACGTGAAAGGCAAACGCGATAACCGTTAGGCCACGGGCGCGCTGTATTTTCGGTCAGCTGCGCTCGTGGCAATATGCACGGCTTTTGTTCGCAGGTAGGTGGACCGCCGCGGTAATGTACGAAGTAAAATATAATAAAAGTATAGTTCAAATTTTAAAAGAATACTAAAACACACTTTAAGTGCACTAGTTTTAATAGACGTCTGTACTTAGTGTACTTTATCTAAATACGTCTTGTTAAATTTTTATTAATGGAGTATTTTTTTAAGGAAAACGGTCATGAGAGAAGGACTGACTCGTTCAGATTCAGGAGGTCAGACCATCCATGTATGAAGACTGGCCTTCTGGTCACCCACAGTAGAAGACAGAGGCCGAAAAGGAACGTGGACAGGACTTCGGCATGCCTGCGACAGTAAAGAAAAATTTGCATTAGTAGAATTGCAGGGCAAGGCATGCAGGCAGATGAATCAGTACGAATGAGACTCTACATTAAACCCAACGCTCCCCCTCTCCCGCCCTTTAAAACACAACAACAACACGGATACTGGTTTTAAAAAAAAAAGCAACAACAAAAAGACTACGAGATATGGATTGCGGGTTTGAATCGCATGTCGTTCACAAAAAAAGGTTATTGTAATATGTCTGGTACATGCATCACAAGAATTCAAGTGAGTCCGATCTGAAATTTGTATAGGATGTATTCACTAGCGGTCATAGCTAAGCTCGCTGCTGCTGTCGTGCCACGGGGGAAGAGAGAGAGGGGAAAGCTGCTTTTGTACGAATTTTGAGTGAAAGTTAATCTTCTATAATCTTTTAGAGGGAGAATAGCAACGTCTGGGGAAGGCCTGGGGCATACAAAGGAAAGTCCCGGTGAGAAGGGAATTTCTCCCCCCCCCCCCCCCCCCCCCCCCCCCTTCTTCCCTTGTGATTGCCCGAGAGCTGACGGGAAACTCCTCCCGAGCATGCGCTTTGAGCAGTTACCTCAAATATGGCGTCCAGTGAATACTCTCTATAGGCTACTCCATATAAATGCCTTTTTTCGTGTCTGGCTTAGCTCAAAGACATTATAGACAGATGTGACTTTTGTAGACGAAATGTATGTGCACCTTTCAACGTTTATCAAATGGCAACATTTCCTTTCTAGTTTGAGGGGTCATGAACTTCCAGACTTGAGGCCATCCTAAATCACTGCTGTACGGGCCAGAGAGCGGATCATCTTACTGGTCTCCGCCGACACGCTCGTTCAACTGTCCGTCCCCGCTTTTGTTATGTTACACTCCCGCGGTGCTTCTGAATCGTAACAAAACCGCAGCGGGACTTCAGGCAATGACAAACGTGAGAAGGACTAAGTTGTAGCCGATAGAACAAATAAACACTTGTTTTTGTAACCACGAAAACGGAAGCCCCAATCCCACAATTTGTTCCCTCCGACTATCCGTCCGTGCATTTTGCACTAAATTATGCGGGGAAATTGACGTCTCGTGACCCATGCATCGATTCACTTCTCCGCTAAATTTAGCGGAAAAATTTACGTCTTGTGGCCTAAACACCAATTCAGTTTCCCATCTAAATTTAGCGGAGAAATGGACGTCACGTGACATATACAGCATATCACTTTCTCCGCTAAATATAGCCGGAAAATTGGCGTCAGTTGACCTATACACCAAATTAGTTACGCCTCTAAATTTAACACGTGACACCAAATCCGTTTTGACGTCATGATGGCGCTTAAGACGAGGACAAAAGGAAGACAGACAACACGGAGCGCTACTTCAACTGTTTATTTTTGAACAATAGGGGGGGGGGGGGGGGACATATATACACTCACACCGCTTCACCTCAGCCAATCCCGGGCCTCACCGTCGATCGCAAAAACGCTATCTCTTTGTCTAACAGCTCAACGGAGGCAACGCTGACACATTGTGCTCCAGACTGTTTTATCAGGTCCGCTTCTATTATTTCCCTGAGCGTCTTATCCTTGTGTCTGGCTAGAATCGCGCAGGTGTTGAACAAGGGCCTGCATCCACAATCGTGACAATGAACTGAAAGATGACCGTCACGGTGGTTATTAACATTCAAACTGTGCTCCCGTAACCTATCATTTAGGCATCTGCCTGTTTGCCCGATGTACTTTTTACCGCAGGACAACTGAATCACGTACACGACTCTCTCTGCGCACGTGATTCAGCGTGCGCAGAGGGATCGAGTCGTACACGTGCGTGTACGTGATTCAGTTGTCCTGCGGTAAAAAGTACATCGGGCAAACAGGCAGACGTCTAAATGATAGGTTACGGGAGCACAATTTGAATGTTAATAACCACCATGGCGGTCATCTTTCAGTTCATTGTCACGATTGTGGATGCAGGCCCTTGTTCAACACGTGCGCGATTCTAGCCAGACACAAGGATAAGACGGTCAGGGAAATAATAGAAGCAGACTTGATAAAACAGTCTGGAGCACAATGTGTCAGCGTTGCCTCCATTGACCTGTTAGACAAAGAGATAGCCTTTTTGCGAGCGACGGTGAGGCGCGGGATTGGCTGAAGTAAAGCGGTGTGAGTGTATACATGTCCCCCTCCCCCTATTGTTCCAAAATGAACAGTTGAAGTAGCGTTCCGTGTTGTCTGTCTTCCTTTTGTCCTCGTCTTAAGCGCCATCATGACGTCAAATTCCCAGCACCAACTAGCCCAACAATCTGCATTTACCAAACCCCTCTTCCCCATTTCCTCTCCTCCCTTCTCCCTCCTATGTTATCCTACCCATTTTTCCCCTTTTCCTTCCTCTCACTCCCACTCTATTTCCATATTTCTCCCTCCCTCCTACTGTACCCTTCCTCCCCGCTTCCTCTCCCTGCCCCTTCTTTGGTCATGTTACACCAATTGAGTTTCTCCATTCCTTTCTCCTCCCTTCCCTCTCCCTTCTTCTCTAAATCCTCCCCTCAGCTTCCTACAGTGCCCTCGCCCTCCCTGGTTCCACAAGGGATAAAAAATATTGGGTCTTGTTACATTTCCGGTGATTCGACGACGGAACGGTTGTTGAGGAAACAGAGTCTCGGCTGCTATATACAGACGTGGGCTCCCCCCAAAGCAAAAATAATGATAAAAAGGGTACAACCGAGGGTGCGCAACAACCTTATTAGGATGCCGAAATGTATCCCGATAACACGTGCCACAGAAACGTTACAGACTTCACTGACGCAACGACTGTTAAATGTCTACCAAACAATTGAAACGATTCCTGCTACCACTGCATTCCATGCATTGAAAGTAAAGGTTGCTGCCATTTATTTTTACGAAAAAAGAAAGAAGACATTACGTTGTTACGGGAACAGTAACTTCGTAATTGTGTAACTTGGGAGTTTAAGGGCTACGCAAAGGTATCGATTGAAGCTAGATGTAGCTTAAAAGGGCAATAAGGTGGATTTCGAGATCGTATTTTTATGGCGCGAACTCAATGCACCATCCTAAGTATCCTAAAAAAAAAAAAAAAAAAACGACAATCACGCGTGGCGTTTTTCGGCCTTAAAAACGCCACCAAACACCGCGACACGCTTTTTTTTTTTTTAGATATCTAAGAAAAACGTGTGTGCCGCTGTGTTTGATCGCCTTTTTAAGTGCTAAAAAGGTCACGCGTGATATATATTTTGGGTTTCCTAGAATGCTTATGGTGGCATGGGTTGAGTTCGCGCTAAAAAATATGATCTCAAAACCCACTTTATTGCCCCTTGAGTTGTGCTACGAATTTTGGTCATACTTACGTTCGGGGCATATTTTCAAGCTTCGTCTTTACCTTTTCCTTCACCTCTCTCACGTCCACTCTTAATTGATTTTCACTGCATTGAAAAAACAAAAAACGGATTAATAAAAAAAAAAAAACACTTGTCAAACTTAACAAGAGGAAAACCGATGTTCCTAGTAGAAGTGGATAGCGGCACCGTCAAAACGTCTTGTTCCGGAAAAGACAGTGCCATCGCCGAAACGTCGTCATCAGCTCGTTTCGGATGTCCACGTTTTATTTCCATCAATTTTTGCATTAACGTCTCGTGATGAATTAATATTTCTTTCTTTTTTCAGTACTTTCTGGACAACAGTCGCTTTGAGAAGTTGCGGGACGAGTTAGGAAGACATGTTCAACAATCCCATGGCTGTTATTTTGCTAATACGCTGAGTAATTACGATCCTCAAAAGTTTTGGAGCTATTGGAGGAAAGAGGAAAACAAAACCCGAATTCATGTTGACATTACGGTGGTTGCTGATGACACAGCGATCGCACGTCATTTTATTGGTTACTTTCAGTCTGTATTTTCTGACACTGAAACATGAACCTGAAACCTGTATGTGGTCATTCCTGAACACTGATTTTATATCTAACTCAATGCTATTAAATTAAAAAAGAAATCCTCTTGGTCTTGATAGGTTACAAAATACCTTTTGCGTCGTTTCGTGGAGTGCGTAGTTCACTTTTTAACGGTGATTTTCCGTGCCTCATTTTTGCCCGGTGTTCTGCCGAATGATTGGCTCCTCGCACGAGCTGTGCTGCTGTTCACAAAGGGTGACCGCTTGTCTCTAAGCAGCTACAGGTCAATTTCGCTGACATGTACATACGTCGTCTAAGCTGTTGGAACATGTTATTTCTATCATGATCAGTTACTTTCTCAGTAAAATAATTTAAACACAGAGTTTCAACATGAATTTCGGAAAGGATATTCGACAGTGACTCAGCTAGTTACCGCAGTACATGAAAATTCCGCCTGTTTTGGATAAATCCGGCCAGATAGATTGTATTTCTCGACTTAATTCGGGCTTTCGATAGAGTACCACACGGGAGGTTGCTATATAAATAGAAAATTATTGGTCTTGACCTAGCCATATTAAAATGGATCGACTCGTATTTGCATATATGCTCACAGATGCTAGATGTGAATCTCTGGTACCTCAGGGAAGTGCCCGGGGGCCGCTATTGCTATTAATCGACGTGATATTACTTTTAGTTATGTCCCGATTGAAGCATGCGACTCTTTGCGGGCGATTTCGTATTATTTAAGAATATAACATGTACTGACGATGAAATTGAACTGTATACGAGTTTACATTATATACAGGACTGGTGCGGCCATTGAAAAGTGCCCTTAGATCTTGAAAAAACTCTCTCTTAGAATCACGAATACAAAAAAGCCTCTTTCTTTTCAGTGTGATACTAGGAATTATAATTTCGCTGAGTTAGGTCACTACAAGTATCTTGGGCTGACAATCGACAAGCGTTTAAACTGGTCAAGACAGATAGATAACATTACATCTGCTGCTTTAAGAAAGCTTGGTTATGTTAGGCACAAACTAAAGAATGCACCCATTAACGTGAAATTATTAGCCTACAATACCCCTGTGAAAACTAAACTATACAAGCATACTGTGGGATCCTTTTATTAAAAAAAGACTCAGATAAGCTTGAAAGTGTTCAAAGGCGGGCAGTTAGATTTATTTACAGTAAATTCTAGCGGTCCGTCTCTCGTTCTTCCCTGGTGCAAATGAATAACATTGCATTGCTGCAGGAAGGAAGGAATATAGCAAGGCTTAAGTTTCTGTTTGTTCTTGCAAATGGCAAGCCCTCTACTAATCGCAACGCTTATCTGAAACCCATCACCACTCGACAGACGAGATATCACCAGCCACATTTACTCACTCCTTACTTTTGTCGCACCAACCTTTTTTAATTTTCCTATTTTCCAAAGAATAATGTCTGGAATTTCCTTTGTATTGAGGAACAAACGTTCTCTTCTCATTTGTTTTTGTTGCATTTTTGTCTAAGATTGCGTGGTGTATTTTGTTTGTAATGCGGACAATATATTTTGTTTCATTAACTTCTGCTTGGATTGTCATGGTCTGCAGTATGTTATAAATAAATAAAAAAACTTCTGTTAAATTTGCTTTGTTTCTTTGGTTCTTATAGTGTCCACAACTGGCAAATGTTTCTTTGATTAACTTTAATTTTATACTTGATATGTGTGCTCTATACCCTTTTTCACCTTGCTTAGGTGAACAGATTTCGGTTTGTTTTAGTTACTCAGCCGCCGTGTATGTGCTCCAATATTTACTCATGTGTAGCGTTACATATAATAATTTTTTTTTGTCTTTACGATTTGTTACAAAAAAGTGAAAGCCGTTTACAACTCCCTGTAACATCGAATTAGAGCGCAGTTCTTGAGGAGGAGGAGGGAAGGGTACTGGAGGGGGGGTCAAGTGACCTGGGGGGTCACGTGACCTTGGGGGGTCACGTGACGATGCCGATGATGCCATCAGCGACGTCACTGATGACGTCATCAGTGACGATGACTATGCGGATTCCAATGACGTCATCAGTGGCGCCACTGATGACGTCATGGGAATGCCGGTGACGTCATCAGTGACATCACTGATGACGTCATCAGTGATGATGGCGATGACGATGCGGATGCCGGGGACGTCATCAGTGATGATGACCATGACGATGCGGATGCCGGTGACGTCATCAGTGACGTCACTGGTGACGTCATCAGTGATGATGATGATGGCGATGCGGGTGCCGGTGACGTCATCAGTGACGATGACGTCATCGGGGAGGTCACGTGACCTCGGCGGGGGGGGGGTCACGTGACCTGGGAGGGTGTCACGTGACCTCGGGCGGGGGTTGTCACGTGACTTGGGGAAGGGGTCACGTGACCTTGGGATGACCTTGGGGGGTCACGAGATTTTGGAATGACCTTGGTTACGCCGACGCCGACGCCGCTCAAGCCGGGAACGGGCCCCTAAGAGCTGCGCTCTAAAAAATACAGGAGGACACTCAAGACTGCTTAAGAACGCGTAATACAGCGGGTGAAATGTTTTCGAGTAATGTAGTGCAGTACTGCAGGGCCTGGGGCGAAGTGGGCCACCGACAGGACGTCTGCCCGCACCCGGACACAAACCAGTGTCCGAGATGCGGGGAAAAGGTGACCCCGGAGGGCCGCGAATGTCAACGCAGGTGCAAGATATGTGACCAGTCATATGAGACGGCGAGCAAGGAGTGTAAAAGAAGCCTCAAGCTTGACCCCCTCCTCTACACGTGAGAGAGAAGAACGCCAGTGGAAACCAACAAGTGACGTGGAACGCCGACACCGGGCAAAAGGCGCACGAAGCAGGGGCATCAACGCTGGAGAGGGGTCGAGGAAGCCGGCTGCGATGGGTTGACCACACGACTGGAAGAAAAGACGATTTCCCACAGCTGTAAAGAGGGCGAGGGAACAAATACGATAAGAACTGTGAGAAAATGATTGAGAAACTCAAAAGACAGAATGGGGAATTACTTAGGCGGCTGGATGAGATCGAGAGAAGAGCTGAGGCGAGAGAGCAGGAATTAAAGAGGAAGCTGCAGTAACTGATAGATAAGATGCCCGGACAGTCGGTCCAAAGCCAACCAATGCAGCAGAAATAGCAGGATGCACGAGTATAGGTTGTGCACGGACCGGAGGAGACGATCTCCGCGGGGTCTGGCGATAGTGAGTCGGCATCACCACCACTGAAGCGGAGGGCGCGCGTTCCGGCGCGAGCGAGAAGAGAGGCGCGCGAGGCAAAACCCGTTAGCGGGGACGAAGAGAGCTTCGTGACGAAAAACATGTTGAAGAGCGCGATCACGGTGTGCATGGAGAGGATGTTGACCGTGTTGCAGAGCCGCTGCTCTAGACTGGCACAAGGCACGCCAGACCCGTTCGACGCCTGGGCGCACTACACAAGAGTCACGGGGAACATCACACGACCAGAGACTGAGGATATGATCAACGAAGATGGATCGGAGCCGTAGTAAGTACGTCATCTGGCAGTGGAACTGGCTTGGTTAACGCAAGAAGGGGGGAAATCTGCAGCAGTACGTTAGCACCAAAAAAGGAAAGAGCACACCCGACGTTGTCGCCGTCCAGGAGGGTGGGGCATGGCCAAGCTCTCCGGCTACAGGGCATACGGTAAGGATGCCAAGGAGAAGACACGGGTCGCGACGCTAGTCAGAACAAACCTACCCGTCATCGAGCACGACACCGGGATCTGGACGGTGAACCAGGTGTTGATCGAGATCATGTCCAACACGAAGAGGGACGGGCGCAGCGTCTTTGCGCTCAACGTCTACAGCAGCTCCGCCAAGCGTCACAGGTTCGACGGACTCTTCCGGGCGACTCTGGAGATCACAAAGCAGCAGGCCCTCGTGGTGGTCGGTGACTTCAACGCGCCGCACCCGGACTGGGGGTACCTGACGTAGACTGTGAAAGGCAGGAACCTCTGGCATGACGCCCATGACGGTGGACTGACTCTGATTACTGACCCAGATCAACCCACCAGGAGGGGAGATGCAAGGCACAAGGACACCACGCCAGACCTAGCATTCCTCCGGTATGTGAAAGGACCGGAGTGGATCAACACATGGGGGAAGATCTGGGCAGCGACCATTTCGTGGCGGCGGCGACGGTCATAGCCGGCCCGGGGAAACCGAAGGGCAGGATTAGGATTAGGATTACGGAGTGGGACGCCTTCAGAGGATATCTAGAATAATTTGAGAAAGAGGACATTGAGAACATCGAATGAGTGGACGGAAGAGGTAAGGGCCTGCGCCGAGTACGCGACCAAGACCGTGAAAGAGGAGGCGAACGTGCTGACTGCAGACAGCAAGGTCCTGCACATGTGGGAGGCCAAGTCCAGCATGCAGAGGAGGTTGAGGATCCAGAGACACAAGCACAACGTTCGGCGTAAGATCGCCAAGTAAAGTAATGAGATTGAAGCCCATGCCAACAAGATCACCGGACTGGAGTGGCGAGACTCCTGCGACGGCTTCGACCACCAGCTTGGCGCTCCGAAGACTTGGAACATCGTTCGGCACCTCCTCGACCCAGGCGGCACCAAGACGGCCCAGAAGAACAAGATGAGCGATATCCTCTGTTGTCATGAGGGGACCGAGGGCAACCATATGGAGGAGATCCGCAAGAGGTACATCGGGGACAGCCCACCCCGAGTTCCCACGGAGTACGACGGCGAGAGGAACGCGGCGTTGGACGTGCCCATCACCTAAGCGGAAGTGAGGGAGGTCCTGCTCAGACTCAAGATCAAGTCGGCCTCGCGTCCCGATGGGGTGACGAACAAGATGCTCCGCAACTTGAGGGATGGAGCCGTTACCGGCATAACGCGATACATGAACGCGTGGTGGGAGCGGGGCTCTATTCCCCAGCAGTGGAAGACCGCCAAGGTGGTAATGATCCCCAAGCCGGGCAAGAGGCCGCAGCTGGACTCTCTTAGACCCATTTTGTTAACTTCCTGCGCGGGCAAGCTCATGGAGCACGTCACTCTAGGGAGGCTGAACAGGCACATGGAGGAGATGGAGCTCTTCCCGCACACCATGGTCTGCTTCAGGTCGTATCTGTCCACTCAGGACGTGATGCTTCGCCTGAAGCATCAGATAGTGGATGGAACGGGGAGCTCCCCCCTCTACACCAGACAATCGTGGTCCTGGACCGGACCAAGGCCTTCGATAACATTATGCACGACGCAGTCCTCGACAACCTGAGGGCGCTGGCCGTGGTCAAGCGAACGTATAAATACATCCAGGACTTTCTGAGTGGGAGGAAGGCGAGATTGGCGGTCGGCTGGGTCGAGTCTGAAGACATCTGCCTTGGGGGAAGAGGAACGCCAGAGGGATCGGTGATGTCCCTGTACCTCTTCAACGTGGCGACGATCTGCCTGCCCGCGAAACTTGCGAAGTTAGCCGGACTGCAGCACATCATCTACGCCGATGACATAACGCTGTGGGCGACAGGCGGCAGCAACGGCTACATAGAGGAAGTACTGCAGGAGGCGATCCGGGTCGTAGAAGAGTACGTAGCTCCCAGGGGACTTGCGTGCTCTCCGCAAAAGTCCGAGCTTTTGCGGCGGGAAGGGGGAGTTGAACATCGAACTCTTCGCGCAAGGGCACCGCATACCTAAGGTCGAGAGCACCAGGGTGCTAGGCCTGCCCATACAGGCAGATGGAAAGAACAGGGAGATTACACAGGCCGTGGAAGGGACGGCCTATCAGGTCGCCCAGCTCATCGCCAGGATCTCCAGCAGGAACTATGGGATGAAGGAAGGCAACCTTACGCGCATTATAAAAGCTTTCGTGATGAGCCAGCTGGCGTACGTGGTTCCCTTCATGATACTCGGAGCGGCCGAAAAATCCAAGCTGGAATGTATAGTGCGGAAAGCATACAAGCGAGCCGTAGAGCTGCCGGACTCGACGCCAAACGAGGAACTGGCGGCCTTGGGGATACACAATACCATCGACGAGCTCATCGACGCTCAAAAAACGGCCCAGCTGGCAGGGGTGGGAGCGCGACTGGCAGGCACATCCTCAAGAGCCTTGACGTCTGGTAGGAGACGCAGAGAGGCGAGAAAGTGGACGTTCCTTTACACGTAAGGAAGATGCTGCAAATTTCCCCCATCCTAAAGCACGTGCATCCCGTACACGACGTCAAGAGAAGGGAGGCGAGGGCCCATGCCCCGGGAAGAACGTTAAAAGAAGAGGAGGGAGCCGCGTATGTCGACGCGGCCGAGTACAAGGGAAGAGGAGCCATGGCAGCGGCGGTGGTGAATGGTGACGGACAGCTTGTCGCGAGCTGCAGCGTGAAGACCGACGACCCGGAGACGGCGGAAGAGGTGGTGGTGGCACTCGCGCTAAGCACGCCCGGCGTCAGGACAATCGTGTGTGACAGAGCGCGGTTCGCAACTTCGCCAAAGGTAGAGTGTCGCCTAAGACTCTGCGCGTCCTCAGGGGTGCGACGTGTTTCGATGAAAGGGAAAGATCGAGACTCGTGTGGACACCGGCACACGCGCCGCTTCGTGGCAACGGGGAGGCTGACGACGCGGCGCGTCCGGGCCGGCAAAACGTCTGGGGCCCCCGTCACGTTGTCCGGGAGAGACAGGCTGGTGACCTTTAGAGATATTCTCGACCACTACCCGGACGGGAGGACGAGGTTTTGCCCCGCGCACTCTCGCTGAACAAGAGACAGTCTACGGTGTGGAGACGTCTGCAAACGAACACCTATCCGTGTCCGGATTTACTAAATCGGTGGTACCCGGACAGATACACGGGCGCGTGCAAACTATGTGGGCAGAGAGCGAACTTGCGACACGTGGTGTGGGAGTACAGTAAGATAGACAGGGGCGCGTGCGCGAATAAATTACTGACGCAGCTCAGAGATGAAGAGAACTGAGACACCACTCTGCTCCACTCGGACCCTCGCATCCAAGTCTGACTGGCCGAAGACGCCGGCGGGGTCCAAAGTATTTGAAATCGGGCGGGTAACTTACGCCACCTAGAAAGATTTCTAGCGGCCAATAAAAAAAAAATAGTTTGTTAATACGCTGCGAACGATCACGATTACACAGCAAACCTATGTACATCGCGGACAACACGAGTACCACCTATTGCACATCACCGACATATACACAAACACAACTATCTTACACAGCGCCCGACACTTCCTACTCAACGTGCTTTTCTCCCCGCGGCGTATATAAGCTTGACATGTCGGGTGAGCTCTTGGGTCGCTGACCGATACAGATTTAAAGAAGAAGACACAAAAAAAGGCGCAGTGGACAGCCGTATGTAAGAACTGTTTGCATTTAAAAAGCACGAAGAAAAAATTTATAACGTTAGTCCGTTGCAAAAAAATAGCGACCTATTAACAATATATCTTAAACCGGTAATGAAAAAGTTCAAATTTTTGTTACTTTTATGCTCGACCAGTGTTATGAACAGTCCGACAAGCTTGAATCAGATAGAAAAACAAATTATTGAGGTTTTATCGTTATGTATTCAGTAATAAAGGGAAATTATCCTCGCGCAAAGCATTTTTTTATATATTCTTGAGAAGGACCTCCGCCGAACACTTCACTTCCGCTAGTTGCAGTACGGGAGCAGACGCCTTCACTTTTGGAGCTTTTTGATGCAGTTTGTTGTCGTTTGTCGTGTCGGTGTCGAGTGGAGCGGCGGGGCCTGGTAGTTTGTGAGCGGTGTTATTCGTGATCACTGGTGTGGCGCTGATACGTCTTTTTTTTTTTTTTTTTATACTGCCACCAACCCGAACTTTGAGGATTCACGGGCCCGTAGCACTGCATTATGCTGAATCGCGAGCTTCTTCTCTGTTGACGTCGTTTTCCTGGTACCACTCGTGGATACTGCAAGCGTTTAAACAGTGTTCATCGTCTCGCCTACATCCCCGGTGACGTACTCGACCTGTTGAAACTTATCTTTTCCGTCATTTTGAGTACGCAAGCAGTTATCTCGTTGATCTGGTTTCGGTTATAAAAGCAAGGCAAAACGCTCGTAGTCCCCACCGTCAGTACACGTTAAACATCTTCTAAACTTTGACACCGGATAACTGGATGAACGAGGATTTATATTTACTTCAGAGGTCACTCTCGCCGCTTCCTCACCGTTGAGCAGCAGGATCAGCTGGCGACAAGCCGCGGATGAAAGGCTTGAGCATCAACAGCCCAAGTCCACTCGGTGCCGATGCGGGCGATGCGGGTTGCTGTCAACCGTTAGGCCAGCACAAACAGTGACCGTTCCAGCTCTTCGTCATGACACGGTGTTGCAGAGAGCAGGGTAAAATACAACTACACGGACCACCGAAGCAAACGCACTGTTATCGTAAACCTTGGCTTGTGATTGCGCATTTGTAGATCATCTTATTCGTTTTCCTGGAGAGACGCAAACGAAGGGCGTAACAAAATCGCTTGCAGATTCCGCATACCTCGCAAAAGCATTTACCCAGTCACCTTACGAAAACCATGAAACGCGGAGTCCGTACCGTCCTGACTTCCTCTCTCTTTTACCTGCTTTAGAGCAGTTAGTACCTGCTACTAAAACTGAAGCTAGCCGCAGTGCCAGAAGGAAAAGGGACCAAGTTGGGAAAGCTTGCTCGCTCTCCCCAATTTCTTAACTCTCAAGTGATTGTACCATATAATAAATGCACCAACGCCTCTTCCCAAAATAAAGAAAAAGCACTATGTTCACTACGTAAAAGATGGTCTTAGTTCATTCATATGCGGGCAGGCAGGAAATCTTGCCGTAATTTATTCACACCGCATGATGAGTGCAACAAAGTTACACGAGATTTACAGGAAAATATCGGTGGTGACTTAAGTTTCCCTGAAATTCTGCATAACCGGTCGTTTGCAGGACCGAATCATCTACTCGAGCGGGGTGCGTTGCTGTGCAAACACGTCGCTGTGGAAACGCAGTCCAATAACACGAAGCATAAATCGGCAGATTTAGGACAGCCATCCGTAGTCCATTGTTCAATTAAAACGACGTAGTTTTGTTGAAAACGCCCGCAGCTTTTTACTCACGGTATGCATCGGGAATAATCCAAATTTTGAAACGGAACGAAGAAAGATTTACTTTTAAAAACGCTCGCTGAGTCCTCCCGGACCAGCTGGACCGGATCAGTTGACGATGACGGGACTGAACCCGTTGAACCTCAACGCAACAACAACCAATTTGAGCTCCGTGTTAGTGTGGGTTTCCACATCCAAGCACCGCACCACACACCACGAACGTTTCAGCTCTTTGTCGCATCGCCATGTGGCACCAAACAGAACGAGATCGCCGAAGTCAACGCAGCGCTGTCGTGAACCTTGGCTTGTGGTGGCGCATTTGTGAACCCTGTGACTCCCTTCGCTTTCAAAGCCAACACGACGTTTACAAATGATACTTTCCGTCTTCCGGGAACATCACAGGGGCACTTCTCCGTTCACGTCTTTGCGACATATGCTCGCAAACCGACGAGCAGGGTGTTGGAGCGAAATGTTTTTCGTTCCGTTTTCATTTTCGTTCCATACAAAAAAGTTCCGTTCGGTTTCCTCTCCGGAACGAAAAAATAATGCTCCGTAACGGTTCGTAACGGTTTCTTTCTATAAAAAAAAAAAAAAAAAAAATCGCAGCAAAAATTAAAAGGAACGTGACGTTTATTTTTACACAAAAATAGATAATTCAGGTGCTCTAGAGGAATCTGCGGAAACGACATTGCTTCTGAGGTCATGTTCATTACCTTGAGAATGAGATCATGATCAAGGCACCGAGCATGATCTCAGAAGCAGCACGTCATCAAGTGTGCTCGGTGAAAGGCAAGACCTCTGGTCCGATAAAATAAATTTCAGCGCCGAGAAGGCCCTGAAGGCCCATAGGGATGAAGAAGTACATTTTGCAACAGAGTCTCAGACTGCCGTATCTGTAGAAAAACAAAAGATGGACTTCTACAACGCCGGGTCACAAACTTCCCGCGCTTGCCGTGATGTGTTGTCTGTCTGTGTCGTCCGGAGAAAGCATGGAGGGAGAGGGCGCAAGAGCCAAGGAGAGCATTGCGAGCGTGTGAAGGCGTCGCGCCACCGCGCTCTCATTGGTGGGAAGCAATGGTGCCTTGCGTCATGTTTTTTGTTTCTCGTTGTAGTTTTTGTCTTTGTTTTTGCTATGTTTGTTCGCCCGGAGTTTAGACGCGGGGGCGATGCTTGTTTTCTCTTTAATTATGGTACAAACCAACGGCAGTCTCTTCGCTGCGTGAAACGAATTACTGAAATACCTGATATTTTCCCTTGAACCGAAAACCGATAAGAAAATTTTTCGGTTTCACTCCGGAACAAAATAATAAATAACGTTTCGATTACGTTTCCGTTCCGCCAAAAAATATCGTTTTTTTCGTTTTTCGTTTTTGGTTTTCGTTTTGTTCCGATACCCTGCCGACGAGCGTCTCGCGTCCCGTCAAACCAAAACAATACCAGCGCCATGTTACACGTGCGTTGTTGCCAGATTTTCTCCGACCAAATAGAAACAACGAAAGCAATCTGCAAATCGGCTCTAGCTTTTAGGGTACATCGGCGTTGCGCCGTGGCCAGATTTTCTCTGTCAGCTCTAACTTAAAGATGGCCTACAGAGGGAGCAACACTCGTATAATGTTTTAATATGGCGGCCACCACGGAGCGCCGAAAATTCCAAGGACGGTGCATGGGAAGCGGCGGCATCAATTCGCTTGCAGCTGAAGGGTTGAAGCCCAAAACGAAACCAACTGCAATGTCACGTGTTCAGGTCGAGGGCACGCTTTTTATATCCATTTTAATTGTTTAGAACGAGTAATTAGACCCATAACTTTATGTGTGGTGTGTAAGAAACTATTGTCAAGACCCCTAAAATAAGTACAAACATAGGCAACAGAGGGAAGTCGCATTGCCATTGACCAGAATCAATGGCAGCGAGTACGGTAAGCGCGGGGTTCTCCCCGTCCCGCGGCATGGCGTAATTGCTTTTGATACATATCTGTCCCCGAGACATGTTTCTTTCCGCGGCGTTTGCCTCGACGGTCCTTTCTAGGTGTGTCCCCAAGAATCCCGGTGCTTCGATAGCCGGCAATGCTGCGGTCATCGCCGTGAGTTTTGCTTTTTTTCGAGGTCGGCTACACGGCTATGCGTGTAGGACCGAACCAAAACACGTTCTTTACAATCTCGCATGATTTTTGAACCAATTATCGGTTACTCAACGTGGAAATATATGGTAATTTGTGTAAATAGCGTGTTTTTCACCCCAAAATACACGGGACCTGCTAACAGTGTGGTGATCAGCGTGAATGTGGCCATCCTAGCCTGTTCGTTGATCTTGCGGCGTCGCCGCGCTCTGAAGGGAAAGAGGTGCAGGTTTTGGCTCCGGCCGAGTTGGTGCTACCGAAACAGAGAAGGAGAGGTCAGCGCTTTGATGCCCCGGCTGCGCACCAGAGATGAAGTCTACTTTCGAGAGTGTCACCAAATCAACACTCATCCGTCACAACTCAGGCCACATGCAACAAGTGCCACAGAGAAACTTGCCTGTAATCCCGAATTCCTCTCCTATATAAAGAAACATATAAAGAATGTGTCTGGATCAAAGTGTTATCAAGTGACGGTTTTAACTTTCTTATTGAAAACTTCTATTTTCTTCCTCTTTTTGACCACAACAGTTTTATTGACCACTTTAGAAACCTTGAAAAGAACATAGATTTTCCAAGATACCGCGTTCAAATATACGGTGATTTTAACCTCCCTGGTATAGACTGGTCATCTAACACTACCAGTGGAAACTCGCTAACGATTAACAAAGCAACTTTCTTACATGATTTTATCCGGTTTAACGGTTTTTGTCAGTACAATCAGCTGACAAACAACGTAGGGAACGTTCTTGAAAATTTCCTATCCAACAATCCTATAGAATGCTTCGATTCCGTCAGCGATGCCCTAGTACGCCCAGATATTTTCTATCCCCCGTTTCTTTTTTCTTTTTAACATTTGCGTGACAAGTGTATTCGCCAGTATTATCCAAGATACAATTACTGTGCCGGTGATTACATGGGACTGTACTGGTTTCTTAGGGATTTTGACTGGTCGGCAGTATTAAATGACGAAAATGTAGACACTGCGACAGACACTTTTACTGATATTATTAGGAATGGAATGCACATGTTTATTCCGAAGCGAAACGTGAAGCACTCAAGGCATCCTTCTTGGTTTTCGAAAGAATTGAAATACTACACACATAAAAGATACACTTTCATAAATTGTTTCAAAATAATGGTTTGAAATTATAGTAGACTTAGTTCGGTGTCTATCGGAAACTTGTAAAAAAATTGCTGAAACATGACAAACGGGCCTATAAAGCTAAAATCTAAACTTTTCTCAACCGAAAACCAGAGGAGTTTTGGAAATTTGTCAAGCAGCACACGCGGGAAGTAGTTAACACTTTATGTTTACGGACTGACACTGGTTACACATCTTCTCCTTTAGAAGTCGAAGTTGCAAACCTTTTCCAAGGACATTTTCAACAGTGCTACTCTTCAATTGTATTTTCAGGTAGTGCCGAAGTGAACAATCTAGGTTGCCAGGATTCTTTGGCAATCGGTCATGTTGACACAGATGATATTTTAAAAGCAATAATGAAACTAAAGTCAAAGTTGTCAGTTGGGATAGATATGATTCCAAACTTTATTGTAAAGGGTTGTGCGAATGTCATAGCTCCTCTTTTAGAACACATGTTGAACCACTCTTTGAGAACTGGCGTTTTTCCAGCCTCACGGAAAAGGTCGGTTGTTGTTCCGATATACAAGGGTGGCGATGTGTAACGTAAAGAACTACAGACCGATATCTTTATTGTGTGCTTTTTTAAAGGACTTTGAGATGGTATTTACTGGCATGTTCCCTATTATTTCCGACCGAAGTTTAGCAATTTACAACACGGCTTTTAAAAGGGTCGCTCTGTGTAAACTAACCTGCGTTCGTTTCTTGAATATACATTTTTTATAGTTCATTCCCATGGCCAGGTCGATACATGTGTATTTCGACATGACTAAGGCTTTTGACAAAGTGAACCATACTTTTGTTTTGTATAAATTATTCTTGTACGGAGTATCACTCGGATTCTTGAGTTGGTTCAGGACCTATTTGACTGAACGTCAGAGCACTGTTATGATTTCAGACAGCTATTCTGATACTTTTAAACCCTCAAGGATCGAACTCTGGGGTTCCTCAAGGATCGAAGTTGGGGCCTCTTTTATTTCTCGTCTTCGTAAACGACCTGGAATTGTGCGTAAAAAATTCACACTTATTAATGTTTACTGACTACATCAAGATCTTTATGAATGCACCGTCATCCTACTACGGCAGTCTTCTACAAGCCGATATACTACGTGTATAGGAGTGGTGTTCTGAAATTTTTTTTGCGTCTTAATCCAAGCAAAACAAAAGTTCTGTCAATGTCTCGAAAACGCAATATATTATCTTACAATTACGTACTCCAGTCTGTCACAGTCGCACGAGTCGCTGTGGTTTGTGACCTTGGGATCTTTTTTGGTGCCACACTTTCTTTTTCTTATCATGTCACACAGATTGTCTCCCCGTGCTGGGTTTATTATCTCGCTTATCTCGTGACTTCAAGAATCCTGTATGCATTGTTCGTTTATTTTCTTGTCTAGTACGTACTAAACTTCAGTTTGCTAGTGTGATATGGAACTCGCTGACGGCCTCTGATGCGTCACGAATAGAATCCGGCCAGAAACGGTTTTTTCGCATTGTGTACGACAGGCATTTTAATAAAAGGTGTTATTATGATTGCGAATATATTCTTACCACTTTAAGCTTCCAAAATTTATTGACACGCAGACTCTAACATGATATATTATTTTACACAAGGGGATCCACGGTGAATGTAATGCTGACATGCTAAGCTCTGTACATTTTCACGCGCCTGCTCGCGTCTGTAGAAAGCACTCTTTATTCTACCCGTCCCCGAAGGACACACTCACACCATTAATTCGCATGCAAATTTCAGTGAACGACTTAGCGTCATCATCTTTTGATATTTTTGGTGACTTTGCTTCCTTCAAGCTTGATCTTGACATACTGCTGTACCATGCCTAAAACAATATCTCATTGAGTTTATTTTTTTTGTG
Source organism: Ixodes scapularis (assembly GCF_016920785.2). Classification (NCBI taxonomy): domain Eukaryota; kingdom Metazoa; phylum Arthropoda; class Arachnida; order Ixodida; family Ixodidae; genus Ixodes; species Ixodes scapularis. The sequence continues at coordinate 106,602,900 of NW_024609846.1, forward strand.
TATGTGCTATAACATCAAAACCTCCTGGTTGTTCTGGGGCACTAAAGAAATAAACGATTATTATTATTATTATTATTATTATTATTATTATTATTATTATTATTAATATTATTATTATTATTATTTTCCATCGGTTCTCCTTAGCGTTCTTATCTAGGTTGTCTGGCTGCGTCTTGTCATATGAAAAGGGAAACAGTCGCACGGTTTCGAGGAACCGCTCCATTGGGGAACGGCATTGGTGGAAATAGGGATAGCAGACGAAACGAAACAACGTTACGCTCCTTTCGCAACGTGAAAGGCGCGCGGAGAACCGGCTTGCGCGTTACCATGGCATCGCAACGTCACCATCTACGCCAGCTCCCATAGGCTGCTTTCTTCTGCGGCGAGGAGCGGCGAGCTCTGAACCGCGCAAGGACCTGTTGGCTTGGGTGTGTTGTCAGGCACGCCGCTGAAGGCGAAAACTTGTTTTAGTCGGCAGCCCGCGGCGGCCAGCGCCGAGCGGCAAGCGTCCGCGACCATAGGCGTAGACTACGGGGGAGCATCGGGGCTCGTGCCCCCCATGGTGAGATCCGGGGGGCGGGGGGGGGGGGGGGGGGGGGAAGGGGGAGAACAGAGCCCCTCCCCCCCCCCCCGGGCCCGGGCCATGATCCTTACGAGACGCTGTTTACGTGCCATGTCACGAGTTTCTAGTAGAGGCATGTAAACAAATTAATACACACATTGCCTTTATTGACGAAATACATGAAAAATAAAATCCCAGCGTGTTTCCGGAAGGGGGGGGGGGGGGTGCTTTTCCGATAGCGGGGAAAAGCACCCCCCCCCCCTCCCCCCCCGTGAAAATGGAAAGTCTACGCTGCTGTCCGCGACGCTAAGGCCTGGTTCACACTTGCGAATCGGCGGGCGAATCTGCAAGAATTCGGCCGTCGAAAGTAGCGTTCACTGTGCATTGCCGCGGCCGATTCCGCTTCGGCGGCAGCGGATTAGCTGTAAGTGTGAACCAGGCCTAATGTGGTCGGGCCTTTAGGCGCCCGTTTCCGGCTTGAGTGGCGTCGTCGTCGCCGTCGGCATAACCGCGCGTTGCATTATGGGACGCTTCCCATATTGACGTCACACGTGACGTCACGAGCGTTACGAGTGACGTAACGTGTGACGTCACCCTCGTGACGTTACACAGCGCCTAGATTTAGCAAAATTCCTGCTAAATTTAGTGAAAAAGTTTGCCGCTAAATTGACCGGAGAAATTGTTCCGCTATATTTAGCGGGAAATTTGGCGAAAATTTCCGGGTAAATGGGAGGGATGGGTACGGCGGGGGGAGGAGGGGGCGGGGCATATCTTCCTTTCCGTACCCTTCCCTCCTCCCTCTCTTTCTCAAGAGCTGCGCTCTAATTCGGCATTACAGAGAATTGTAAACGTCTTTAATTTTAGAGCGCAGCTCTTAAGGCCTGACCACACTAGGGTGAACGGCGCCGCCGGGCGGCACCGCCGTCCGGCATCCCAACGCGAGGAGCCCACATTAGCCTCCGTTTCGCGGGCATCACTTGACAACACTGGCTCTCGCAATCGCGCGCGCGCGCCTCCCGTCAGATTTCCCGCTCTTTCGTCGTCTGCTCCTCATTAGATAGTTCCGTTTCGGCCTCATCTTTCGCATATATCAGCATCAAAACCGCACTCGCTGCCTGGTGTCCATAATGACTTGCTGATCAGCGTGAATGTGATTATCCTAGCCTGCTCGTTGATCTTGCGACGTCGCCGCGCTCTGAAGGGAAGGAGGCACAGGTTTTGGGTTCGGCCGAGTTGGTTCTACCGAAACACCGAAGGACAGCTCAGTGCTTTGCTGCCCCGGCGGCGCGCCAAAGATGAAGGCTACTTTCAAGTGTCACCAAATCAACACGACATCCGTCAGAACATAGACGACATGAAACAATTGCCACTGAGAAACTCACTTGTAATTCCGAATTCCTCTGCTCTAATTTCCCAGTGGTTGTTCTTCATTATCTAGGTAGTCTGGCTGTGCCTTGTCATATAAAAAAGGAAACAGTCGCACAGATTCAAGCAACCGCTCTATTAGGGAAGGCATGGGGGAAATAGGGATAGCAGACCGACACAAAACAACGCTACGCCCTTCGGAACGTGAAAGACGCGCGGAGGACCGGCTTGAGCGTTGCCATGACATCGCAACGTCACTATCTACACCACTTCCCATTGGCTCCTCTCTTCTGCGGCGAGGAGCGGCGATCTCTGAACCGCGCAAGGAGCGGTTGGCCCTGCGGCGCTGTACGTCGCGCCACAGAAGCCGAAAACTGGTTTTGGTCGGCAGCCGGCCGCGCCGACCGTCGCGCCGCAGGCCTCAACGACGCCAATGTGGTCGTGCCTTTAGGCGCCCGTTACCGGCTTAAGCGGCGTCGCCGTCGCCGTAACCGCGTATTGCATTATGGGACGTTTCCCATAATGATGTCACATGTAACGTCACGTGTGACGTCACGAAATCACTCGTGAAGGTTACGACGAAAGTCACGACCTTCAAAGTGAAGGTCACGACCTTCAAAGTGAAAGTCGCGGCCTTCACGAACGACGTCACGTGGGTCACGGTTGACGTCAGGAGGAGGGATGGAGGTGGAAGGGAGGAGAATGAGAGGAGGAGGAGAGGGAACGGAGGAGGAGGAGGGGCTTACCCTCCTCTCTGTACCTTCCCCTCTTCCTTGTCTCCTTTCATTTTTTAGAGCGCAGCTCTTAGGCGCCCGTTTCCGGCTTGAGCGGCGTCGCCGTCGGCGTAACCAAGCGGTGGATTATGGGAAATGTCCCATAATGCACCGCGCGAATACCCCCGGGGTAACGTGACCTCCTCAGGGGGAGGAGGTCACGTGACCCCCTCCCCCTGAGGTCACGTGACCTCCTCCCCCTGAAATCACATAAGCCCCCTCCCCAAGGTCACGTACCCCCCAAGGTCACGTGACAACCCTACCCTCGAGGTCACGTGACCCCTCCAGAGGAGATTGAAAAATGAGGTGAGAAGGAGGAGGGGTATACCCTCCCCTCAGTACCCTTCCCTCCTCCTCCTCAAGAGCTGCGCTCTAATTCGGCATTACAGAGAGTTGTAAACGGCTTTCACTTTTTTTAATAATAACTTGTGAAGCCTAGAACACGCACATGCACACAGACATACACACTGAGGGGTAAAGAATTGCAGAAACAGCTGAGTCCCGTTTTTAAATGGTATCACTTTTTCAACGGGGCTGTGTTCCTGCGGTGCATCGCTGCAGGTTACGTCGAAATGCGACAGCATTGCGTTTGTCTAGCCTACACGTCGTTCTTGAACCAGATCCGATCACACGCTCCGCACGCCACGAACAAATCTTTGACAAATTACTCTTTGAAGTACTTGTTGACCAACGCAAACCTTTGCGAATGGGCGCACTGCTTTTTTTAGTACGATCTTTAGTCGGATTCTTGTTTCTTTACACGACCTTCTGTGGCAGCAGAACGAGTACACCTTAATCCTCTCTCTCTCTCTCTCTCCCCCCCCCCCCCCTCCCCTTTGTCGTCTCATTGACGCTGCGAAAACGACCATACTCAGCACGTCGCCGCTTCTGTTCAGCAATCTCTTCTCCAGTTCTCACCTTTCGTTTGCGAGGGACTGCGGCACATTCAGTGAGCGCCTCGTTTTATGACGCGCAAGTGCGCGCGGTATGGAGAGGAGAACGCCGCATGTACTTCATATACGCTTATTTGTTGGTTTATCGCACAGGTTCCCTAGATGGATAATATGCACGAGAAAGTGTTAAATATTGCGGTAGCTGGTTACAAAAAAACTAACCGAGAAGTTTATAAAAAAAAAGTTTTAAACGACTCAAGCTTCAGGGTTTTGTTTTCTTTTCTGATAGACGGCGCCAGTGTATACTCTCTCCTCGTAGACTCTCGCAAGCGATAGCAACGCCCTCGATCACACACAAACGGAAGCGGGAGCGTCGAGCCTTTTCGCATCTCTCCGAATCCACGAGCAAATTTTGCAATAACGTTTGTCTGTGAATGGCGCCATTTAAATGTGTACTCCGCACAGGCCACGCAGCCTGCAGCATTTCGAAATATTTATTGATACCAGTCTAGCGTAGGGCTTATCTTTTATAAATTAAAATATAAATTGATAACGTTAAGGCACTCAGGGAAATGCTCCGCTGCGGTCATTCTGCTGTCAGAGCAGCCGTAACATACATAGCACGTCTTCATAACCGCGCATTATACTAATCACGTGACCATACGCCGACGCGCTGCTTACAAACATGTAGGCGTTTGCCCACACCATGGAAGTAGGAAGCTTCTGGACGCATTGGCGTCATGTCACCTCCAGAAGCTTTCTGCTTCCATGGTGGGAGACTTCCGGTTTGGAGGGGCACGCCCCTAACGATGACCAAAACCAAAAGACGCCATGTGGAGCGCAGCTACTTCTGCCTCTTGCGCAAGGTTTGCGATGATGTCAGAACGCCAAGCTCTTATTGGCTGATTGAAAAGAAAAAAACAGTGAGTAGACCGCGAGGAAGCTAGCATTAGGGCTACCGACCATCCTTAATATCAAAGCCAATCAGAGCTTGGCGTCGTTCTGACGTCATCGCAACTCTTCCGCAAGAAGCAGACGACTTGCTCTCCACTTTGGACGAACTTGGGCACCCTTGGGGGCGCTCCTAGCGACCGTGACCTCTACTTCCTGCTTCATCTGCGATTTTCTTGTTGGGCTGGCTTGGGCCGGTCTGTCTCCTCCTTTTATTCCTACCTCCATGGCTCACATCAAGTGAGGGCAGTCACTACACATGCGCGGAAACCGAAATCGCGTGTAGTGAAGCGTCTGCGTATCCGCCATTGCGACCGCGGCGCCACCGCATCGGCCTGACGTCACAGAGGATGGGTCAGTCGTGACAATGTTTTGGTGTACGCATGGCGAACTCACTACTCCCTCAGGTAGACGGTGAATAGGAACATCCAGCCCATGAGTGTCGTGAGGAAACCGACGGGTAAGCAGTAGAGCATCCAACTGAGCGTGGTGAGCCACTTCTCGGTTGCCGTCCTGGAAAGGAAACGGTCCTTTATGTAATAATTGACTTGAAGGACAGAAATTTTATGTACCTGACGAGGTGGGTTCACACCATCTCGATTAATTACTGAGACTGGGGCGAAAACTTAAAAATGTCAATCGCGCATGAGAAAGAAAACAAAAACAAAAAACGTGACAGGAGGTCAAAGTCTCAAACGCAGATAAATATGTATCCTGGTGGTACGCCGTTTAGGTTTTACGTCACTTAGGTTAGCCTAGTCCCGAATAGCTGGCGTGGGGATGAGCGAAGAAGATAGAAGTGGACGTCGTTGTGTACCAAAGGTCTACAAGTTGGGGAACCTTACCCCTTTTATCGCGGAGAGGAAGGGATGCCAAACAGCAGATAGAGAGAAGTCAGTTTCCTGTGGAAGTGGGGCAGTGTATGAAATTCCGTTGGCCCATGGCTGCGAATACGTGGACCGAACTTCCATATGTCTAAATGACCGATTAACCGAGCATAGATGAAACTTCAAAATAAAAGCTCCCAACTCGGAAGTAGCTATCGCATCCCCGGGAAAACCGTACAATCCAGTGGGTAGAAACAGAAGTCGTGCACAAAGGACGCAATGACATGAAAAGATGGGTGAGAGAAATGGTTAGAATAAAGGCGATGGGAACTAGTATAAGTCAAGCCTCTTTGTAACTCAGTAACGCTTCCAAAACCTTCCTTCAATTATCTTCTTTTTTTTTTTTTGGAGGGGGGGGGGGGGGGGGAGGTTTGGAGAAAGGTGAAGTGTCGATGTGAAGGTCGATGACGCATATGTTTTGCGGAGGGCGTCCCGGTTGTCTTTGCAGCTTAGCCTCGTCTGTTTGTCTCCCATATGTCGTCTGCATGTCCTCCATGTCCCTTTCTCCTTATCGTAATTACCTGCACCCGCACTCACCCGCACCCGCAAATAGGTGTTATTTGCGGATGCAGGTGAGACGCGCGAAAACTGAATTTGTTCCGAAAAGGAGAAACAAGTGGCAGGGCCGAAGTGGTTTGTGTTCGCAGCAGGGCTTGAGATGAGTGAATGGATTGACCTGTCAACACATTTTCTTCTTCCACGATTGACATTTCAATGTTTTCGCCCCTGTCTTGTGTAACTCATCCAGATGGTAAATGTTCAACAGCTCGCCTACGCTGTCACTGTAATTCAGCGGTTCACACATCTGCGTTTGAGACTGAGTCATAAATGTGTTGCAACGGCATGTGACTGCTTATGATCAGAAAACACGCTTACTCCATTAATCGGGCATAGCCATAGAACATTTCTGATCTGCCTCTATTTCCTAATTCGCTACGCATCGTGGTTTTCTTTATGGGCTTCAAATAATTTTGACACTTTATAAGTGTCCGCCTCTCATAGATAGTGCGTAGCTTTTAATCTAGCAAATGCTGCGAAATCTTCAGTCTTTAGTTCTACGCGGGATCCGGACAAAATGGTCCCAGACAAGATGGCCCCGATCAAAATAGTCACGGACAAAATGGTTCCTAGCAAATTTTCAGACATAGTTTGCCTGGTTATCCGCAGTTAGTCGATTGTTTGCACTTGCTGCAAATTTGTCATAGAAAAAAATGTTTTGCTGAATGCTTGAGATATGGAACACTAACCATTTTGAAGTTTACATATTAAATTAACATTACATGCCAGTAGCTGTGCCAACAAGAAGGGAAAAATATATACTATAGGGATAATATACAAGAGCATTTATCAAATCATGTGTCTATAATTGATATAATCAGCACGAGAAGAAAAACGTTGTTCGAAAACACGCCATTACAATATATATACTTGACGTCCGTGTTTATACAGTGTAAGTCCGGTCTGCCCTTGAGGAGCGGCGACTCTGGTTTACGCTGTGGACGAGAAATTGTGCCAGTGCAGTACGCCTGGGGCGGTTTGCTCATCTTGCGGCTGCCGTCGCGGCTGCGGCCAAGAGGGATTTTTACGTCACGTGACCAGCTCCATGGGGACAAGGAAGTACCTAGCGTCCCTGCCTTATGGCGGAGTGATCCGCATCGCTTCAAGCACAAAAACCTAATTTCGCTCGCAGAAACTGATTGCAGGGACTCTCATCTGAAATCCAATTGACCGCCCCTTTATACTGTAGTAGCGGCAGGTAAAGTTACGGCCAAGGAGGGTAAATAGGAGCCAAAATAAAGAAGAAACCATAGGAGATAAAAGCGGTAGCAGTATATTTATCTACCTCCGCCTGCTGCTATGGTCGAGAGGTTAAAGCGCCGGTACTTGTCGTCGCGGCGTGAAACTTCCGGGTTCAAATCGCGCTAGGGACTTTTTTTTTTCTTTTTTTTTTTGTATTTTGTGCGCGTCTTACTTTTTAGCTGTGATCCTTTTTAGGAAATCATCCACTTGCACTACTGCGCCTTACACGGTATTTCTGTTAGTCCCACCTGATCAGTCCAAACATCAGGGAAAAAAAAGATAAACGCAAGTTAACGCGCTAATACAATCATTTCATTCCATTTGTTGCTCCAAAGTCATTTTAGGAGTTTGCATTAGAGTGAGGGACATAAAATGACTTTGGATCATAAATGTAATTAACTATAATTAATTCCATTTGTTGCTCCAAAGTCATTTTAGGTGTTTGCATTAGAGAGAGGGTTTGCGATGTCGACGCCTGATTCATTTTTGCATTCGGTCGTGATCGTCCGTTAATCTAACTAAAATTCAACAAGTAATGTGGTAATATTACAAAACGATTGCCACAACAAAACGTAAAGAGTATAAATATACTTTTATCACATTCCATACAAGTAAAAGTATGATCGCTTTTATTTCGGTTTTACTACTTTCTCAGACGTTTGACTTGCTGCCTTGCCTGTAGGATTTCGCTCAATCAATGTAGCCACAGTTGCTAGTCTTTTGTTTTTTCTTTTTGCTTGTTTTTTTTTTAATTGTCACAACTGCAGTTTTTATTAGTCCTAAATAGGAGTCTCTTGTCATTGATAGGAATCGTAGCAAGAGCGTTGTATATTTAAAAACACATAAAACTAGTCGCTGGGGAAAGGATGCTTGTTTCGGCTCCGTTAGTCTGAAAGCCATAGCGATGTTGTTATCTTGGTTTCCTTTTAATGAACATTATGAAATGATTGTAATAGCGCGTTAACTTGCGTTGATAATTTTTTTTTCTTCCCGGTGTTTCGATTGAACAAGTGGGACTAATAGTAAAAACCGTGTAAGGCGCAGTAGTGCAAGTGGATGATTTCCTAAAAAGGATCACAGTTAAAAAATAAGACACGCGCAAAATACAAAAAAAAAAAAGAGTCCGCAGTGCGATTTGAACCCGAAACTTTCACGCCGCGACGACAAGTACCGGCGCCTTAACCTCTCGACCATAGCAGAGCGCGCGAGGCGCTGGCGCCGGCGGAGGTAGATAAATATGCTGCTACCGCCTTTATCTCGTGTGGTTTTTTCTTTATTTTGGCTTCTATTTACCCTCCCTGGCCGTAACTTTACCTGCCGCTCCTACAGTATAACGGGGCGGTCAATTGGACTTCAGTTGAAACTCCCTGCAATCAGTTCCTGCGAGCGACATTAGGCTTTTGTGCTTGAAGCGATGCGGATCTCTCCGCCATTAGGCAGGGACGCTATAGGTACCTCCTTGTCCCTATGAAGCTGGTCACGTGACGTAAAAATCCCTCTTGGCCGCGGCCGCGGCCGCAGCCGCAAGATGAGCAAACCGGCCCTGGGGTCTTTGGCGTGCATCACGCAGTAGCGATACACGACTGCACGCACACCATCAAAAATGTAGAGTATGTGCATGATAATGTCTGAATCATCAGGTGCATACGTTTTTTTTCTTTGCAGCGCCATTGCTTTAATTCGAAATTATATATATGGAAAATACTGTAGGATGTTTGTTTAATTTTCTTCCCGCCCCTATACTACGTTTTACTAAAGTCGCAGTGCAGCCGAAGCTACGTGCTGATAGTGCCAATCAAGCAGCTTTGAAAACAAAACCTACAAATGGCGTTCGTCGACTTTTTTGTGCATGCTATTACCGGCTAGTCCGATCAGTCGCAGAGTGCATCGCGACCTTGCGCTTTTAGTGTGTGGGTGTGTATTTGTAGTGACTTCCAAGCTCCGGCTTTGTAGAGCTCTGAAGCGAATAGGAGCCATAGAGCCAAGTGAGCAATGATATAACTTTTAGACCTCTTTAGTTGTTCGCTCAAATGTATTACAAAAAACCTAAATATATTGAAATATACATTACCCGCGTGTTGAATACACGCTCAGAGTAGCAGTTCACTAAAACTTCAAAGAGCGTCTGGAGTGTCAACAAATCACGTGAGACCATTTTGTCCAGGTTTGCACTTGGGACCATTCTGTCCGGGACCATTTTGACCGGGACAATTTTGTAGCGGAACCATTTTGTTTACACCCGTTCTACGCAGATTAGAAATGTTCAAGGGCTGGCTGATAGACGGAGCCAGTGTGTTCTTTTATCATAAACACTCGCAAGCGTAACAACACCCTCGATCACACTCAAACGGAAAAGCATCTGAAGTTGGTGACGGGGATTGTAGGCAACGAGGTAGAGGGGCTTAGAGGGATAAACAGGTATCCCGTTCACCAAGCAAAAGTGACCCCCCCCCCCCCCCCCCCCATTTTTGGCTGCAGCCATGTTGTACAATTTTGACCACTAGACACGTGACCTTACCAAATCCTGATGCGTTTACGCAAAACTGAGTCGAGAGTTGTATGGCGATGGATGTAAACAACATATTAAACTATTGTTTCAATACTGTTAGCCCCAGAGATCAGTGTCTAGCTCCGATAAAAACACAAAATACAGCACCGCGTAGCTGACGGCACCTAGCGGAGCCATATCGAAGCTGCCCGAGTTTCTGTCCTAAAAGAACATTTGGACTAAAAACAAGGGAAACAACTGAGCTCGTCGGTACTGTTATTAAATATCAATAAGCATTTATTTGTGCGCGGCCCTTTGCTAAAATCTGGACGCAAAACTATAAGGTCACGTGTCTAGTGGTAAAAAATGTCCAACATGACGGCGGCCGGGTGGGAGTCACATTCAGCTGCCAGTTTACTCCTCTATCTAGTTGTTTTTATACAGTAACAATGACACTTAACTAAAGCGAATCCTAAACCTAATTAGGTAGAAATTTTGTACAGGCTGTTGCACGAAACGTCGGAGGGATTTTCGCTGCGAAAAATGGGCATCCCAGAGAAAAATATAGGTGTCGTATTCCGACCTGGTCAGTCAGGAAAATTATCAACGTTTACGAGAGTTACGTAATCAATTCTTGTTAAGTAATTGACTTTTGAATAAGTAAGTTTAGACGTATTTTCACTTAGAGAGTTGCTCAGCACTTGTCGAAAACCATTAAACCGGCCAGCATTAGAAATATATGTCTCCTGCAACTTTTTTTGGCGCGCCGAAAAAAAAAGTGCTTGGCGCATTTTTAGGTTTCGGTTTTCTATCGGAATGCATCTTTGCACCAGCGGTCCTGCTTCCCGTGGTCAAAGCGCGCAACTATCCTGTCCTGCCATGTTTTCCTCGCATTACGGAGCTGAACCCAAGAACCAAAGCTTAATATTGCATAGTAATTCGTACAGCAGTATTTTATTTCACCGAGGTAGTATAAATTGCGCGCCTTTGACGCGGGGAGGAGGACCCCCGGCGCAGGCTTAAAAACGCGTTTAAATGGAGTTCGAACGGTGGGCGTACATTAGAGTTTTGCAAAGTTTGCTGATTGAAGGGTATATTTTTTTAATTTGTTTCGCGGGAAGTTCCGCGTGGGGGGCAGAGATAAAGGCTTGGTGCCTGACAAGGCCTCTGCCCCCCCCCCCCCCCCCCGCACAGTTAAGCAGTGCAGTAGAAAAACACAGTGGAAAATACATCAGAGAAATAAAATGCGCCATTTGCCAAACCGATCTGTTAGTAGTAAATAGAACGAAGCATTTGTGCAACATTCTAAAAATATATAAACAAAATTAGAGTTTCATATACCATGAGAAATATACAATACATCACATTAAAATTTGACACCACACAGTGGTATTAATAAAAAATCAATAAAAGGTTTTTCTTTCACACTTAAACATCAAGAAAGAAGGAATGGAAATATGCACAAAAAGCAAAGACATATGTATAACACTCCTAAAGTTTACGGCACTAACAAAGATGAAAAAGCAATTTCACTTGCCACAATCATCCTCCTACAAGCACATTTAAAGCTATTAAAAGGTTGATGGAAATCTACGGACATATCTTTTCTATTCAGAGTTTTATTTATCTGAAAATTTAGCCTTTGTCGGCCATAGCTAGTTCTTATTGCCGGCATCTTCCTTATTGGGTTTCGAATATTGTACGTGCTCAGATTGTATGTTGGCGTAGTGTGGAGCTTGTTTCTATGTATCAATTGTAATAATTTGAAATATAATACTTGATCTGCTTTTAGCGTATTATATTTATTAAAAAATGGTTGCGTGCTTCAATTTCTTCTGTCTCCTTTATAATTTTCATACATACGCAAGATTTTTTTCTGCAAGATAATTAGTTTGTTGTAATTAGTTTCTGTCGTGGTTTCCCACACCAAGATGCCATAGCTCATTTTTGAGTAAAATAGAGAGTAGTATAATGTTTGTTTAAGCCAGGTCGGTAGTAAAGTGTGCACTTCGTATATGCTACCAGTAACTCTCTTGGTCAACTCATATGAGTTGACCAAGAGAGTTTCTGAGTAAACCACTCCCCCAAAAATTTTTGCTCTGTAGCTTGCTCCAGCAACGTACCTTCAAATGTTATGTTGACAGTATTGTGATCGCGTTTGTTTATCGGCCTAAAAATAACATATTTTGTTTTACTGGTATTTAGACCTAAGCGATTTGTTTCTAACCATTTTGAGAGTTTTAAAAGATAATCATTGGCTAATATTTCTACGATCTGTTTTGTCTCACCAGCAAAAAAAGATACATTTGTGTCGTCTGCGTACATTATTAACTGAGGGGAGCCAGGTATTTCCGTTATATCGTTTATATAGACTAGGAATAGCAGAGCCCCTAGAATAGAGCCTTGGGGAACGCCATGTTTTATTTTCATTTTGCTGAATGACCCATTATTTAAGCATACATATTGCTAGCGTTCATTTAGATAACTTTTAATTAATTTTAGCGCTATTCCTCGTATACCATATATATTAAGTTTTTTAAGTAAAATATCGTGTTGCGCAATGGCACAGTTGCGACGCTGCCCTTAAGGTTTGTAATTCAGACCATACCTTTACGTTGAATAATTAAAAAGTTAATTACTCGAAAGTAATGAATAGCCTAATTATTCTAAACATTAGCAATCCTTCACTCGTGTTGGAGGGGGTGAAAGTCGTCGAGGATTTCTTAGCCTAGTTGTCGCCCCTGTCTCCTTCGACAGGGGAGTAGGGGAGGAAAGCAAGGGAGGGGGGGGGGTTCTTAAAGGTTGACCCTTTAGCCAAGACGATATCAAGCTTTTTTCTGTGCCAGGCGTGCTTCGTGCGAAAATCACATGTATGTTTTTTGCAGGAAGGATACTTGGCCGGCGTTGCGTGCCCTGCGCAGCGACGTTCCGACTCGTCTCACCGGTTAATGTATTCGACCACCTCGATGTTGGCCTGGTGTCCTGTAACAAAGGACATTCCCCCGAGCGTTGCGGAGTAACCGATGCTGAGCAGGAAGGTCTTCCGGAGCTGCTTGCTTTTCCTGTTTGTCAGTCGCCAGCGGAACGGGAGAAATACGAATGAGAGCGGCATAGCCAAAAGCCATTGCTTGCCTCATCATGATTACCGTTTCACTTTGAATGATGCCATAACTGAGAGCACCGTGTTTGCAGCTCGTTTTGTAGAAGGCTTATTTGGTGCGGCGCCTTAGACGTGTCTTTCTCCGTTCAACCTTTTCTTCTCGCACAGGATTATATCTAACTGAAGTTTGTGCCCCGATACATGGACGGAGCTTTCATTCCGGTAGACGGAAACTTTGAAAAGCATGCCCAGATTGTACGAACCCAGCCGTGCTACCTTTCAGATATCAGGTCGGATCAATCGGTATTTAAGGGCAACCCTCACAGTTAACCTTTTTAATTTGAACGCATTAACTGTCCCACTGAGCGGAGCCGGCCGCGTCTGTAACCGCGAAAAACGTGCGAGAGATTCCCACTCTCCCGGCGGCGTCTGTAACCGCGTAAAAACGTGCGAGAAATCCCCAGCGAAACGGCTCCCTATTGGAAAGACCAGTTTGAAAATCTAACTTGTCATACTGGTATTTAAACTGGTCAAACTGGTATTTGGACTGGTCAGACTGGTCTAACTGGAAATCAAACTGGTGGAACTGGTAGTCAGACTGGTCTAACTGGTAACCAGATTGATCTAACTGGTCACCAGATTGCCTTCGAACTGGTCACCAGATTGGCCTGACTGGTCACCATATTGACCTAACTGGTCACCACACTGGCTGAACTGGCAACCAGATTGACCAAACTGGTGACCAGATTGGCCAAACTGGTCACCAGATTGGCCAAACTGGTCCTCAGACTGGCCGAACTGGTCCAATTGGTAACCAGATTGACCAAACTGGTCACCAGACTGGCCAAACTGGTCCAACTGGTAACCAGATTGACCAAACTGGTCACCAGATTCGCCTAACTGGTTACCAGATTGACCCCTCTTTTTCACTTTATTTGTAGGGGTGTGCGAATTGGATAGCGCAGAGGCATTCGTAACCTTCACTGTGCAAAATAAAGTCGCAACAAAAGGTTCTGTTAACAGTGTTGAAGCTATTTATTTGTCATATATGTTCTACCATCTCGCGATTGTCACAGGGCGACATGGTACTACAAACAATTAATTCATTTGCAACTGAATTCATGGCATATTAATGCCCACACGAAAGGTCAGCTTTATTTATTTAGCTAGAGAACACTTGATCAATCCAAAAAAAGTAAGAGCCAACATACTTCGATATTCTTAAAGGTTTTTTTTTTAATATTTTCTTCCCAAAAATAGGTTAAACCAGTTTAAATTCTACAAAACTTGAGATAAAAACGTTAATAACTGCTGCACCATGCTTTATGTGGGTGATGGGACAAGTTTACTCGAATATAACGCGCCCTCGATTGTAACGTGCACCATTTTCTCGAGGTCCGAAAAATGAAAAAAACGCCATGACTTCAATCGTTCCCACTTGGACTTTATAATTTTCCCGCTTTTTACCAAGGCCTTTATCCACCCTGGCCTGCACCGAGAAGCCGCCTCCAGGCTCCAGCGCAAGTGCCCGAGGCCGAGGCAGGGAGCCTCTATTGTGATGTTGGAGAAGCGCGGGAAAATGTGGCAGTATGAGTCAGGCCCCTGGAATGCGCCGGTGCCCTGGGCGCCCTGGGTGCCCTGGGTGCCTTGCAAGGGGAGAGGTGCTCACGTGCCAGGACGGGGAGCGCGCGGGCCAATCAGCACGGCCCTCGCGCCCGCTCGAAGCGCCAGTCGGCGTCAACGACAGCTCCGGCAACCAAAAAAAGAAAAACAAAAGAACAAACAGATCTGGCGCGACGGTTGGGCGCACGTTGGGCCGGTTGGATCTTTGTTGTTTGGGGCCGCTGTTCTGCTTGGGGAGGTTACAAGTTGTCTTCAAGCTGTGTTTGTATAAGATAGTTAGCAGGAGCCTTGAGTGCTGCCTCTGCCGATGGTTCCTGTGGCTGACGACGTCCTCCACCTGAGTTCCACTCGCTCGCGGGCGAAATGGCTGCGTCCCAGAACGGCGTGTTTGGAATTCGCTCCGTCCTCATTGCGGCGCTGGCAATGGCTGCCTCTGCCTCCGCGCCAGCGAGCCAGGTAAGCAGGCTCGACCATTTGGATTCATTTTCATAATTAGATGCATGTGAAACTGAACGTTTCAGCTACACGATTTGGAACAGCTATGCTAGTAATACAACCGCCAGCGTGCATGCAGCTTCAGAGATATATTCTACCATAATGGGTGCGAGTTGCGTAGCGGACGACAGATTGGGGAGGCAGGAAGGGGGTAACAACAGGATCTTTTCGCTCCTGGGCGTTGCTTTGCGTAAAGGCTGAACCGCATCTAAGCGATTAAGCGAACGACGGTGACAGTGACGAGAATCAGCGACGAGCGACGGAGATTTCCCACGGTCGGTCGTCGCGTCGCTCGGTTTTTGGATTTCTAGAAATCGTCGCTCATGCCTTGGTCGCTTGCTGCCGTCGCTTTCATGCGGTTTGTCTCGGCGCGCGAGTGACCGAGCGACAGCGAAGCGGATCGTCGTCGCTTCTCTTGTCGCTCGCCAAATCGTTTAAATGCGGTTTATACTCAATTGCCGCTAGACTAGCACCACATGTACGGTTGGCGCACGCTTCCATATTCCCTCTCATACTGTTTATGATGGTGCATATTTTTTATTCGTGGCATTAGTTATACACACCGTTTCAGAACAGACGGGTGCGAATTAATCTGCCATGGCTCTAATTTCTTATGTTTATTCTTATTTCAGATGCCTTGAGGTACTATGTTATCCACCACCGGGACCCCGACACTCCAGAAGATGTGGAAAATTTCGCCGACCGGCTGGGACTATAATGAATAATATCATGAAAATTTTTTAAATTGTAAATATGTTTTTATGTTTATTTTTGTGGTCTGAAGTATGTGTATGTTTTGTGAAAAAAAAGTGAATTTTATCTGTTTACGAAATGTGTTGTCGATATTACCAGTTTAACTGGTTTAACTGCTTGGAGTGAACCAGTATACGCAGTGGTACAGTATTACCAGTATACACATTTTCACAGTCAGACCTGTATGTACAGTTTCACAGTAAGACCAGTATGCACAGTTTGTTTGTCCAGTTCAACCAATTTAACCAGTGGCAATAAGCCACTGGTTACCAGTTCAACCACCATGACCAGTTCAACCACCATGACCAGTCAACCAGTGTGACCAGTTCAACCAGTATCAAACTGGTCAAACTGGAGCAATATCCAAGTTTGAACCTGGTACCAGTTTGAACTGGTTGCCAGTTTAAACTGGTCTTTCCAATAGGGCTCCCAGATAGCCATTGGCCGTGACGCGCATATAGTTCCAAGGAACGGCACCCCATAGAGAAGCCCTCTTCCTGGCGCTGCGGCCTGGACGCCGGTAAAAGGGAGAGGGTGGAACGCGCTCGGCCGCCGCTCGCGTGTCAGGCGTTGCCGGAGGGGGGAGGAAAATGGCTGGGGGAGGGGGGGGGGGGGGTGGCTGCGGCCGCTTCTACTTCCCTCGGCACCGAGGAGCATGCCGGGGCCTGAGCCGTCTTCTATACATATACTCATCTCTGTTACGTCACGGCGCGGTGGTGGCGCGTCGGACGCACTTCCGGTCCGGGGCTGTGGCCGGAAGTGCCCATGTGAGGCGTGTATTCCTGTGTTGTTTTGAAAGGAACCAGACAAAAACCTGCCTTCTCGTCAAAATGCTGCGACTGGGGCTACACCAAAAGGGTCGAGAAAGGTTTGAAGGTCAGTTTTCATGCGCTCGGTTCGTCCGAGAACGTGGATATGTGCCGTGAAAAGGGAAAACCAGACGCCGCCTGACCACGATTGCTTGGGCGGGAAGCATTCTGGGTTGAATTCAGGGATAGTTCTGGCGATCAGATTTATTTGTTTTGTTCCAAAATGAACGCCAGAAAACCGTCAAGTCGTACGGACCACCTGCGGACTACGTTCAGTGCGTCTTCAAGTTCAGACGGTCGCTTGATCGTTGGAACTGTCGTCTGCTCTTTCAAACGTTTCTGCTTGTCGTCTGCTCTTTTAGAGGACACCGACCCGTAGATTAAACGTGGGCCCGGTACTTGCGATAAGAAGTAAGTGCAGGCCTCAAAAGACTCCAGTTTGAAGGTTGGTAAGCAGGCTGGACGTAAACAGTAGATACAAGGAGATGTTGATCACTGTTACCAGTGGCCATCACCGACTTGTTATGCCTGATTCACTTGGTTAGATACTGCTTGCGATTTTCAATATCGACGTCGACCCTCTCAGCTACGGTTCACGCTTTTGCAGACCGAGCGACGTCGCTACTGAAAATTGCGAGCGAAATCTCATCATGTGAATCAGGCCTTAGCGTCTATTCTGCGGCGTCAATGCGGAATGAATCGCCGCATGCCAGGTTATTCACGCGAAGTTTCGCGTTGTAACGAGCCTCGTTGATTTCGCTGACGCCGCTCAAGTAGTCAGACATCGTTAGGAGGACATAGAATCAACAATTCCAACGCGAAAAAGAGCGCGGGGACTCACACCGACGTCGACAACATCGTTTTCAATGGTTTGTTTATGGGCGACGGCGAGCTTCTTGCTTACACCCCCATCGCCCATGCGCGGCGCCAGTGGCGTCCGCTAGGAGCGCTCCGGGCGCTGCGGTTTGTTTTGTAAACATGAGTTGGTGTATATCGCCGGCGGCCGCAACCTCGGCAGTAGCGAAACGTGGCCGTCCACGCCAGTACACCGCAGGCGAACTAAGGGAGCGGAAGAACGACATTCATGCTTTCGCATTCACAACTCATAGGAAGTGCTGAGGTGTCCTCGGATTTTCTTTTTTATTATTTACTGTCTTTTCTTTTTTGGTGTCAACGCTTCCTTAACGCAATAAAGAAAGTCAAATTTGAAGTGCAGTACTCATTTCGCTATGTAATGCTATTAAAAGGCACTGTCGTACTGTTACACAGCAGATATAGTCGGTGATCAGAACCAAAATTTATTCATTCGTTCATTGATTCATTCATTGCTTTATTTCCAATTTTGTTTTCAAAATACACAAAAAACTGTTTGGACCCATAGCTGTTAAGGCTAGTCCGGGGTCCAGTCGTAATATAGGTTCAAAACGCGGCAGCATACAATAGACTCATGCAATGCGCAAAAACAACAACAAAAGAAATCACGTTCTAGAAATAAATAGCGTAACTGCATCTCATAATCACGAAAGAATCTTTTTAAGGACGACCGAAAGTTATTTTTCAACTTTATATTAATAGGCATTTCATTCCAAACTAGAGCACCATAATATTGAATCAGCCTTGGTCTATATGCATTATAGCATGGCGGTAAATTAAACATATAATTGGCTGTAGCCTTTGCTTGTCTTTTGGGAGATCGAAATAAGTTCAAGGAAAGGGGTTCATTAGATCTTATGATTTTACGAACTGTTTGAGCTATTTTTAATTTGTAAATATAGCTGAATGGTAGCACGTTCAGCGATTGGAAAAGAAGCCTACTAGGGTTAGTTGCTCTTGAAAATGTTATAAATCGTATCGCCCGTTGTTGCAAGCGAGTTACCGGATCTAAGTATGTAACGTAAGTATTGCCCCAGGATTCAATACAATAAACCAGCGGACTGTGCACGAATGCAAAATAGAGTATGCGCAAAATTTGTAAATCAAAACATTCGCGCGCCTTTAATAATGTATAGCAACCATATGCAATTATTGAACACATGTGCTTAATTTGGCTTTTCCAGTGCATATCAGAATCAAACAGAACACCTAAATATTTATAACGAGTAACATGTTGTAATTCCGTATTATATAATTGTATAACTATCTCATCGTAATTATCGCCTTTTTCTTGGGGTGAAACACTGTATACTCATATTTATTTAGGTTGATTGTAAGTTGATTACGTGTAAACCATGTCAGTACCCTAGCCAAATGCTCATTGATTTTATACTGCAAGTCGCCTATCGTAACCCCAACAAAAATCAGTGCCGTATCGTCGGTGTACATTATTGCTTCCGAATATTTTGAAGATGACGGAAATTATTTGCATGAAGAGAAAAAAGGATAGGCCCAAGAACTGAGCCCTGTGGTACGCTAGTTAAAACCGTTTGGGAAGTAGAGATAAATTCATTTATTCCTACGCAGATTTCGTTCTCAAAAAAGACAAAGAAGACTGGTTCGAATCGTTTCCTGGCATTCCTGCGGCCTTGCCCTGATGTACTGGAATGTAATTGGTCTTATCTCTTCTCTTCTTTGATTTTACCAGCGTTTCGAGAGCTTCACTCGCATCCGTGAGCAACTTTTTGCTCAATTTCGAGCCCTTTTTCACATTTTATGAGCCTTTTATCGAACCTCCCGCGCTAAGCCTACTACTAGCCCAGCGCGGCAAGGAATAGGGCACGGTGACGGTAGCGCCGCCGGCCCATCGCACCCACGAAGCAGCACGCCTCTTTTTGCGCCACCGCGGCTGCAGTTGTTTCAGACTACTCAGGATCATGCCGCTGTCACTGCGTACGATACCTCTCCCCCTCTCTCGCAAGAGATGGACGAAGATGCGGAGGACTTCGACACGTCCAGTAACGCAAAACGTTTTCGTTCGTCCGGCGATAGCCTTAAAGACGCAGACTCGAGTCTCCAGGCTTCATGGGCTTCGCGAGAGCCGGACGCCACTGGCTTGGAGGGACTTTGGGAAAAGGCTACAACGAGAACCCAGCGCCGAGCACAACTCAAGGCATCGGGTCAACCCCTACCCACCACAAGCCGAAAGGAACCTGTAACTCTCGGCACCCATGTAATCAAGATACAGCCCACAGAACGATGCGACGTATTGGGTTTAGACCCACAAGAACTGAAGACCGTTATCAGCTCCTTCGCCGGTGACCTCAAGTTACTCAAACGTCAGATACTGAGGATAAGCAAACTCTCTAATACCATCGTTGTTACTACGTGCGACTCCACGCAGGCCACGCGTCTCCTCCGTATATGTCTGTTACCTTTGCGATCGAGACCACCACTCCCGGTGCGTACGCACCAGGTTACCACGGACGGCATCTCCCGGGGAGTAATCCATGGCTGCAAGCCCAACGAACCCACGGCTAATGGCGAATTCGCGTGGTCAATTGTCGGCAACTTATTTTGCCGGAAAACCGGCAATAGTGTTCGCGTGGTCAGTTTCCGGCCGGCGCGCACCGTTGGGGTGGTGGTTCTCCGGCAAACACCGGCAACTTTCCGGCGCTTTTTCCGCCCGAGCTCCGAACGGCCGGGCGAGTAGGCGCCAGACTGTATCCGGTGTTGTCACTTCCGAAATGAGAGAGAAGGTCAGTGAGAAAAAAAATGAATGAAAGAAGGAAACTGAACTGAAGTAACTTTAGCAGCCGCTACGAAAGTCAATCCAAGTCGTTGGGACATGAGTGACGGCGGCGACAGGTGCGACAGGCTCTCGCTAGCGGTGTCGCGCGGGCAAGAGGCGAAGTAAACTGCCACCGTCTGGCGTTTCGTGTTCGGGTGGTGAGGGCCGCGTGGTGTGCCGCCGGCGCGTTTCTGTTTGACGGTTGCGCCGGCTCGTTCTCGCCGGCGACTGACCACCCGAATTCGCCATAAGCCTCTGGAGGCGCTGTACGCCGACGGATTGGATGTCTTGACGGCCCGGCCAATGGGCTGCAAAGGTACAGTCCTCATCCACTTTGCATCCCCGCATCCGCCACGCAAAGTTATGTATTGGAGCTTCCGGAGAAGGGTGGAATTCTACGAACAGCGATCTCTCGTGTGCCCGCGCTGTCACCGCCCGGGACATAAAGCCATTAGCTGCCCGATTAACCAGCCGGTCTGCAGCAACTGCGGAAAACAACACGAGCAACCCCCAGAAGCCTGCCCGAATGGCGAGGCTAAGTACTGCGATCACTGTAAACAGGATGGACACGTGGCTACTGATCCCTCTAGTCCCGCTCGAGCTCAATTCGCTCAGCGCGCGAAACAAAGGGAAGGAACCAACAAGAAAGAATGGCGCGGAGCCGCTCGCGCAAGCGCAGGCAGCGATCCAAACAACCCTCTGACACCACTAACCCACGTCCCGGTTCCAAGGATACTACCTCCCCGCTGGGTAGGTCGAGCAAGGTTCAGATCCAGGATCCGCTCCACTCCTACGCCGATATGACTACGAGAGGTCTCAAGGGCGATCGCAGTCCAAATGCACGCCAGATGCTTGAGACACTGCAGGGCGAGGAAAACCGCGATCAAGCCTATTTTGATAGCACCATGAAACGGCTGGAACAACAACTGAAAGAAATTCAGCGTTCAATGGAACAAGTCAAGTGCAAACACAATCAACGGCAGAAATCACGAGCAGGTCGGCTCCGGGCGCTGCACCTTGAAATTGAGGAAAAAGAGATTGGAACACGAGCTCCTCGAGAGAAGCAAGCGACGCCAGTCTCTTTTACCTGGGCGGTATCGCACACCATCTGGAAACACCAACGTTATTAGAACCAACTCAGTCCCATAACTCCGTTCCGGAGGGGGGTCCCTTTGCGTGGCGCCTGATAGAGGGCGCGTGCTCCGCATTAATACTCGCGATCATCATCATTGACGGCGTGCCTGTGGCCGTTGCATCTGGCCTACTGAGCTTACGGATGTTCGTGGCGCTTTTTCTGACAGCAGCAGACGACTTTCAAATTGTTTCTGCTGCAGTTGGTAGTCACATATGAGAAATTCTGATACTTGTTTTAACCAATAAAACATTGAATCTGTGTTCCTGTTGGCTCTGAACCACATTCCAAGTGTCGTCTGTTGTCGGCGCAAAATAATGATCGCGCGCGCGCGAACGTTCCTTCGGTCGTCTGCAACCGCCGCGACGGGAACGTCCGCGCGCATTTCACGCCTCGGAATAACAACGCAGGGAAGCTTATACCAGGACATCAGAGTTCACACACTGCTCAAAACTTGTGAAGCGACAATCCGTGAGTGTACAATCTTATTGGAATATGCCGGTGGCGTGCTGCGCACCGGAGTGTTGACATCGTAAGCGGTCGGGGCCAGGTACTCAGGCGAGACATTTCTTCAAAGTCCCTTTGGATGAAAAACGACTCGCCCTATGGTCGAGAAACTTTCCTTGGTGAGACATATTGCACAAGGACGTCCTCTGTGATTTGCACTCTAGAGAACAGTACATCCTGAAGTACTTCAAGCACGAGATTCGTGGAGAAGTCGTCCTAACGCCACGGGGTAAGTGGAGCCTGAAACCGGACGCCGTCCCAAGCATATTTGCGTCGTTCCCGGACAATTTGCCGCGTTTTGATACGAAGCCTGAGAATAGGCGGTCAGGAGAGACGCCTCTGTGTGAAGATGTCGTGAATAACTCTTCGGGAGGCGCTCAGTCAAGGTTGCCTGGGGGCGCCGACCTGTCTGGTAAAAATCCCCTAGAAGGCTGTTTCAAAGCTACTGAGAATCTCTATCAACTGGGGAAGGACCGAGAAAGCATCGAGCTGCCGTGACTGAGTGATAGCTATACGCGTCGCACGCGCACTGCTTCTCTCGTCAAAAATGCCACCGAAAAAACTCCAGGTAGGAAGAGAATCAGGCGTGCTGAACTTAGCTCGTCCATGAAATCAGCGTGCCCAAGATAAGAACGGCCACAGCACGAAAGCAATGCCCCCAACGCAATCGAAACGTTCGGATACTTACGCTCGTATTGGTGTGCTGCGATCACGTCCAGCAATGGAATTGCCTTGGTAAGACGGCACATCTACTATTACAGTATGTACAAACTTGCCCTGATTGTAGCCACGGGATTGTGGCGCCGACGAATTTAGGTTGTTCGAAACGCCTCGCGCTGCCAGCACAGCTAAAGCGGTGGCGTTTCGAAATAATACAAAGCGTATGCCATCATGCTGCTACCGCTTATCATGCTCAAGTTGCATTTTTACTGGCCAAACGGCGAAAACCAACCGTAAACCATGCTGGTCGCCGAGGAGTCGGGTTGGGACTCGCAAACAGTTGCAGCGGTTGGCAGCCGCGGAGCAGTAGCAGACGAAAATGCGCGGATTAATGCGCCGGCAGCGCCACCTCGCCGCAAAACTATCGGACACGGTTTCGGACTCCTTCCAGTGTACGGCGTCTATGGAAAGTTCCACAACTGAGTTGAGATAGTAACGTGGGAAACGCTTCATCCACACGGCAGCAGGCAAGAAAGCAATTCCGAACACCTGCACTCCAGCACTAGGCAGCAACCCAGAATGCTAACGAGTCGCCGGTGTGGCTACAACAACCCATACAGCAACAACAGCAGCAAGCAGAGCAAATGAAACAAAAGCAGCAGATGCAGCAGCAAATACAAATGCAACAACAACAACAAACGCAACAGTTCCTCCAACAGGTGATTCAAATGGTCACACAATAGGTCGTTCAGATGTTCTCTCCCATACCTAGCCAACATGGACCCAGCCTACACCAGCCGCAACCAATATGCACCGAACAGCAGCTTGGTGCACCCACCGCCTGAGCGTCCTCCCGACCTCCTGCAGTGGAACTGCCGCTCGCTACGTCAGAGCGCTATGGAGCTCGTCGAGCTCTTCCGCTTAACCGGAAGGCCCGCAGCGCTTCTGCTGCAGGAGACACGAAAAACGAGTCCGGGTATCTCGGGCTTTAACGGATACTTCCAACCAACGATTGAACACGGACTAAGAGGCGGATCAAGTGACACATATCTCAGACCGTTGAAGCACAAGCTGCGGTGTTTGTGTGCAGGGGCCTCCCACAGGCACAAATAAACACGACGGCCTACTGTAACCCGTTCCAGGAGGTGGTGGCGGTCCGCTGCACGCTTGGACGTCACCGGGTCATCTTAACCTCCTACTACGCGAGACCTGAGTCAAGCTGTTCCAGGCGCGGCCACGCCGGCCGAGCCGGCTTCCAATGGCTGATGGACATCCGGCAGCGCTACCCCCGTGACCGCCTGCTCGTGGCGGGCGATTTTAACCTGCACCACCCGGACTGGAGGTAGTCGATGGCTAACGCCAGGGGCGCGCAGCTAAAGGAGGCAGCAGAGTTGGCGCACCTCGACTACCCAACGCGCCGCGGACTGCACGAGGGACAGCGAGACACCACCCCGGACCTGACCTGGGCGGACTCCTGACTGGTGACCGACTGGCGGTGCGGACCGGCCACTATCCCATCTGGCTAGAGCTGTCAGCCGGCGGCAAAGCAGGGCGTAGACGCTTAACTCAGGTTATCGTCTGGGACGCCTTTTGGAAGGCGATGGCCACGTGCGAAGACACGGTTCCCGTAACCACAAAATTGCTGAGGGCAGCGCAAGCGGCCACGCGAAACCTGGAGGTAGAAGACCAAGACCCGGTTCCCGACAAACATCTAATCAACCTGTGGGAGGCACGCAAGCAGCTCCACAAGATATATCTCAACAACGGCAAACGCTTCGAGGACCTAGTGCGTTTGCGCAACAAGACGGCACGGGCACGTAGATATGCCAAACGCCTGGCTCGCTCGAGGTGGCTTGACAACTGCGCGACGTTTGACGAACGAACTGGCACCCGCAAGCTATGGCGCGTCCACAGAGCCTTGACCGGCAAGACCAAGGCGCCCAACACTGCTCGCAACATCCAGCTAGCCACCGACCAAACTCCGGAGCAGTTTGAGGAAGCAGCCGCCAAGGCCTTTTTCCCACAACCGGCTAACGATCCGAACCTGTACCTCTACGAACTGCAACCGCCGAGCAACACAGAACTAGACGCCCCGTTCACAATTCAATAATTGACACCGGCCTTGGACTCTGTCGACAAGCGCAGCGTCCCGGACAAGGATGGAACCACCTGGCGCATGCTGCGCAACCTGGACGAGCCGGAGAAACGAAAGCTCCTGAAAGAGCTTAACGACGTTTGGGCGTCAGGAGTACTACCGGCCGACTGAAAACATTCAGTGGTGTACCCAGTTCCGAAACCGAAAAAGAGTCCGTATCAAATATAGAACCTCCGACCAATCTCATTTACGTCTACGCTATGCAAGCTAGACGAGCGGACGGTCTTTACGCGACTCACTCATGTCTTGGAAGAAGCCAGGGACGATCCTCACTATGACGCTCTGCAGACTGGTTTTCGCCCCGGACTGTGCACCCACGACGGCCTACACCTCCTCCAAAACTTTTTGGGTAAAAGGCGCCGAGGAACCAACAAGGTACCCGGACTTCTGGTGGCAGTGGATCTTCGTAAAGGTTTTGACAGCGTTGAGCATTCGGCAGTGATCGAAGCAATCGAAGAGAGCGGCGCAGGCACCCGCATAATCAATTTCGTGAAAAGTTTCCTCGAGAATCGTGCCTCTGAGATCAGCTCGGGCGCCCAGCAACCCCGCATGTTCCAGAATTTCCGTGAAATACCTCAAGGAGCCATCCTTTCATCGACCCTTTTCAACTTGGTCATGAGCAAAATAGCAAGAGTGTTGCGCACCGTCCCACACCTTCAGCACACAACTTATGCGGACGACATCACTCTTTGGGTGGACCCCCGTAACACAGAGCTCGACACTAAATAAACAGTCGTCACCGTGCAGACGTACCTAGATGCCATTGACCAGTGCCTGCGAACTACGGGCATGCAACCTTCCCCAGAGAAGACAGCCTTCCTCATCGTCGGCGGTCTTGAGCACAACAGAGCTCAAATACACCTGACCCTGGCCGGCCAGCCGATTCAGCGCTGCCCTGAACGCTGGATTCGCATATTGGGAGTCCCACTGCACGAACAAAAAGGAGCGCAAGATTATATCAAGCAACTCAAACCCAAGTGGCGACAGCAGCTCCAACTCATTAAGAGAATGGCCAACCGCCTCGGTGGAGCGGGCACGCGCACCATCCGCTTGCTCACTCAAGCGGTCCTGACCTCAAAAGC
The DNA here is from genome assembly GCF_016920785.2 of Ixodes scapularis. NCBI lineage: Eukaryota > Metazoa > Arthropoda > Arachnida > Ixodida > Ixodidae > Ixodes > Ixodes scapularis. The sequence goes on from NW_024609846.1 coordinate 106,628,599, forward strand.
CTGATATATGGAGCCGCATGTTTCATCCTGACCAAGGCACAGCACAAGCAGCTGGAAATATTGCATCGTGAATGCCTGCGTGCAATCACGGGTCTCCCAAGACACACTAAGACGGAAGAGTTGTATCGGTACTCGAACCTTCCGACTCTACAAGCCATCATTGAGACCCGCGTTGCCGGTCATCAGCGGCGCCAGGCATCGACTAGAGCCGGTCAACGCCTTCTGGAACTACAGGGTTGGCGGCCTCACGTAGAAGAGGCCCCGCCTCCGAAGAGCATACCACCATGGGAGGACATTATGGTCAGAAAACCCAAGCCGCTCACTCCCAAACAACACCGCGAAGAACATTCGGAAGAAAGAGCTGCACTCGCTGCGCAGGCAGACCTCGTGGAGCCCGCGGTCTTCACAGATGCCGCGTGGTGCCAAGAGACGACGCGGGCCACACTAGCCTACGCTACCGGCCAAGACCGATACGCTCAGACACTTCAATACGACAGCGAACCTAGCACGAGCCGCCTCGAACTTGATGCAATACACCTGGCACTATCTCGAATAACAGAGACATTCGACCCAGTGGAAGTACCTACCCGTGTAACCATCTTCACGGATTGTATGGAAGCCCTTACCCATCAGGGGAAAACTCCTCGCGAAGGGACGCTCTGCCAACGAATCAAGAGTCTGTGCTCGTATTTGAAAAACACCAAAGGTATTGAGGTGAGAGTGGACTGGGTCCCGTGACCCGCGGGTGGCATCGGTAACGAGGCCGCACACGCGTAGGCGAGCGAGCACAAGGAAGACCGCTCCAACCCAGAGATCTTTGTCCCCTTCGCGCCGCCGGACCCAGACCCCCTAGAGAAGAAATCTGTCGCCCGACAAGAGGATCAACGTCGGCTGCGAGACCAAACACTCTACAACCCGGCACCGTTACCCAAGGGTTTACCAAGAGGGGCTCAAGTGTTAACACAGAAGGCCCGCACCGGAGCTGCGCTCACCGAAGACATACTCGCTCGATGGCGTGACCACAAACCACGGAGGCGCCGCCCACCCGACCAAGCGCCCTCGGAAGGGTCCGAGCCCGCTGCAGTTGTCGTCTGCACTACGTACGCCGCCGGCGTAAGCCCGACGATCCGACACCTCCTCTGGGATTGTGCCGGCTTGCGAGACAAAAGAGCCGAACACCTGGGGCCTCACATTGTCACTTTAGAGGCCTGGATCACACCGGTTAACGAGGCACTGGCCAGGGAGACGCTACTCTCGCTATGGGAGTTCGCGCGCTCGACAGGAGTTCATCGCAGAATGTAAATCTTTCCTATGTATGTTCCCCTTCCCCCAAGGAAGCCATGGCGCCACCCTTTTGAAAATAAAGTTAGTCATCCTCATCCCTACACACTGGTTGCGGTTAGGGAGATAGCTATTAAAAAGCTCCGACGTTTTCCCCCGAAAACCACACTGATGGAGTTTATAAAGCAAGATTCTATGATTTACTGTGTCAAATGTTTTTTTTTTAAATTTTTTTATATCTAAATATACAGCAACGGCAATCTTACTTTCATGTAGAGCTCTGTTGAGATGTTGAGTTAGGACAAAAACAGCTGGGGACGTGGATCTATTTGGTCTAAATTTGTGCTGATTGTGGCAAAATTTTGAGTATTTAGTTATGAAGTCCTTTATACGTTTGTATATTTTTTTTCATGAACTGTGTTAATTGTACTTAAAACTAAAATTGATCTATAGCTGGACGGTGCCGAAGAATCTCCATGTTTAAAAATAGGTACTAATTTAGCTATATTCAGCTCATTAGGATATACTCCACTCTCTGACGTGTGATTAAACAGATGCAAAAAATGAATACCTAAAATATCAATATTATCTTTTAATAGTTTAATATGAATTGTATCGAGACCTGCGGCTTTACCTGTTCTAAGATTCCCAACTACTAATATTATTTCATTAACTTCAATTTCTTGCATTACGAAGCTATTTGTAATGGGCAACTGAGCTGCTAGTAGAGGCCCTATATTAGTAAAATAATCATTCAATGTTTCTACCGTGTTCTGTTAGATTAAATCTCGGCGCAAAACAGCTCGTTTATGCCTGTTTCACAAAATTTATCATCACATCCCATCTCTCCGTTTGAAACTAATGCTCGAGCCCTCTTACCGTTCATCCCGTCTCGACCATATTCACAAGGTAGGCATACCTAATTTTAACACCTTCAAATTCAGCACCTCGTTCATACCTCGCACATCGACTGACTGGAACCACCTTCCCGCTTCTATTGCAGATATTAATGATATTTCACTCTTTAAGCAATCACTTATTAACAGCACCCTTGGTTGATTAATTACGTTTATTTATTGTTTGCTCACTCCCCTCTAAAATGTACTCTGTACCTTGAGGGTAAATAAATAAATAAATAAATAAATACAGGTTTATTTGCACGAAGGCCACCAACATCATTGACTATGTCCCAAATTATTTTTTTGTTTCCATCCGCTTCCCTAATTTTGGTTGAGTAATATTCTTTCTTTTTCTTAACATAGAAACTGATATGTTCATGAAATGTTTGAATTGGTTTAAATAGTAATAACTATTTTTGTGTTGTGTCCATTTATAATACCATTTATCTTTTTCCTTTAGCACTACTAAAATTTGGCTGGTCATCTAAGGACAGACCGATACATTGTATTTATTAGACGTCTTTTTTAAAGCGCTCAACGTTATCGCGTTTTTGAGACTAGTAAGAAAGTTGTAGTATTCGGTGTGAACGTTTTGATTATAAGTGGAGTATATATCAAGTCGTTCTAATACCCTGCGAAGCTGCGCATTTTAGTGCGCTGTTTAGGACGACAACAGTTTCTTTCATGAACGACCTTTTTTTGTAAAACAAGAAAAATCGTTAAGTAATCAGCTATCAAGCTTAGGTAAACACCAGTATGGACATCCGTATCAGTATTGCAAAGAGCATGATAAATTAATGTACTGGAGATGCTAGTAATGCGAGTAGGTTCAGTAATGAAGTTGCGCAAGTTGAAAGATTCTAAAAGCAGCGTACAGCTATTATGCTTATCACTAGCCAGATCAAAACTAAAGTCACCGACAACTACGAGTCGATCATTCTGTTCATTAGACAATGCCGTAAGTACTGCCTCGAATTTTAAAAGAAATGAGTTTACTAACGAGCTTGGAGGTCGATACACTACACCAACTATTACGCCACAATCAAGCTTTATAAAAAGTGCTTCAATGACATCATCACTAATAGTGGCAGGCGATAAAACCTGAAAAACAATATTTTCTTTTACAAAAAACGCGACGCCTCCACCTCCCGTATGGGCATTACGTGGAAAAGATGATAAATTGTAGCCATTCATAACAATGGTTTCATTGTTTTTTAACCAAGTTTCACTTACTGCGATTACATGAAAACCAGGCACCTGCTGGGAAACATGCCCAACTAAACAGTTAAAGATTTTTTCGTAAACTACCTACGTTGCAGTGGAAAATTGAAAGCCTATCTTCGTTCTGCATGAATTATTCAACATGCTGAAAAGTGAAAGACATGACAAACGTAGTCACACAATTTTTTGCGTCAGGTTCAGAACAGTTACACCACCCTGATCAAATCCCCTTCACACGTGATGTGCAAGAAAGGCGAGTTATCAGTCTTCCGCATGAGGATCTTGCCCTGTGACACTCAACCAAATTTCCAGTTTTTCTCTCGCTTTGCCTGGCGAGCTTTGTTTGGTAATACTTTGTTTTCGACACAAAGATGTTCATTTATGTAAAATGGATCCTCAGCCTGAAATCTTAGGTGGGTGGTGTTTAACCTCGTCTTCTTAGCCGCTGATAGCAGCCTGTCAAGCACCCCACGAGAGGCGAACCTTACCACAATATTGGGTTTCACAGATTCCTCGGTTCCAAGACATGTAGCAATTGCCCTCACAGATGCTGTCAGGTCCTCGTTTGTTACAACTGGAAGCAATTTGATTTCGACATTCTTGTTCCTACTGTGTTGTTTCAGCTCTACTATTTCCCTCTTTGCTTTACTGATCTCCCTGCCGAGCTGTCGGTTTTCCTGAGTCGCTAAACTCGTCGAGCACAACTTTGTGCCCGAAGTTTGCGGAACGCGCTAATTGGACTCTCGCGGCGCTGACGTCACGCTGAGCGAGGTGTCAATCATTAGAACGGCAGAATGTAGCAAAGTTCATCGAGGCGCGCGTGCAGCGCGTGAGGGGCGCTTGGAGCCCGCTGATTCAACGGCTTCGCCGGTGACGTTGCGCCCGTTTTTGCCTACATCCCTACGCCAAGCTAAAATTAATGCTTTGCAGATTGTCCCTAGGCGTCCTGTTGACGCCCCAGATCCCTCCAAAGTTTGTGAAAAAAAAAGTGATTAGAAACCTCGTTTGTCGAAGTTATCGCTGACGTCAAAGGGACGTTTCCGAACTTTACGAGAGCCGTGATTTGAGCTCGAAATCTTCGCTTCGGATTGAGCCGAAGTTAAACTTTGTTTATATGGCGGCGCCGTACGCTGCGGCCGAGCTTATCTTCCGCCACCGTTGGCGTCGCTACCGTCGGCGTCGCTACCTTTCAACTCCCCGACGTCGACTTTCGGCGACAGTACCGGCTATCGAAAGCCGTTGTGCGTTGACTCTGCGACGAGCTTCGTTTGGCGCCCGGACTTCGAGGCGGCGGACAATCGCGTCTACCATGACCGTGAAACAACAAGTTCTCTCAGCGCTCTGGTTCTTCGGAACCGGTAGTTTTCAAGGCATGGTGGCGACTGAAGCGAACCTGTCAGTCTCCCATATGATTGTGAGCCGGGCTGTCAGAGTGTTTGCGGCTGCCATCGTTTTTTTTTTTCCTGTAATATAATGTAGCTGGTATACAATTTAGAATGTTGGAAAACAAACAAGAACCGGGGTAATTCATGGGTAGGGTCGAGTCTCCCGGCAGCTGGCAGAATTATTTCCCCAAAATTCCACTGACAGGCGTCACTCATTGGCGGTCAAATCAGTTCATCGAACGACGTCTCATCGACAGATCGTTTCATCGGCACGCGATGTAATAACATGAAAGAGATTTTCTTCCGTTAGAGGTGTATACACATTAAACATTTTCACACCTTTATACATATAAGTGGGGTGTCCCATAACTAACACCCTAATAAGTGTAGCAATAGACGTTTTGAAAAAAATATAAACCTCACACCCTTAAAAGGTGATTTTTAAACACGTTTTTTAAGACGTGTGATTATGCACTACACATTTTTATAAAGGTGTAAAACTACAATACACCTAACTGCGCTTTTTTTTGTTTATGTGCACATTTGAAAACCTCTGTTATAAAGTGTTGTTTATGCTGTATGATAAATTGTATAACGCCGCCTTATATTATATGGACGCGTTTGTGTTCATGTGTTTTGCCGTATGTATTACTATTATATTTATTATGTATGCTATTTCTCCTGCTGGGGCCCATGTGGGGCCTGCAGTATATGTAAATAAAAATAAAAAGGTGTAATTACTACAGTACACTTCTTTTTTGGGGTGTACGCAGTGGCCCGGGACCCAATAAAATGACTGAACACATAAATTACACAAACGAGTCGCCGAACCAGCACGTCGCTACTTGGTCAGTGTCGAGGCAATTTCGGCCGAACACCGGCTCCAATATTGGCCGGATGTACGGTTTTGCGCCTCGTTCCGACATCCGGCAGGTATGGGCGTACTGATGCAAATAAACGATTTATGGCTAATAGCACTGGCACCAATGATCTTTCAGTAGGCTGGATCGCGGATAGAGGCCTGTATTGCTGGGGCCGAGCAACACTGCCGGCAGTCATCGCTTGACACGTGCTAATGCATGCTATAGGAAATAGGAGAAACGGGAAAACTGAATTTTATTACGTTAGTAGGTTGTTTTCGGCCATGAAACTTCTATATTGTTTTCCGCAAATAACAGTTAATATTGTGGGCAAGAATATTAAACGCGTTAGAATACCCATCATTTTTAGATAGATGTTGGGTGTTTGAGGGTCTAGGACGACATTGTTGGGCGTTAACTGTGATTTATTTAATGAGCCAAAGTTACCGAGAGTTATTGTGGAGTCATACGGTGATCTCGGAGTCATCAGAGCTCAGCAAACGATAAGCTAGAATACCTTTACTGGAACATTCGCATCGTTTTAACCGCTTGTGTATAGTACTTCCGGTGAAAGCTTCCTGTTTGAACTGCTCTGAGGGTTTCCGTGACAAACTCAAACTCGGAGCGTGCTGTTCCGTCGCTGAACGTGCCATTTATTTAGCAACCGAAGCAAGCGACGTCGGTAAACTCGGCGGTGCTCCGGCCAATTTTTTTTAAATCAATGTTTGAACGATTGACGAATGTCTGTTTGATCTCCAAGCACTCGAAATAATGATCGCAGCACGTCATAAAATACTCGCCCTCGAGCACCGCGTACAACCTTCCTACTTTTGCGTGTTTCTCCCTTAGACTTGCGTGTACTGCCTGTTGTCAAGCAATGGCCGCCGGTGATGCCAGGGACGGGCTCCCCATCCGCGATCCAGACTTTCACTGTGAGAGTTCTAAAGCATTGCACCCGCGGAGTGCGGCACGGAGAACCGGCCCCAAACGAACTTGCCGAATGCACCGAGTGCAGACTGATGCTGTCGCCATAGATGTTGTAGGAAAGTACCGACCTCAAACCGAAACTAGCGCCTTTTTGTTCGACGTGGTGGGTGGGAATGCGAGAGTGCCCAGTCGCTGCCATTGTTTATCTATAAACGTTGGTTGCTGCAACGTGGAACTTACATTTGCGATGACTTCCAATTAAGTAGCTCGGCGTCAGAGATATCTACAGACGGTGTAAGTTTCCGCAACCAGCTGACTACAAAACAGCATACACTTGAGACAATTGATGGCACTGTGCGCGCAAGAGCTTGCTTCGTTTTAAGCATGGTATTATGAGTGAACTACTTAAAGGATACGGCTTAAATCTAGTTTGTTGGAATATCTAGAAATACGTTTCGTAAGACGTTTTATTTCCCTGGTGAAGGCATTAAGAACCAGAGCTTTCTCAAACAAAATACGACGGGCAAGATAGCTGCCGTTCAAAAATGGCTTTGCTCAACCCTCGGGCAACGTCTCCATGTTTAGCTTTCCCGGACGCTGAGTGAATGCATCACAGGTTTCTGCTGTGGGAGCTTTGTCGACAAATTTTCCACATTTCACTCGCACACTGATGATCTCGCGGCCTCTGTGTTTATCCTGAGTCTTTCAGTACACACTGGTAGGTTTCAGCGTCTGTACGGCAACATAGCGACTCCAAGTTCGCAAATAAAGCACGGGTCGTCGATTCCTCCCTTCGTGAAATATCAGACGCTTATAATTTAAGCTCGCGTTTGAGTTTGTGGTTCGCGGGACGCGATTTCGAGCAGAAAATCTACTTTTGGTTTCGGTTCTGCTGTGCGAATGCCTCATCGACTCATCGTAGCAGACGAACTCGCGTCGTCTGCTCTCGCTCCTCGTCTGAGCGAGGCATGACAGTATCGAATTTCGGCCCAACGGAGCTACAGAGCACAAAGACAACGCACATTGAGCGGCGTGAACGCTCGCCTCCCCGCGCTGTGTTGTGCTCTCGTGCACCATCTAGGGATCGCGGGGGATTTTTCGTCAAAAGTTGCGAAGTTGACCGCGCGCCGGGAGGAGGAAACTTTGCGGCGTTCTTTTGGTCACTCCCCCCGCTGCGTCAGAAAGCAAAGAATGTTTCGTTCCACGAGTTTAGCGACCCTGGAGTAGCCGAGAACTTCTTTTTTATTTTTGGTTTACTTCCGTTAGGTTTTGGCGAAAGCCCACATCATCCTTCTTGACTTGCTCAACATCCGCGTTCAGGAATGTGATAGATTCTCGTATACCAACGAGCTCGGCATAGATTTCAGTGTTCAAACTTGACACATTCGCGACGTCTTTTTTATGTCTGTCGCAAATGCATCTAGCTTAACTACTAGGTCACTTAGGACTCTGACGATTTTCTTTATGCTATTGGGTGGCTTCTCTCCCATAGCCTTGTAAGAGCAGTGTAGGTACAACTAGAGCAACGGCAGGAGTTCCTTGATTGGTGGTTCTTGATAACATCGTTGCAACCTCCAAGCTGCGTTCTTTCCATCAAAGCTAGTGGTATGGTGCAATTTTATGAGAATAGTGAATATATGGTTCCCGATGGCAGACTTACACTGTTTCAGTGTGCAGCACTTCCTCGAGGTCGATATCTTGAAACGAGAAAGTTAGAAAACATCCACTGCAATAGTCCGCGTCTTTGCTTCAAATATGCAACTCACTTGGAACTCTGATATCGTTACGTTATTCTGTCTATTCAAAATTCCGGGTGAGGTAAGTTATGAGAACACTAGGCAATAAACTGTACAAGGTGAGGCTCAGACATCAGTTCTGGCGAAGTCTTGGAATATCAAGCACATTTCACGCAGCCAAACCATCATTGAACAAACCGTATGTACGGAATATCTAATTCTAGTTCGAACATATTTCGAACCTGCACAAACACAATATCGAATTTTGTTTGTGCAGGTGAGTTACAAATACCTTACTAAAATTTGTTATATAATTTTTTAATCCCTGGAAACAAATACTTGGTTCCAATTGGAGACTTGCTGAGAGTCATCGAAAACTATACTAACTCAGCCGATTTTATAAAAAAAAGAAAACAAATTATTGAAGCAAGTGGGGAGCGCAATACCGCGCTAACGTTCCACTCGTACAGCGGATACAGGGCCAGCGGTGCCAAAACGTGGATGCTACGATTGTCATTCGCGTTTTCCACCGCTAGCATTGTGCCTGTTGCACAAGTGCGGGAGTTTTACGCGCTCCCACGCTTTCCACGTGCATCAAGTATCTCTAAAATCGACTGATTTTGTAGTTTTCGATGACACTCATTGCACTACTCTGAAATCTTGTTTTATTATTTAAAAAGCAATTACCGCATTTTAGTTAATTATTTGACTTATTATGAGAATTAACCTTCTATATTATGTCCCCCTGGCCATAAAACTCACCTGCACAGACAACATTAGTGAAGCTTTCACAGATTCTAAAAAATTAATTCGTTCGTTTTAAAATTGAGCGAACTTCTTGAAACGGGAATGCGTGAGTAAAAAAGCTCAACGTGAGAAATCGACCCCTTGCAAGAATTGTGCAGTCTATGAAATTCCGACGTCATGTTGATCTACATACGTAGGGCACACTTTGGAGTGTGTTAATGAGTGCTAATGAGCGGGTGTTAGGTTTCTCAGCGTTGACACAATATCAATACAGACGAACAGGGTGACGAAGAAGCGCTTACTGTCGCTTTGACTCCCTTTGCGGCGAAGCATCTCGTTGACGCGCTTGGTCAGCTTGCTCTGGGAAATCTCGAAGATGAGCGTGTCCACAATGGTCATCGTGATGCTGGTGACGGCGACGTTGCTGATGAACATGGACAAGAAGAAGACGATCAGCATAAACCACAGCATAAGCCACTTGACTCGGGGTCCCACGAACAAGATGAGGTTGTACGAGATGCGCCGGTTCAGGCCACAGTTCTGGGCGATCAGCGCGACCGTGAGACCCGCGATGCAATTGGCGATCGGCTCCTGTGGCGGACGAAGCACGGGGAAGCTACAGGTATACCTTCTTTCTTTTTTCCTTCCTAGTGCGAGTTCTTCTTACATTAAAATAGAATCGTGCGAGTGTCTTCGTGTCAGTTAGGTTGAGCATGGGGCCCGCAATGAGTGGAAAAAAGGAAGTGATCTGGTACGGCACAGGCTCGAAGACCCACAGCATTAACATTGTTGCCATGATGTACAGGCATTTGACGGGCTGCAGAATGCAAGGATTGGTCAAGTTGTGCCGCTGTTCACTCTTAATTGCCGTAGAATGTTGCGTTCATATTTTTGCTGCTTTGTTTGAAGGATTAAAGCGTGCACAAACCTTGGAGCCGAAAACGAAGACCATGGGCAAGAGGAAGAACGGTGCGATGTAGCCAATGGCTAACTTCATGAATCTGTATGCGCTCTGACTTCGTGCGCCATAGAAATCTCCGTCCTGACGCGACAGTTCGGTCCCTACTGTGTCCGGTGGTCTCATTGTCCTGGAAGCATTAAATGGCACGCGTGATTTTAGGTACTTCACGTGTTACAACTTAGCCCGAGACTGGGGTATGAAATAGAAATTTCAGCGTAGAGGGGGCAGAAACAGGGAAGAAGAGACGTTTAAACGAAGCCAAAAGGTTTATTCAGTTCCACCTCCTTATATACACCACCACAAGGTCCTTTCGCTGGGACACGATACATTAGGACACACAAAGCAACAACCAGAACAGGACAAAGTCGCTGGAAGGTCAATGGAAGAGAGGAAGCGGGGCAGGGTATACAGATGAGTTCATCAAAAGGTATCTAAATCTACACACGAAGGAGAACAAAAGGAAGGAAAAACACGTGAGAAAGACTACGGCCGTGATCCCGTATTTTTATGGAATTCATGGAATTTATGAACTTGAAGGCGTGTGCTAAGCAGTTTGAAGTGGAAAGAGTTTTTAGTTCTGATTTCTGGTTAGGTAGACTAACTCCTTTTGAAACAGGAGTGCAAGAGGGAAGAAAAGCTCACCGTGAGAAATCGACCCCTTGCAATGAAATTACGATAACATGCGGATTTGCATATATAGGGCATGCTTCAAGGTGCGTTAATGATAGACTAACCGAACACACGAGAAAATTAGGGATTAACTCAACTGATTTGGAAACATCAAAGCACTGCTTTGTGATCAGGAACGGAAATAAGACATAGAGAAGCGAATGGCAGTGAAAAGGGAAACTGTTCGAATAAAATCAATTAGTAACTGTATTAGTCAGGCATCGCTGCAGTCAGGGAACGATGCTAAAGCATTTGTGAGACTAGCCCATTTTTTATGTTGGTGTTTGCGTTTGTTTTTCTTTTATGTGTAATATATTCTGAAGGCGAAGCGCGACAGCACTTTGCTAGAGTGAGTCCAGAAGCCTCTGTCTTTTGAAGTTTGTGCTCCGGATTGGTAGAGTTGAAGAAGTTTAAGTTACTGCCCAGTTTAATTTTGCTTTTTAGCGCGTTGGTCTTTGTATTTATCTTCGGGGTCAATATTATTCGCGGGTGTAGTGCCATGTTCTACAACGCATAAATTTTCTTCTTTGTGGAAGGTTGTGCAAGTTGGGAAGGTTTGATGTAGGTTATCTATTTTGTTCGTTGAGGGTTCATTTCTTTGTCCTTTTCTGGTTGTTCTTTTGTGTGTCCTGGTGTATTGCGTTCTAGCGAAGGGCAAGATGTGTGGTTGGTGACCTTCCGGCCGTGTGTAAATGAGAAGTTAGGACTGAATCAACCTTTTAGCTGCGTTTTAGACGTCTCTTCTTCCCTGTTTCTTCCCCTTCTACGTTTAACTTTGTAATTTATACCCCCGTCTCGTGTTAAGTTCCAACATGGTAAACATCCACCAGCTCAGCTGTACTATAACAGTTGTTTTCTTTAGGGGTGTAATATTTGGTGCTTGGTGGCGCCCTTAGGGGGCGCCACCAAGCAGGGATAGTCGGAAAACGACGACGAGAAACGATCACGTGACGCGTGACATGGGTGTGGCCCGAGTAGGAGTCGACATTGCGCATACCATGGAACGTCAACAATAAACCAGGAATATTACCTGGCGTCAGAAGTGTAAGCGATAAAGATCCACTGAAGAGCCGTGAGTACCGAACGCGGCAATGCAGAATCCTCCAGGAACATCGGGAGTACCGAGCGCGACCAGGCAGAATGCGTCGGTATCGGGAGTACCAAGCACACACGCAAGTATCCTGACAAGCCTACTGCCGCCACCCCGATCGTTGGATTTGAGCGGCGATCTGGAGCAAGTATGAAAGATGTGGTACGAGGAATTCACGTTGTACTCTACGGCTACAGGCAGGCTCAAGACTCAGCAGTACAATCGCCCACGTTCCCGGTAATCATTGGCGATGACGCACATCGCGTCTATCATACATTCACATTTGCAAATGAGGCGGACCGACACGACCTCGACACTGTGATAGAAAAGTTTCACGCACACTGCAGGTCGGCAGTGAACCAAACGTGCCGGGAGCTTGTTTTTGGAATGCAGAATCAGAAACCAGGAGAGAAGTTCGACAACTGGCTGACGGAGCTTCGCACGCTTGCCGCGAACTGCGACTTCGGGGCAATGCACGGCAGGATGTTGCGCAGTCGAGGCATCCTTGATGCACTTAACAAGAAATTACAGCAGAAACTGATCAACGAAGATCCAACGTTGGAGAAGGTGGTCCAACAATGCAGAACGGCAGAAAAGGGAGTTGAACAGTTTCGAGAGATACAATCGCTGCCAAGGCTGCAACAGCGACGCCAGAAGTGTGCGCTCCTTCAGGAGGAAAGCAGTGTTTTCAGTGCGGGTACACCACTCAAACAAGTAGAACATGCCCAGCGAAAACAGCCCGAAATGCAAGGTATGTGGACGCAAGGGACATTTCGCGCGGGTGTGCCGTACGACAAACAAATAAGATTTCCAAAAGTCTAAACAGAAATCTGCTCACCAGAATGTCAGGCAGCTACATGAACAGGACAATGACGATGATGACACCCTTGTGATTAGTTCTGTAGCACACTCAACGAAAGCCTGAGAAGTGGAAGTGTCCATCGAAGGTCAGCCTGTGAACTGCCGAGTTGACACAGGGGCAGACTGTTGTGTAATCTCTGGGAGACTGCTTCATATTCTATCCAAACGCTCAGCTCGAGAATGCAGTGTACACCTTAGTTCTTACTTCAGTCATGTGCAGACTGCAAGTGGCAAGATCACTTTGCACGTGCAGCACAAGGGGTGTGTGTCGGATGTCGACTTCTACGCTGTAAAGCAGAACGTGCCTACGACTCTGAGTGGAGTGGTATCGGAAGAACTACAGATCCTTCGACGAGTTGCCTCCGTCCAACCATAGAAAACTGATCTTCTTAAAAAGTATGAAGATGCGTTTGAGGGACTGGGAACAATCAAAGGCGTGAAATACAATATGAAGCTAAAGCCAGACGCGGAAGGTGCAGTTCACCAGCCAAGAAATGTGGCTGCTGCGATTAGGGATGACCTAAAAATGATCTTCTTAAAAAGTATGAAGATGCGTTTGAGGGACTGGGAACAATCAAAGGCGTGAAATACAATATGAAGCTAAAGCCAGACGCGGAAGGTGCAGTTCACCAGCCAAGAAATGTGGCTGCTGCGATTAGGGATGACCTAAAAAAAGAGCTAGATCGGATGCTCAAAGAGAAAATAATCACACCAGTGTCAAAACCTACTGAATAGGTTCATCGGATTGAAGTTGTAAGAAGAAGCAACGGCAAGTTGCGTGTTTGCATTGATCCCTAGACACTGAACAAGGTTCTACAAGGGGAGCATTTCTACATGCAAACCTCAGAGGACATCGCAACACGCGTGCATAAGGCGAGGTATTTTTCAGCACTGGATGCCTCAACAGGGTTTTGTCAAATTCAGCTGTATATGAAGAGCTCCTACTTGTGCACCTTTGCAACACTTTTTTGGCTTTTTGGACGCTACCGTTTCCTCAAGATGCCCTACGGTATCTCAGCTGCACCTGAGGTTTTCCAGAAGACGATGCTTCATGTCCTCGAGGGACTTGAGGGCGTTGAGGTAATGATAGACGACATTTTGGTATGGGGAGAAACGGTACAACAGCATGATGAGAGACTGCAGGTAGTTCTACAGCGGTGCAGGGACGTCAACCTAACGTTGAACAAGGCAAAATGCAAATTCCTTCAGACCGAAATAAGATGCCTGGGTCACATCTTCTCAGACAATGACCTACAGGTGGACCAGGAACCACTCGGTGACATCCTCAGCATCACAACGCCACAAAACACCAAAGACTTAAAAAGTTTTCTTGGAGGCATCACCTATGTGAACAGGTTCATTCCGCATATGGCGGAATTCGGTGCTCCACTGCGAGAACTTCTGAGGAAGGACGTGTCATGGAGCTGGGACGAGCACCATGGGAGCACTTTCCAGGCACTTCGGGAAGCATTGAAAAAGGCCCCGGTGTTGCGATTTTATGACAAGCAGAAGCCTCTCACTCTTTCAGTTGATGCCAGCTCTCATGGACTAAGAGCGGTCCTACTTCAAGGAGGTCAACCTGTGGCCTACTCGTCACGGTCTCTAACAGAGACACAAGTGCGTTATACGTAAATTAAAAAGAGACCCCTTGCCGTCGCCCGCAGATGCACACGTTTCGAGGATTACGTCTTCGGACAAACCGTCCAAGTTGAAAGTGACCACGAGTCACTAGAAGCAATCTTCCAAAATCCACTGAACCAGTGCCCGCTTCGAGTGCAAGAGATGCGGCTAACCTTGCAGAAGTATGACATCCAGGTGAAGTACAAACCTGGCAAAGCACTCTACGTAGCTGACACCCTATCGCGATATCCATCAAGTGGAATACACCACGAAGACTACGAGGTGAACACACTGGAGGTCCTCCCAGTCACAGACAAGAAGCTGGAGGAGTTCCGTGGGGCAATCGCGGAAGATGAAGACATGAAGATACTGCTACAGTGTGCAGCGACTGAGGGGCCAAACGAAACGATGCAGGTTCGTGAGAGGTTTCGATCCTACTGGTCCTATCGGGACGAGGTCCATGCTGAGAAAGGACTTCTGCTTCGTTCCAACCGGCTAATAGCCCCAAGAAAACTTTGACCAGAGGTGCTCCGCCTTCTGCACGCATCGCATGGGGGTATCGTGAAGACCAAACACAAAGCCCGAGAAGTGCTGTATTGGTCAGGACTCGACCGGGACATTGAGGGAATGGTACAGCACTGCAAAGTCTGCAAGCAGTACCAGCACCAACAACCTCGCGAGCCTCTACGGAGTCATCCAATCTCAACGGGACCCTGGCAGACCATTGCTTTGGATATATTTCAACATCAAGGGAAGCACTACTTAGTAGTGGACTACTATTCCTTTTTCTACCAACTCCATCTCATGAACAAGACGAATACACAAAGTGTGCTCAACTGCTATGCAGCTACCTTTTCCCTACGTGAACTGCCACTACCAGTCATCACGGACAACGGTGCTCCCTTGAACAGTTCTGCCTTTGCCAGCTATAGTGAATACCACAGTATCTCTCATGTGACGTCAAGCCCTTACTACCCAAGATCAAATGGGATGGCAGAGAGGGGAGTACAGGAAGCAAAGAAGTAGATGAACAAGCATCGTTTTGGGACTCAGGACTAGTATGCCGCACTGCTGGAGTGGCGCAACACTCCGGAGGACGGAGTTCTAAAATCTGCGGTACAGCGTCTCATGAACCGCCACACGCGAGCGCAAGTTTCCGCAGATCCATGCTTCTTGCAGAAAAACTCACCGGATCAAGGAACAGTAATAAAAACCCTATTGAAAATTCCACCAAGCTACGTAATTTGGGACACTGACTGCCAGTCAGCAGCCTTGGTGGAACGTGATGGATCATCAGACGTCATCTGATGATCCATCAGATGACGTCTGACTGCCACTGCCAAGGGATTTTCATCAACAAGGGCAGCATTTATATAAGAGTAAAGCTATACGCACTCATAAATATCGCCAAATGCCTCGATAAAACAAAATGTTCGAGAAAAAAAAAAAAAGAAAAAAAAAAGCAGCACCACCGCGCATCGAACCCGCGACCACAGGCGTACAAATCGGACACCTTAGCCGCTATGCTACGCCACGGCTAGAGACACTCGATTTGAGTATTCGTTTTATACGAAATGCTTTGGCTGCTAATGCAGTTAAGCCGTCAGCATGTTATGCACAGCACTCGTACATCACTCGCCGCACTTCAGTTCTACTCACCTGCCATGTAGAGTACTTTCGCGTCGTAGAACGATCCTTTTGTTCGCGCATCACCGGCCCAGTAGACCTGGTACACCCTGTCGTCTTCAACTACACCGCTAAAGTCCCTTACATCGTCGGAACTCACAACAGGCTGGGTCTTGTCGAGTAGAAATTCTACTAAAACATAAGACATTGTAGAGCCCGGGCAGGATCGACAGGTTGGAGCAAGCGGGCAAACAAAACGAGCCGGGAGCGATCGTTCATGAAAGCTCGACGAAGCCTCTATGGACGAAGCGAAGTGCGAAGTGTCGTGTTCGGCGCTTCGGCGGGCTTCTGATCAAGGTTGTCGGTCGGTTGCGTGTCATATCTCTAACGTCAGCGGTTTTATGGGCTCACGTCCCAAAATCGTTTTCTCGTGCATAGATTACTTTTCGTAATCATAGATTTGACGAAATAGTGGTATCCGAACGAACTTTACGTCCTTTGACCGTACGTCTGTCTGCACGTCAAAGCTTTCTGACGTACTGTCAGAGACAATCGATGTACAGTCAGAATCACCACCAAGACATCCTGATGGCATTTCGCGGCGGCCGACTGCCACCAGGAAACCATCAGAAAGCCGACAAGGGGGTCTGACTGGAGTAACTTGTTGGCCAATCAGACATGCTTGACGTACAGTCAGGCACAGTCAGAGGTCCACTAGAAAACATTGACTGCCAAGCAGGGTTACATTGATGGATTTTTCCTTCGGGAAAACTATTCGACCACAAAAAGAAACAAGCAAAGTACTACAACAGAGGAACCGCACCACTGCCTGATCTCAAGCCAGGAGAACCCGTGAACGTCAAAAATCAATCAAGCCACCAGTGGGCACCAGTCATCGTCCTCACAAGGAAACAACCTCACTCGTACATTGTTCAGGGCGAAGAGGGACTATTACATCAGAGGAATAGGGTTGTGTTGCGACAGAGTACCAGAGAAGCAAAACCTCCTGCGCGGTACACCGACCCGAACTTCACGACTTAAAAGAAAGAAGAGAAAAAGGGAGATGTAAGTACCCTTAGGGAGCGCCACCAAGCAGAGAAAGTCGGAAAACGACGAGGAGAAACGATCACGTGACGCGTGACACGGGTGTGGCCCGAGCAGGCGTCGAGAACGCTCATACCATGAAACGTCAACAATAAACCACGAATATTAGAAGGGGTATGACTGTTTAGTTGTG
The DNA here is from genome assembly GCF_016920785.2 of Ixodes scapularis. Classification (NCBI taxonomy): domain Eukaryota; kingdom Metazoa; phylum Arthropoda; class Arachnida; order Ixodida; family Ixodidae; genus Ixodes; species Ixodes scapularis. The sequence continues at coordinate 106,645,719 of NW_024609846.1, forward strand.
CTAAATTTGGGCCAAGAAGACACCTATCAACTTGAGTTGTCATTCGTGTTAGCAAAAAGATGCACTCTTTCCGAAGATTTTCTGTAGCGCCTGTTGGTGTTTTTCAAACCAGCAACACGAGAACGATCGTTAAAAAAGATGTCGAACTTCCGCCACGTATTACTTGCGCATGCCCAACCCCGAAAATGGGTGTTTTCATATAAGTTCAGGCATGGTTTATGGTCGAATTTTTAGCTTATATATATATATATATATATATATATATATATATATGTATATATATATATATATATATATATATATATATATATATATATATATATATATATAAGTTGGTATTCACTGGACGCCATATTTGATGGTGATGTTTAGAGCGCATGCTCAGGAGTTCACATTATCAGGCTGCTACAACCGGCAATTTTGATGGTGCGATGGGGGATCGGTGGCCGAGTGGCCTAGTGCATACCAGCTCAGAGCACGTAAAGCGAAAGCTCGCAATGCAGAACCCAGGATCCTGGGCTCAATCCCCGCCCCTGCCCGTTTCGATCTAGATGAGCATCGTACCGGCGTATCACTACTGCGTGATGCACGTTAAAGACCCCTGGGCCGGTTTGCTCATCTTGCGGCTGCGGCCGCGGCCGCGGCCAAAAGGGATTTTTACGTCACGTGACCAGCTCCATGGGGACAAGGAAGTACCTAGCGTCCCTGCCTAATGGCGGAGAGATTTACATCGCTTCAAGCACAAAAGCCTAATGTCGCTCGGAGAAGCTGATTGCAGGGACTTTCAACTGGAGTCCAATTGACCGCCCCTTTATACTGTAGGAGCGGCAGGTAAAGTTACGGCCAGGGAGGGTAAATAGGAGCCAAAAGAAAGAAAAATCCACACGAGATAAAAGCGGCGGCAGTATATTTATCTACCACCGCCAGCGCCGGTGCCTCCCGCGTTCTGCTATGGTCGAGAGGTTAAAGCGCCGGTACTTGTCGTCGCGGCGTGAAAGTTCCGGGTTCAAATCGCACTAGGGATTTCTTTTTTCTTTTTTTTTTTGTATTTTGCGCGTCTTACTTTTTAACTGTGATCATTTTTAGGAAATCATCCACTTGCACTACTGCGCCTTACACGTTTTTTACTGTTGTCCCACCTGTTCAATCGAAAAACCGGGAAGAAAAAAAAAAAGGATCAACGCAAGTTAACGCTCTAATACAATCATTTCATAATGTTCATTAAAAGGAAACCAAGATAACAGCCTCGCTATGGCTTTCACACAAACGGAGCCGAAACAAGCATCCTTTTTCCCAGCATTTACAGTTTTATGTTTTTAAATAACGCTCTTCCTACGATTGCTTTCAATAACAAGAGACGCCTCTTTAGGAGTAATAAAAGCTGCAGTTGTGACAATTAAAAAGAAACAAAAAAAAAAAAACAAGCAAAAAGAAAAAAAGGCTAGCAACTGTGGCTACACAGATTGAGCGAAATCCTACAGGCAAGGCAGCAAGTCAAACGTCTGAGAAAGTAGTAAAACCGAAATCAAAGAGATCATAATTTTACTTGCATTGAATGTGAGAAAAAAGTGAAAGCCATTTACAACTCCCTGTAATGCCGAATTAGAGCGCAGCTCTTGAGGAGGAGGAGGGAAGGGTACTGGGAAGGGGTTCAACTGACCAGGGGGGGTCACGTGACCCCCAAGGTTACGTGACCCCCCAATGCCGATGATGTCATCACTGACGTCACTGATGACGTCATTAGTGACGATGACGATGCGGATACCGATGACGTCATTAGTGACGTCACTGATGACTTCACCAGTGATGATGACGATGACAATGCGAATGTCGGTGACGTCATCAATGACGTCACTAATGACGTCATCAGTGATGATAACGTCATCAGTGATAATGACGATGACGATGTGGATGCCGCTGACGTCACCAGTGACTATGACGTCATCGGGGGGGGGGGTCACGCGACATCGGCGGGGGTCACGTGACCTCGGGGGGTCACATGACTTCGGGGGTCACGTGACATCAGGGGAGTCACGTGACCTCGGGAAGGGGGTCACGTGCCCCCCACGAGGTCACGTGACCCCGGTGGGGGCTCGCGCAGTGCATTATGGGACATTTCCCATAATGCACCGCGCGGTTACGCCGACGGCGACGCCGCTCAAGCCGGAAACGGGCGCCTAAGAGCTGCGCTCTAAAAGTATATTTATACTCTTTACATTTTGTTGTGGCAATCGTTTTGTAATATTAACACATTACTTGTTGAATTTTAGTTAGATTAGCGGACGATCACGACCGAATGCAAAAATGAATCAGGCGTCGACATCGCAAACCCTCTCACTAATGCAAACACCTAAAATGACTTTGGAGCAACAAATGGAATTCATTATAATTAATTCCATTTATGATCCAAAGTCATTTTAGGTCCCTCTCTCTAATGCAAACACCTAAAATGACTTTGGATTAACAAATGGAATGAAATGATTGTATTAGCGCGTTAACTTGCGTTGATCTTTTTTTCTTCTTCTCGGTGTTTCGATTGAACAGGTGGGACTAACAGTAAAAACCGTGTAAGGCGCAGTAGTGCAAGTGGATGATTTCCTAAAAAGGATCACAGCTAAAAAGTAAGACACGCACCAGATACAAAAAAAAAAAGAAAATAAGAAGTCCCTAGCGCCGCGATTTGAACCCGGAACTTTCACGCCGCGACGACAAGTACCGGAGCTTTAACCTCTCGACCATAGCAGCAGGCGCGAGGCGCCGGCGCCGGCGGAGGTAGATAAATATACTGCTACCGCTTTTATCTCTTGTGGTTTCTTCTTTATTTTGGCTCCTATTTACCCTCCCTGGCCGTAACTTTACCTGCCGCTCCTACAGTATAACGGGGCGGTCAATCGGACTCCAGTTGAAAGTCCCTGCAATCAGTTCCTGCGAGCGACATTAGGCTTTTGTGCTTGAAGCAATGCGGATCTCTCCGCCATTAGGCAGGGACGCTAGGTACTTCCTTGTCCCCATGGAGCTGGTCACGTGACGTAAAAATCCCTCTTGGCCGCAGCCGCGACCGCAGCCGCAAGATGACCAAAGCGGCCCTGGCTAGCGGTTGTACTGCAATGGCTAAATTGCTCATCTACAGCTAAGACACCAGACGCCCAGTGAGGCAGACTAACTTCTTGCTGTATAAACATACACACAACAATGCGTCACGAGAGGGAACCGTACGAGGGCGCCACCGAAGCATCTCGCCACTAATAGCATTCACTGGAGGCAATATTTGAGGGCGATGTTTAGAACGGATGCTGAGAGCAAGCTCACGGTATAGGCTGCTAAGATCGGCTGTTCTGATGGTGTGTAATGCACGTTGGAAAAGGATTATGGAAGCTCGCCATCCGAACGCGCTCAGTAGTCGCGCAGACAGTTATGGCCGCCAGCAAATACTTCCTACAGAGTGTGTTCTACCAAGGGTTTAAACCGACTAAATAACTGGTTGACAAAACGGATCGGCATAGTTCTATAATAGAATTGTTAGCCGAACCCATATTTACGTTTCAGTGAAAATTCCAGGAACACATCTGATAAATTGTTATCCTTTCCTGTACACGCGGGAATAATATTGAGTTAGGGTGGTTCTGGCTTTAACGTACATTACACACGATTCCTCCATGAAACAGAATACCAGATTAAACATTACCCATGTATAAAAGGCGAAAATATTTCAGGGTTACCTTGGAAAATGTGCCGAGCTCTTGTCACGTATTTTCGAGGCACGCTTCTTTCTCTTTTTCTTTTTTTTTTTTCTATCAAAGAGGGCCTTACGTCCGATGCTACAAGCGCGAGCATGTGGCCCCGAACAACACTGTACCCGAGCGGTGCTTGCACTGCACGAGCGTGCGGGCTTGACAGGAAAGGTGAAAGCCTGGAGCTCGCTCTTGTAGGTTTTGCTACGCTCAACCTGAAAGTGAAACAAAGTATAAAACAACTCAGTTGGGAAACTGCTATAGAACCTGCTTTGAAAAAGTGGCTCCGATTCGTACTCGAGAGGAGGAGATAAACTTACGGTGCTTGTACCGCCCCTCCAACGTTAGCCTGACGACTACCGGTACAGTGCTGAGTGTGCTGCCCGTACTGGAGAACCGATCTAAAGGTGATCGGAACGCCGCCATTTCTCAGGCACCGGCCACTCTGGGAATTGCACGGCTGCACACATTGGTTCAGACATAGCCTCCTTTATACTCCTTTATATCAGTATAAAGAAGGCTATGGTTCAGGTCAAGTGGCGCAAGGGCCGGTGGCGTTATCTTGCAGTGCCAATTCGCAGTAGCTATATAAATAAACTCATGTTTCTTGTAAATCAAGGAGGACGACGAAGTTAACCAAACTTGGGACGCTGAACCTGTACCTCTTCAGAAATTTGGGTTCGAAACGGTTTTTACTGGTCCTTAGGACCAGATATCCTGTGTGGATATCAGAATTTAAGCCATGCGCACGCCGCCGAGCTTAAAGGTGAACGCAGGTGGATTCTGAGATCGTCTATTTACCGTCATAACTCAATCAATTGCCTCTAAGCATCCTAAAAAAAACGAAATTACATTTGAGGGCAGCCGATTTCTCTATTAAAAATCCAATCAAATATCGTGTCACGCCCCTCTTTCTGCGTCGCTGTTACCTTCCCAGACGGGAAGGCAACAGGAAAGGGCACGCGACAGCCAATCACGGGTGACGGCTTCCCGGAGGAATGAATTTTCGTATACGTGCGCCTTCGAAAACTCAGTCCGCCGGGAAGCCGTCACTTGTGATGGGCTGTCGCGTGCCCTCCCCTGCTGCCTTCCCGTCGGTGGAGCCCCCTGGTCTCCTACGCCACAGCGCAGAAAGAGAGACGAGGCACAATTTTTGAAGTAGAGTAGACAGTTGGGCGAGTTGGTAGTTATTGAACATAGTGACAGTTGCGCACACAGGGACAAGGACAGAGAAGAGGAACACGTGCGCTTGTCTGTCGCCTACGTGTTCCTCTTCTCTGTCCTTGTCCCTGTGTGCGCAACTGTCACTATGCACAATTTTTTATTCGACTTTTAATAGGGAAATAGAGCCGCTCTTAAATGTGATTTCAGGTTTCTTAGAATGCTTGTAGTACCTAGATTGAGTTATGACAAGAAATACACGATCTCAGAATCCACTTTAGCGCCCCTTTAACGTATGTCCACATAAGAGGACAGCAGCACCATTACAACTGGACAACGTACAGCGTGCAGTTCAGAACAGGAGCCAGCCCTGGACAGCAAAGATCCGGCATGTTCGGAGTCTTCATCGACGCCCTCCGTCACGGAGATTGTTAACATGGGCAGCGAAAGCTCCTCTAAGGGATGAAACCTAGTCACCAGAAAAAAGACAAAAAAGGATGTTTTCGTGGTCAAGCACAGGAACGGTACGTCTATGAAAGCGACATACCGAAGATTTTACCATCATCTTCGTGCCAGTTAATCAAAAAACAAGATTAACATCTGTTAGTACCCTGAAGCTTACAGAAGCACTGAAAGACATATGTCAGGAATCTGCCTGTCAGATCCGGTGAAACGACCGTCTTAACCTGATCGCGGTGGACGTTCCGAACAAACAGGCTGCACAGGCGCTACTGAAAAGCACGGACTTATGTCATATACCGATTCCACCTTCCTTAGTCTTGTCTGGGCCCATCTCAGTCGGCGTCATCCGGGACGTTGACATGCACGCTACTGAAGAACAATTAACTGGAAGATAACCTCCGCTCAGAGAGAAAGGTCGCAGACATCAGACGCCTTGGAAAGTCACGCGTCGTGGAACTCACATTTGACCGAACGCCGGTACGATGCTCATCCAGATCGAAAAGTGCAAGGGCGGAGATTGATTGTATCCTTTGCTTGGAGCTTATTGGTGTTGGTTGTCTCTATTTGTCACTGTATGAAACTAGGGCATAAAAAACAACAATCATTTCTGCCTTTTTTCCATTTTTCACTGGGAGTAATCTTTGGGCTGCTCCTTACTTGTTCATGTCATCTTATTTTGTAGCGAAAGTGGACGTCCGAAGGAAAGATTCTTTCAGTGTACGGGAGAACAAAACATAAGGAGTCGCAGGTAACGCTAAGGATACGAACAGCGCTTCTGGCAAGCTCAATGGATCCTTTCGAAAGTTTGACCTTTGTTGCAAGCTGTGGAATCCCTGCGCAATGACGGACACAAGCGTCAGCTATTTGTGTTCAATTGCACGTCAGCTGCAACAGTACTCGTGCAGCGGGAGCTCAAGCCATAGGTACAAACAAGCTTGCACTCGCAGCATTTCTGATTATCACCCAAAGTTTCAGATTCGCACGTTCTGCAATGTCGGTTGTTCCGCCGTTATGCAGTGGATCAGCCGACGTCCACCTAAGTCTAGTATCGTCAAAACAAATAGAGCTAACGTTGTGGACGTAAGTCACATCTCTATAAATAAACTACACTTAACAGCAAAAAAAAAAAAAAAAAAAATAAGAGGCTATACTGTTTTATTTTCTGCTGACAAGTTTTTTTTTTTTTTTTTCACTCAAATAAATCCTAAAGGTATCCACAATGAAAGTACTTGTTTTGACAATATTAGGCTAAGGTGGACGTTGTTCAAAAAGAAATTTCTTCTCTCGTTTTTATCTTTTGATTTAGTTTACGCCCCCCTCTCAAATTTTAGCGCTCTATTCAAACTGCTGGTGTCCCATTCTAAGAGTTTCATCTTCCCGCGATTCGTAATTTATTTACACGGGCCAAAAAACAAGATTTTATTAAAAACGTTACTAAGTGCATGCACAGCACGCGTTCATTTCTTCTATATAAGTAATTAGATGTAAATAATCAACAGAAAATAGAACTGTTTGAAAGCAAAATAGATTTTTGCATTCAAGCAGATAGAAGACTGTAGATTCTAACACGCGTTGCACGTGTAACTAGACGTCAGCAGACTCCTTGCGAAAGGCGCGATAAGGCTCTGAAGGGAAAACTTTGTTGATTCTATTTTTTTCTTGTATGGTATGTTAGCGCGCATGGTCAAACGCTTGCAAACGCTATAAGCGTGGCTCGTAAGCACCCTAAAATCGTGCAGGGTTGAACAGAGACTATATGTATTTGGAAATAAAACAAAATAGTTGAATGCATTGCCAAGACGGCTAAAATACTTATTCTGTACACATTTGTTTTATGAAAGATTATTTGAGATATTTTATTCTCTATAGACCTGGTTGGGTGGCTAGTGGATATAAAAAAAAAGAAGCGTGATCTCTAACTATTACAATATATTTTCTTAACCAACAAACAACTGCTTACTGTAAGATGGAAATTGAATTTTCACGTTAGTGTTTTTGGCGCCCGAAACAATTTTTTTTTTCTTTTTTTAAATTTAACACTTCCCGTTTTGCGGATTGGGAAGGAAACTAAACGGGCCTTCAGTACGTAGGAAATACGTTTCTACCAAAGGTGATGCGTAAGTTTCTGATTTGATTTTTTTCTGTTTTCCTTTCTTATTTTTTGGCGAAATCACATGGACCTCTATATCAGTTTAATGTCTTCATAAATAATCTCGCAAGTTCACTATGTTCTTGTTCGTTATGAAAACCTCTTTCAACAGTGATATTACAACCCAAGTGGAAATTTTTGCAAGTGGTACCACTTGCAAGTGGTTTATTGAACAGGTACCACTAGGAAGTGCTACCATTTGCTAGTGGTACCAAGTTGTTGTCATAGAGCAGGGTTTCAGCCGCGATCAGTTGCTTGTTTTTATTGTACACCTGCAGTGTTGGCTTCGCTTCAGCGGCTTCAAACCACTGGAAAACCTCCGTCTGACGTACTCTGCTTCTCACTCACTCCAACCTCTCACTTGTCACTACCTCTAAGGGTTCTGCAAAGAAGCCATATTTTTTGTAGTTGATAGAGACGCTTCTGCCACCTTGTTCGTGTCCCAGTCATCTGAGTGTGTACAAAACGTTTTTCGGCCCATCGGTTTCGATCCATGTGGCGGAGTCGTACATCATAGCATGTCTTCCTGGTGGCTTCCCTGGCTTCGAAGCTAGACCATCCTAGGTTTTCCTGTACGGCTTCGTTAGCCACATTTCCGTGGCAGCCCAGAGCCTGTCGTCCCACTGCTCCTTGTCGTCGCGCCAGAACTTCTCGTAATTCACTAGGGACGCATACGACAGCATTAGCGAAAGTCAAGCCTGGAACTATTACTGCCTTCCACACTTCCCGTGTAACTAGGAACCTATTGTAGTTGCAGAGATTTCTTTTTCGGAGGACGTTGGCCCCCTGTTGACTGGCAAAGATGAGAAGATGAGCGTGATGCTCTCGAAGGTATGCTGAAGTGTTGGCTAGAATGACACCCAAATATTTGCACCAGTCCTGAAGTGGCACCACCTCGTCGCCCTACTTAAGTGTATAGCAAAGCGTGTCTTCAGACCCTGAGAACTGTAGAAACGCAGATATTTTTTTTTGCGTTGAAGCCTACACTTTTAGAAAAAAGGGTATCGATAGTCCTCCCTAAATGGATGAACGGTCTTGTGACCTATGTTTCTTTAGAAAGGGAGAAACTTTAGTCCCTGAAGCAGGGGAGCAAATAGTTCCTCCGTCGCCTGCATCTCATTATGGCGGCCCTTAATCGAGCAAATCTAGCTCAGTGAGGCTTAACGAGGACGCTACGTCTCTTGTACGGGACGAGAGGAGCAGCAAATAAAAGCATAACACGAGCTTTCCGCGATATGTGTTTATTTCCGAAGCCAGATTCCCCCTGCAGGTACAGAAACTTACGTTTCGAAAGCAGTTACTCAGTCTTCTCGTCGTCAGCACTGCGATGTTAAACGGAGACAACCGATACCTAGCGCCACTAAATAAGCTACGCTTCAGAGTAACGACACTTGGCCATATTGTGTCGTAAAATCATGTTTGCCAGTTATCTGAAGCTTTATCTGAAATCACAGGAAACGCCTTTCCGCTCTCCACAAATGTTTAAATAGTTCGTGACAGAGCAAAGCAATATTGCGTGACCTTTCCACAACCGAATCTAATGCTGATGAAGTTGCACTTTTGAATCATGACGATCGGCAGTTGCGTCTGCTCTGCATACGAGCCAAAATGGCGGCGCCCACAACAATGCCGGGGAACAGAGTGCCGATACTCTAAGCGCAGCTCATTTAGTGGCTCTACCGATACCCACTTACTTCGCGCCCTTTACGTCTTACCTTTGCTGTTCCTCGTGTCACAATTCCTTCGTCAACCGCACATCACGGAGGAATGGAAAACCAATCCGCGAAATCAAAAGCTGCTCTCCGAACAACAAGCTCGAAGCCGCTGTTCATCGCATAGCGTGAAAGAAGGTTAAATCGCTCGCCACCAGATGGCAGGGTCAAGCAGAGTGATTGCAAGTAACTAGGCTAGGTGGCGCTAGGTACCGCCCAATTCATGTTAGACAGAGAGAGAGAAGGGGGGGGGGGGTGTGATGACAGTGAACAAGGAGGATATCCCTTCCCCGCATTTTTTATATAATTCTCTGAAGTGTTACAACCCTCTGAAACGCGTTTGCAAGTACAGCCTGAGGGTGCGCCTCCTTGCTCAGTTGAGGTGGGCGTCATAATCCGATTACGAAGCCTTAGCAAGGCGTCGTAATCGGATTGTGACCCGCACAGGCGCACCCCAACTGAGCAAGGTGGCCGCACCCTGAGGCCGGACTTGCAAACGTGTATGGACCCTTTTGCTGTTTACAAACGTGAACATGCCGCTTGCGTCCCGAGCGACTTTCGGTCGCACCGTCTTTGCAAGCTTGTTGAGCTTGCTTATGTCACCAGTGCTAGAAAGCATAAATGCTACACGGACAACGAAGCTAAAGATTTAACGAGGGCCTTCGGCTGTGCAATATTACATTTTGAAGGAGGCAGCTAGTTGGTTTACAAGAATGCTTAAAACATTTTAACAGATCTCGTACTCCTTCCTTCTTTTTGCGTGTGATCCCCCCCCCCCCCTTTACACATTCATTCCCCTTGCCCCCCTCTTTTGACGCTGTGGGGGGGGGGGGGGGGGGGGATATGAATCACCCCTTTCCGTCCTCCTGTTTTAACGCCCCTCCTTAGAGGCGTTCCAACTGAGGGACGACGGGGAACAGCACAGCGTGTAATATTCGAAATAATAGCTCTAGAGATACACGTACTAGAGCGTGTTGGATACAGTTCACACAGAAAGAATAAACACTCTGAATATGTACGGAGGACAGACACTCACAGTTTTTTCACTAAAGAACTGTGAGTGTCTGTCCCTCGTATATTTTCAGTGTTTTTATTCTTTCTGTGAACTATGGTTCTAGAGGTTCTGGAATTAAAGCTGTTCACGTTGCATAAACTCACGAGCGGCCACGACATAATTCCAAGCGAAAGGCTCGTGCCAGGACTCGTAGTGTGCAGGCGCGTTCAGTGACGTCCTTTAGTAGTTCCTGCCTTCGACGTCAGGGTCAGGATATCAGTTGTGAACGGCAAATTCGATGGTACGTGCTCGAATCGACTGTGGCATGTTTGATTGGGTACGATAGAAGCTTGGTATCATCACGTTCTCAACACATTGCTGTCAATATTGACAACCTGATATTACTCTTATTTCCGTTCATGAACGCAGAATTAATCCCAGTTTGAGTAGTCTTGAAAAGCCTACCACGAAATTATTTTATCGCGCCAATAAGGGGACAACTTCCCGGAGGCAAAATACGCCTGAAAGTGGACAATGCTACCCGGCTGGTTCTGACCTGGCCACTTCGGGCTACATACATTTGATCAAATCCAAAAGGCCGAAAGAAATAAAAGGAACGGCGAGGATGCTTTTCAATAAATTCTGCTTTATCAAAGGAAATAAGAACGATATCAGACTATCAACTTCGACGGTGTTGATTTTAGAATGCAACTACCCAAGCCTCCATCACCAGCATTTATGAACAAACTACCTTCTAGTATTCTAAATTTAAGAACAAAATACAAGCTCAAGAAAGCCCTGAGAAATTTTAGATCGTAAAGTGCTCACTAGTTTGCTTTTGTTATTCTGATTTTTTGTGTGGATTTTATTTTACATGTTTCCTTTTGCAAACGGCATGGTTTCACTGATTTTAAGACGCTGCCAGTCAAGCCCAATGTGGCTTAGGCAGGTCAGACTTAACATACGTTATGTTCATTTGCAATAAAATTAATCTTATTATTATTATTATTATTATATAGAGACTATCAAACAAGTGGGTTGCAGCTGATAGTCTTTGTCGTAAAGTCACACGTATGAGCCACGGTCGTCTCCGCGCGCTTTTTTGTGCTGATCTTTTTCGGCGCCTAGAAAGTGGTTGGGATTTTTCGCCCCTTCAATGAAAAACGTCACGAAGATACACAAGTAACAGTAAGAAAGCACAAAACAAACAGAGGGACAAAAACAGACATGTACAAGCTTTCAGTTTACAACAACATATATTTGACGCCAGCGAAGTCTGCACCAACAACCGTCGGTAGGGAAAGGGGGAACGAGCAAGAGGGAGAAAAGAAGGGAGAGAAGGTTGAGAGGGAAGAAAAGGGGGGAGGGAAGGGAAGATAGCGTTTCCGCATACGAAGCTGATTGACGGCCGAAGGCCGAGGGGGGGGGGGGTCTTGTTGTTCAAGGTTGTGCAATTGGAGTCCGAGAAAACGCCGGCCTCAGAAACACCAGTTCTGGTTTTGTCAACGAGAGGGATGGGGAAGCAATGTTATTCTTGGTGGTAGTCATCCTATAAGCTTCAATTATCTCCCTCCCATAGCGCTCCCGGTGTCCCCCAACTACTTTGGTCTCGTTGAACAAAGGCGTGCATGCCTGGCACTCCTTACCGTGAACTATAATAGGATGCAATGACCCCTCTGGCTGTGACGCGCATTCAATGTGGTGTTCTCGGAGGCGATCATTTATGCATCGGCCTGTTTGGCCGATATATTCCGCACCGCAGGTCAAAGGAATCGAGTAGACTTTTTCTTTTGCGCATCGAACGAATTGAGAGCCGTGTTTTTTTGCACATGCTGGGGGGGAACTGGCGTTGTTAACCAGTTTGCACATGGAACCCAGTTTGAACCTGCATTTGAAAATGACCTTGGTGCCAAAGCGGGACGCGAGAGACTTGACGCGGTGCGCCACGTTATGCATGTAGGGAATGCAGGCGATCCTCCCGCCCGGAGCAGCCCGTGAGGTGCGGGGAGTTCACAAATATACGGGTTTGTTACACAAATATACGGGTTTGTTAAAATAGAAAACTTCGCGGCAATCTTTAGGATCCTCCCCCCACTATATCGTAACACCAAGAATCTTTGTGCTTGAAGAGTTCAGCGACCCTGTTCTACACCTTCCGCTATTTACAAAGATGAACTTTAGAATTTAGATCGTCTTCCTTGCCGAAGTTACGACGAGAGGCGGGGAGCACATTTCGCGCTGCTGGGGGATCGCCGATCGGTGACCGAGTGGGCTAGCGCACAGCCGACACCAGCTCGGAGCACGTGAAGCGAAAGCTGGCGCTGCAGAATCCAAGGATCCTTGGTTCAATCACCACCCCTGCCCGTTTCGATTTGGATGAATCAAGGGGGCTGAATGGCGCTTAGCCGCGCAAGCCACTGTAGCCAAGCTTCGAGTCAGGCGCGAGTGAAGCCACCGGAAGTTCGATGTTTGTTTCGGAAGTCGAGTGTCTGCTGGGTTTTATAGTGCATTTGACGTTTTGGTTCACTTTTCTTTGCACTTTTGCGTGGGTTTCAATACTCCCTTTTAATATTTATTATTGAAAACTAGGCAATTGAACGTGGTGCATGTACACTTAAATTTAATCGACTAGAATCTCGAAATTCTCTCACCTCAAATGGCTTCCAAAAGGACTTCTCGGGCTTGCATGAGCTGTTATTGCGCCACAAGCAGGTTCTCTCTTGAAATAACAAAAGAAAATCAAGAGCCTTGGAATATGCTTGGACCACCGAACGTCAGAGTGGGAAAGCCTGTTAAGCGCTTACTTCCGAGACAGGCGGCTTACTTCCGGTGGCTTCATACCTGTCTGCTCAATGCGCCATCCAGCCCTCTAGTGGAGATCAGTGGGATGAACATCGTACCGGTGCGCGGTCGTGCGTAGAGCACGTTAAAGACCCGGGCTAGCCAAGGCTAGCAGTCGTACTGCAGTGATCATTTATAGTGAGTAACAACGTCGCCATGTTCTGGCAGAGTAAACTCCTGCGGTATAAAAAAAAAAAAATACTAATTTTTTTTTTTTTTTCGCTGCTCCTAAGTTTTGCAGGCCGAGGACAATATTTTGTACTGTTTGGTTTGGTTGCGAGTGCCACTTAGCGTAGAGGTCTCTACCGGCGAATGCAACGGCCCAATAATCGCAGCCAGTGCGCGGAAAATCTCGGGGGCCTTGAGCGGGTGTGTGTATTGACGATGAGGAAGAAGAAATGCCCAATGTGCCGTCTCGAGCAGTTCTATTTGCACCTACCCCTCTGTCATCGCAGTTATACAGTTATCTTCGTTATGCTTTCTGAACATATCGAAACGAGCGATGTCAACGAGTACTTCCCAGCTGGACCGAACGTCAAGGTACCTCTCAATGTTAACAGTTTTTTTAAACTTTTGATGGATTGTGAAAGCTTAGATCCGAAGCTCAATTTCCTCATTAAATCGGCGGAGATGATGCAGACTTCAACAGTTGAAAGAACTATACTGTCAACAAGATATTTCGGTGGGACCATATTAGGGTTCTATACCCGTCAGGTTAAAAGGTTTCTGTGGAAGTGGAAATTTGGAGTTCGAAGGCGCCATCTGCCATATATCATTCTTAATTGCGCAGAAGAAAGCAGAATGTGTAATACTAAAGATCTTATAGAAGCGTTTGCTCAATTGTGGAAGGCCATCCAGGGCGAAGACGTTTATCGCCCATGTTGCCAATAACAAATACGCTGTCATAGCTAACGGTTTTCGAAACGATGACTGAACGGACGTTTCAACTTTGAGCCTAGTTTACCAGAAAGGAAGGAGGCATGCTTAGAGATTACACGCAGTGCCTCTGTATAGCCACACGCTCGTACCTATCACAAATACAGAGACATCGCCATAGTCCTGCGTTGTTTTGAAGCGCGTCGCTGACAGCGAGATTCCTCCCTGTCCATGTCATGCCATGTAGGTAGGAAGCTTCTGAAAGCGACATGACGACACCAGAGGTGAAGCTGGAGGAGACTTCGGTTTGGAGGGACACGCCCCCAATGATAACCAAAAACGAAAAAATTCTAAAACACCCTATTAGACGAAAGGCACACCCTGGAGCACCCTTGGGGGCTTTTCCACCGACCGTGACCTCTACTTACGGCTTCACTTGGGATTTTCTCATTTGGCTTGTTCGAGCCGGTATGTTACCTCCTTCCTACCTCCATGTGTCAGACTGTCAGCGTTGCTAATGATGCTGGCAGGTAAGTTACCTTGCCTGCACGTTGGCTAATAACATTTCGTGCAAACCTTCCATGTAGGACGATGTGGCGGGAGAAGCTCCTGCAGAATCCCCGGTCACCCAGACCGGGAGGGAACGAGCTCTCTTGGCGCTCATACTCGTCCTTTTGCTTGTCCTCGCCACAACCGTGATGCTGGCGGCTCTTCGGTCGCCGAGCTCCGGTGTTCCAAAAACAAACCAGGAGACCTTTCTTGATTTTCGCGTGCAACGACAAACCGCAGACCCATGTCAGGATCTCTACAGCTACTCGTGCGGCAACTGGGACGTGTTCAAGAAAAATGACGAGGACGCCTACGACCGACTGGAGAGGATAGTCATGGAGACCGGCCGCAACTGGATCATGCAGACGCCCGTGTCTTTGGACCAACATCGAAGCAGGGACAAAGTGATGGCGGCCTACAAACTCTGCCACAAGGTCTACTTGGGCAGAAAGGAGAATATGAACGACGCGAGGCAGTACCTGTCGAGACTCGGCCTGCGCTACTACAACGACTCCTTTCCTGTCACCGGCATCGTGGAGTTTATGGTCAAGCTGACCATGCGCCACGGCATTCATACCCTATTAGCCATCCAGCCCAAGTATGACCTCGGCAACTTGGGTGACTCTGGCAACACAACGCGGTTAACCATTTCTGGCCAGAGCCTTATCGTAGATAACTGGATCGTGGTGAGCATAATTTTTTTACAAGATTCTTTTTATATCACATGTTGGAAGCACATTCCTTTTGAACAGCATAAATACACACTGACTTATTTCTGCGTACCTGTAAAGAGGTTCTCAGGTATTCAAATAAATAAAAATAAATTGGCTCTTTTCCCGCACTATAGTGGCACGGACAGTGGTAGCAAAATTGAATATATATTTTAAGGAGATGTGTGTGAACGCTACGACGTTTTATACATGGCTGCCATCTTCTGTATCGGGCCTTCTGCGCATAAACAAAACACCCAGCGGCAGGCGTCCAAAGTTGCTCTTGGAGGCAGCTGTCATGAGCTCGTTTAAAATAGCACCGGTGTAAGAAAGCCCTATCAAAGCAAGCGCTCGAGCGGGAGTGTAATGTGCAGTGCACGTATTTTGATACTGTACACCTCAGCAGTACACTGTTAGCGAAAATGTAATATTTCGCCTGTTTACACCCCATTTTCACTCGTTAGCATATTTTTACACGCTCTGCTAGTGATAAATCGTCAAAAAATTACTTGGGGTAGTAAAAATTGGTGTTTCGGTTTCGGTTTACACGACTAGGCGTGTAAGCAACACTGAAAACACCCCAGCCCAACACCCCAAAACGTCGAGCGCCATGTTGCTTCTGCCTTGAAGCGGTACGGCGGACGTAGCAGCCGAAGGTGAGTGTTTGATTTTTTTTTTATCAAGTTTGTATAGAATGTAGCACGTCTCAGATTTTTATTACATGCCATTCAAGAACGTTAGATTTGCTTTGAGCAAGCCGGCTCAGGCGTTAAGCCCGATTCACACAACCGGCGTTTAGACACCCCGTCGATTGGAAACAACTCGACTGCTCGCCGGTTCTTTTGCGCGAGCTTTCGCTCGGGCGCTGTGAACCCTATGAACTGTGGTGCTCAAAGCTAGCACAATTAGGCACGGCTAGCGTCCCGGTGGAAGCTGCAGAGAGCGGACACCGAAGACACCGTCGCATAAGAGTGGCGAAGCCGCGATCCTGCGCTGATCGTTGTCCCGCCGCTCTCTCCGGCAATATCGACACTTCGCTGCTGGGTGTCTCGTATTTCGACGTTTTAGAGAAACTTGGCATTGGCAAGCGCGAGGAGTCTCTATATCGTTTTCTCCGTCGCCTGCGTGGAGGAAACACGGTGGCGATAGAAACATATGCTCATGCAGTCAGTCAACTTGGACAATCCCCCTGTTCCCTCAATCCTATCGCATTCTTTGACTGCGTTTGTGACAACAACGTTTCCCCAGTGTGAAAGCTTTCAGTCACAACGGGCTACAAACTGGGTTGTGCATTGCATGTAGCCCTGAGGGAATTCTTCGCCGGAGACACCAGCACATTAGTTTCATTGGTAAGGTGACCGGCCACTAACGTGTTTCGCAAATGAAGCGATCACGGGTAAGTAGAAATGCAAACAATGTTGAATGAATATTAAGGTGGTTGTAGCCAGAGCCTGCCAGTTGAAATCAACCTTTAACAATATAGTCTGCGGTAACTTCTTTTTGCACTTAGGATTGCAATTTTAAACACAAAGCCACTCCACATAGCTGTCGAAAATCGTGTAAACAACAGCAGTCATCGTCCCCGGTTCGGATGAGCGAAGCCTTAGCTTGATGAAAAGAATGGCGGTCTATACTTCTTGGTTGTTTCAATCACAACCTCGCACAGCTGAACAGACAAACAAATCAAGGAAATATATCCCGCGCTGGCTTGCAAATCACAGCACACAAGCAGGGTACATAGCAGAGCAGAAAACACTGGCAATGAGCACACGGAGGCATGCAGCTTCCTTTCTTTTTCCCTCGGCGAATGATTGGTTTGCTGCAGCATTCCGTAAGCACGTCGACATTCAAAAGTTGAGCCTGATCTGTCTTGCAGTGCCTTGCGGAACGGCAAGTATCGCCCACCATTCCGCAAGGCACTGCAGGACTCGCAAATGTGTGAACAGTGCTTTGCAATAAAGGCCATGATCGGGCAGCAGGTGCCCATCTAAAGACATTTAATATTGATTGGCATTGAACTAACCTTTGGGCTTCATCACGTAGCAAGCATGGGTGAGGTATAATTCAAGAACATTTAATGTTCGACGAGTTTAATACGTTGTGGTGCTTTCCCATCTGTTTCGGTGTCACGGAGTGGGGTTCAAATTAATAAAAATAATTCAATGATCCACTCTGAGAATAAACGCGAAATAACGGGAAAAGAACAAGAGAGCTAAGTTCGACCATTGACTAGCGCTAGGTCCACGCCTGGTGTATAATCAGTAGAGAAAGATGATGACACAGGGAGGATAAGCAAACAAAAGATTAGATTTAATAAAGTGAAAAACTTAGCTGTACACGGCAATAGAGCACTCAACACAAACCACACTCCAGCTCAAAGCTATGGAGCCCTGCGAGCCAGAAACTAATACTAAAAAGACTCGACGCTCATAAAACCGGAATAAGCCAACAAAACAGTGACGAAAACCCGACACTAACAACGAGAGCAAACCGAGATGGAGCTCGAACGTTACCGCTACACACATGGGATAATCCCCCAAAACAGTCGCAACAGAAAGTAGCACTGTGTAAAAATCTTCCCAACATTCAACAATTCGTACTTCAGAGCCAGAGAATGCAGTAGACAAGTCCTAGAAAACCAGGCTTAGCTTTCCAATAGGTGCCGAGTCCAGAGCAGTCCATAGTCTGGAGTTGTCGGCCGAAGAACGGCGTCTCGAAGTCCAGCGGTCCAATTAGAGGCTTGATGAGGTCGACACCGCGCACCACACAGCCACACACGCTTCAGCACAACAAACTCAAACACTTGTCCGACGGGCAGGGCAGAAGCCAAAAATTACACGTTACACGTTCCAAGACTCATCTGCAGGGAGTAACCGCGTTGAGTAGCGACCCGGCCAGCTCTGGGGTTGGACTACCTTCTTTGTTCCCGAACCCCCTTTTATAGGCTCGTCTACCGACCAACCTCCCGTTTCCCCGCCTTTCGGGTCAGTCAACTTTCAAGAAAAACAAAGCCACACAGCAACGACCCAAATGGCAAAACCTATTACATTTTTCAGACAACCAAACATATGTGCCCATCCATTCCCCCGTACGAGTCCAAAAACATCAATTATCGCCGATACATAGATACGGCGGCAGACTGAGCAAAGCCGCCGCCTTCAAAAAGTGCGCTAGCCAGCGTAAACATCTTTGTATCCCGGCAACGTCCCTGCATGTCAAATCGGCACCATACGCGAGCCAGCATACGCACCCCTCCGTCCGCGAGGTCAAAGCCACAAACTGTGACCTGGGATGATCTACGTCGCCCGTTAACAAAAACCCATTCCGCAAACGAGCAAATTCGTTGGGGACTTCGAAAGGAACTACGACGGGACGAACTGAGATTAAAAGTGGCACCACACTCCCCCTTTTTGACCGTACCAACACTTAAAGTGGTCCAAAAAAAAGATCATAAAAGTATTTAAAAAAATGAAGAGAAGCCTGAATTTGTGACACCCGGTTTCTCCATCCTGTGTTTTTTTCGTGCTTTTTCTATTACGAAGCGAGACATTATTCCAGCCGTAGGCACCAGATGTAATTCCCGTCTGCGATCATAAGATTATAGGATCCTAACTGCCGGCAGCTAAGTGTCAATTACATCCGGCTTGTGCATACAGTGCAACATCTTTTGCTATTCAGCCGATCATCACTTTACAGCCTGGGTATCTGTTCTTGTAAACGACAGTAGTGCTACATGTTAAACGGCTCTAAAGCGATAGAGCAAACTCACATCTCATTATCTTTTAGCTGAATAAACTGTTTTTGGTTATGCTTGTTACCCAATTTTTGTTTTAAATTTAATTTTCTCATATAAACACCTTACATTATAGAAAAAAAATCTTTTTATAGTACGGAGGTGTCCATATTAAGAAGACATGACTGTATCATCTTTGAAACTAGTTTGCCACAGCCAGTGTTATAATATGTATTGATTTTTTATGCAGTGCCTGCCTTTCCTTGCCCCTTGTGAGGACGACTGAGAAAGCGACTTTGCGCCACAACGACGGATGGCAAGTGTCCCAAGTGTCATCACCTATAGTGGTCATGTGCTATGTGTTCGCAGCATTGTAAGCCGACCGTGGAGCACTTTCAAAAGGGAACTTTCGCCATGTGCACAGTATGGCCGTGTACAATACGGGGCACGTACAGTCAGAAGAATTATGAGAGGGAACATGCGGGCGCGTGTCACTTGGTACAGGCAGAGCAGCCTAGCAAGTGTCATGCTTGTGCACTGAGGGGCCCTGGTTTGAAGAGCCGAGGCAGAAGTTTCAGCGGCAATGTCACCGCCCTGGCGGCTTGTCGCCGAAGCAGAAACGGGGTTAGCTAGCTTTGCTCGTGGCTGGCTTTGTGTAGTGTGTGTAGACCGGGAACGTAGGCTTATGAATTTCGGCAACGAGAATACTACACGGCTTTGGTGTTTTGGTACGAGCAACAAACGTGACACTATCTGCTACGACTAGCTACGACCACCCACCGCAGCGGTGAAGGCATCCAAGAAGCAGAACCTGTGTATTACGCCGTTGCCGTAACCCAACAGTGCTCATTTGTCATGGAGGGCTTTCCGCCCAGAGACTTTGCTCGTCACTGAGTGTTATTTCCCGTGTTTCTCTTTGTGTGCGCAGTGGCTGGACGGGCCTCATACAGCAGTTCTTCAGTCTCAAAGGTGACTAAAAGTTGAGGGTGGATGGACTTGCAGCAATCCCCTCGGTTGGTGCGTGTGACAGAACCTTTGTACGGCATCATCGGGAGGATGCTGTTGTGAGTTAGCAAGTTGTCCAATTGTATGTTCATTATGCTAATATTTGAAAAAGCTTGTTTAAAAGGATGCTGGACCAAAATTTGGATTTCATAAAATAAGGCCGCGGAAGCTTTGAATGGGAGCTCTACAAACTCCGAAACATCACTCATACATTAATATCTCAAACGGATGGCCGTATTCTTGGAAAGGAAAGGGCACAATCAAACAAGAAATGTGACATCATACTTCTCCTGGTACACTTTAGAGTGAGGGGAAGCGGCCTCGCTTCTCTCATTCCCGCTTCGGTTCACCTGCTTAAGGGGATGAAGCCTAGAGGAGAGGGAATGAGAATCGCGACATCACATGTCTCGTCGGCCTTGTTGAATCCCACATGTTTCCAAAAATACGGCCATCCGTTAGAAATAATGCTGTATGTGTGATGTTTTGGGGGTTTTGCAGCGTCCCGCCTACCGCCCCAGTGTTGTTTTGCAAGCTTCGAATTTCGGTTAAGCATACCTTTTAATATGAATAATTGTGTCATCAGAATGTTAGAACATGTCAGTTCTACACAGCTACTCTCAAACATTTTCGAGTGGTCTCGCCTGCCAGATTCAAAGGGGGGGGGGGGGGGGGGGGGCAACATGTACATGTTTTTATGTCTACAGCACAAATAGTTCCTATCATGCACTCTAAATAGCTGTCAATCGACAGACTGGGTAAAAGAGTGAGCACAAACAAGTCCAACTACCAACAATGCTGTCCATGGCGAATCTTGGACACCATGTCTTACGTTAAGTGGCTCAGCGGTCTTTCTATAGTTCTTTTCATTGTTGCCGGTAGAGCAGCTACCGATAGGGGGGGTTGCGAGGACGTCAACTGTGAAATGCAGTTTCTTCACATAATGTTTGCACTTTGGGAAGTTTCTACACATATACCTTGAAGTCGCTATTGTACGGATGAAACAACTTTGTAAGAGTGTCTATGAAAACTTGGGCAGGGTTCTCTTTAACGTGCCTGACTTACAACAAGGCTGTCCAACTTGAGAAATTTCACTGGTGGGAAGCTTATTTTCATATAAGAATGGTGTACTTCTTCACAGCGCTGTATGTATCCAACAGAAACTCCAAATGTGTTCAATAAAAGTAGCATTTGCTAATATTGTGTTTTCTGTGTATCTGATGCACTAGGTTGTATTTGTTTTGAACGCTTGCTACGTTTAGGCTATAAAAAATAGTCTAAATTTTATGCCGACAAGCTTAATGAAAAAGAAGTGTTCGGTCTGAATAAAAGATTCCAGAAATTACACTAAAATAAATTGCTACTTGGGGTAGCAAAAATGGTGTTTTACAGTCGACTCTCATTATTTCAAACTCCAGGGCCCGTTTGCTCGAAGCGCTAACCGCGGCTGAAGTTAGCCGCAGTACCTAGGAGAGGGATTTTCAAATCACGTGACTGGCTCGGTTGGGATGCCGGGAAGCTTGGCGGTGCCCCGGTGAGTGAGCGCCGCACGCTTTGGAACTAATATGTCGTTGTAGCTGCAATACCGGGCACGTTAGTTAGCAACGAATGGTGCAGGAGGCTTTCGCTTTGCCTTACCTCACTTCATCACAAAGCATGAGCAAGGCTCTTGCCGCATTTTTTAGATAGTCTTTCGACTCTGGCCATTCCTAAGCCTAAATGAATGGGGTAATTGTCGGCTTAGCAACATCTTTGGAAAGCGGATTGTCTTGACTCTATCGGTCGGGTATTGATTGCACACAAAAGCAAACAGCATCCCTATAGACCTTTTTCTAAATTACCCAAGCATCGAGAAGAACACTGGAAGTATAATTCTGCGGTCCGCACGCACTGGCCTTCCTCTTATAAAAGATTCGAAGTAAATAATCATAATAAATATTTGACCAATGCACGTGCAAGACAAAATTTGTTTTAGACTTTTTGCTTTAGAACAGTTACTACTTCAGACGCCAGCACGTGCAACGCTTGTAACTACACTTGTAGCATGCACCTCGGTGCTTGGGAAATTTAGAGAAAGGTCTAATATGGTTTATTGGGACGCTGTCTGCTTTTGTGTGCTATTAATACCCGGCCGATTGAGTCAAGGCAATCCACTTTCCAAAGACATTGCCATGCTAACATTTATCGCGTTCATTTAGGCTTAGGAATGGCCAGAATCGAAAGACTATCTAAAAAATGCGGCGAGGTCATATGCTCATGCTTTGCGATTTAAATGAGGTAAGGCAAAGCGAAAGCCTCTGGCACCATTCATTGCTGACTAACGCGCCCAATATTGCAGCTACAACGACATATTAGTTTCAAAGCGAGCGGCGCTCACTCACCGGGGCACCGCCATGTTTCCCTGCATTCCTGCCGAGCCAGTCACGTGATTTCAAAATCCCTCTCCTAGGTACTGCGGTTAACTTTAGCCGCGGTTTGCGCTTGAGCAAACGGGCCCTGGAAGCCACACACTTTAGTTTGAAATATCAGAAGATTGAATTATCAAAATTCATCTAAATATTGTCACGAATAAAAACATACTTCTTTATTAAACTTAAAATCAGTGTGTAATGCGCCGAACTTGTGCTGAGAAACATAAATTAACAAAGACTTTTGATGGTGTCGAAAGGACAACTGCGTCAAGCAGCCAAGCGAAGGTACTTTTGTAAGCGCGTGGGTATCTAGAAGTTTCTGAGCTCGAACAAAAAAAATTTTAAAGTCGTCTCTTCATTCCAGTCACGCAAACAAAAGAAAGAAGGACATGCGCTGGCGGGGTCAGCGGCATGTGAGTCGATCACGCTGCTGACTCGGCTATTTGCACATGGCATTACTCCCCTCTTGTGAAAGACTCATCGTCTTTATGCAACACAAAATTAAATTAACAGCTTAAACAAGACTAAGTCAAAATACAGAGTCTCGTAAATAGCAGATTTTCACAGTCCTACCGAGCATACCTAGTTCAATTGAGTCGGAAGACGTGAATCGCCTACGGGTCGCAGAGGGCAGCGTGACAATGTTGATGTGCCATTGGCCAACGACTTACAACTTAGGTCTCGTGTAGCGAATAACGTTGAGGTCGAAGCACCACTTTAACAGTTCCTTGCTGCGACGATGAATTGGTGTTTAGATTCACAGTGGGTAGCCAGGCTGAAACTGGGCGTCGTGGTGACAAAGATTGTAGCAGTCATCGTCAGGAACTTGTGGCTTGCATCAAAATGCGACCAAGCTGGCAAACTTCCTTCGTTCGTTGAGTGACATACCAGGCGTCGTCGTCCTGTTCGTCTTCGTGACAGATACCACACTTGCCGTAGGTATTGTCATCGGGTTCATCATCAAGGTCGCCGTCAAGTTTGTAGTCGAGGTTGTCGTTAAAGGGCAACTCCGGACCATACTTTCAATTTTGGGATTATGACTGTTTTTAGTGCAGTCAGCGTCCCTGAATTGCAGGGTGTAATTTTTTCCTCGTTATTGTGCGTAGTTTTAAAGATATGGATGCCTCAAAGTTTTGTTTGGGGCACGGCCAACAAAACCGAAACTAGCTGCTCGAGGCCCTGGCAGCACTAGAAATCAGCCGCTATGTGAACGTGACGTCAGGATCGTTCTCGTTCAACGAGTACGCAGGTTGATCAGCAGCTGCTTCTGTTGCGCTAGCCGTCTAAAGGTAGGAGGTAAGCTGATTTTATTTTAATTCTGTATATGTGGTAGTTATCCAGCACATGTAGGAAGAGTTAGTGCGTATACCCAAAAGCTAGTGACTGGAAAACCCGTAAACTCGTACAGTGCCGTACTCGGCGGCCGCTGCCGCCGTGCGTGTGCCATGCCGTACTTGTCGCTAGTATACCCAAAAGGTAGCGACTGGAAAACGAGTGAACTCGTTCAGTACCGTACTCAGCAGCTGTTGCCGTGTGTGCAGTCTTCCGTACTCTGTCGCTAGGCCTAAATTGTCATCGGGGCTCCGTGGATGGAGCGGCGTTGCTCTACGACGCGCTGCCAGTGAAGTACAGTACTGGGGGCCCTCTCGCTTTCGCGCTGCGGGTCAGTAACAGACACGAAGCTTTGAGGCTTTCCGGCACGGGCTGCTGCGTTAGGGCTGTACATGTCTGTTTTTGCATTCTTTTTTCCTTGGGCGCGTAAAAGCCAAAGTCCACTCGTCGAACAGCGTTTACCCACACCTTCTTCAATTTCTGGTACGTTGGAAACTTGTGAAAAAGCACCTCCGGGTTGTGCAGCGGGTTGTTTGAGCAGCCCACAGCACTACAAGTTCTACTCGGCATCTTTCGAGGAACAGCTGGGCAGTCTTGGGCGCTACGAGTTGCTCGCTAAAACCAGTCTTTGAGTCCTCACAAGCAAATAAACAAAAGGCTATACCGAAGCTACACGGGCTACAGATAAAAGCAATGGCTAAACATGACAATCACAAGTCCAAGTAGCGGGGGTAGCGGCTCAAAGAAGCGCACTCCGCGTAACGTTTGGAGGAAAAAAAGAACGATACTGACATCACGGTCCAATGTTGCTTTAGTGATCGGCAACCCGCTAGCCGACCGCTAAGGTCCAGCGGCTCGCGGCGGGTCACATTTTTATTATCGGCATTAGTTGAGAATGCGGCATCCCACGGACGTAATATTTTGGCTGGGGTCGTATTTTGTGTCACTACAGCGATACCAGTAATTTCTTTAATTTCGAGTTTTGGCCGGAGTTGCCCTTTAAAGTCATCGTCCGGATTGTCCTTGGGTAACTGTCGAAGCCGTAGTCGGGATCGTCTTCCATGAAATTGTTTGAGTCTTCGCCTGGGTCATCATCAGTGTCGTCATCAGTCTCGTCACCACGGTTGAAGACTGTTTGTCATCGAGGCCGTTGTCAGGCTGGTTGTTGACATTGTAGCCGGGTTTGGTCTTTGGAGTTGTCGTCCGTTTCATCATCAGCGTAGAAGTCGTCATGATGTTTTCGTCTAAGTGTGGTAGCCAGGGGCTTTGTCAAGTTCATTGTCCGGGTCGCTTCCGAGGCCGTAGTTGAGGTTGTCGTTGGTGTCAGAGTTGGAGTCGTCCTCGGATGATTTCAAGGACGTCGCCTTCACGATCGTCGTCTTCAGAGTTATCGTGTTCACAGATGGTACGCTTTATGGGCATAGACTGCGTTACCCTGCACATCCACCAATATGTCATGAACAAAAACAAACTTGATTAATAAAACTTCAGATCAATGTTAAATGCAGCGAACTTGTGCCAAGAAACATAAAGTAACAAAGACCGCACATACTTTGACAGCGACAAAAGGACGACTGACTCGAGCAGCCATGCGAAGCTCTTTTTGTAAGCCCGTAGGTATCTAGAAGGTTCCGAGCTCGAACAAACAAGATTCTCGAGTCATCTCAAACATTCTAGGCGTGCAAACAAACAAAAGATTCCCCGTTCCACCCAACTCCATTGCAGAGAATTGGAATTTTCTAATACTAATTCCATTCCTTTGAACTCCTGGAAAGGAAAAACTGGGCCCATTCCCACTCCTGGAATGGCTGAACTGCTGCATTCCATTCCTCTCAATCCCTCCCAATTGTGAAAATGGCACTTGACAGCTAGTACTAAGTTACCGGAAAATAACGTCGGCGTAAAGCTGGCGTTGTGAAATGCGTAGACAACTGCAAAATTCAAAACCCTACCCGCAATCATTGATTCTACTAAGTTGAGCTTTGGTCGCACATAGCACTAGTGGCAATTGGTATGGGGGCACTGCAGATATTGATCGCACCACCAGGTGTAAAAGCCTCGTAACAGAGAGGAAAACTAAGTCGCCCATCTTTTCCACAAAAGAACCGTATATGTCCTCCACTTTTACGAGATACATAATAAGTGAGGAGTCACGTGTATTAACGAAGTGCGGGCGGTATGACATTGTCCCTGCCTGGTAGCCTGCAACTGGTGCTGTAATCACACATGGTCCCAACAGCCTTATGGTTGCATCTCGCAGCACCAGGAACGACACTTTGGCTGTGTTCCAAATCTTACCCAAATAGATCCGAGTTACTCCGGTGGGTCGTGTCACGTGACAACACAGATTGAAAAGTGCTGGGCACGGGTAGTTTTTGGAATGCTGAGGTACAAAACCCTTACCCTGGATTAAGATTGAGTAAATTGCCCTTCTCAGCCTACAACTCTACAGTTTGGGTTGCTTCACTGGGGTTGCCACTTTCATCCTCGAAGGAACATAAGCAGTCAGATAACCAAACCGTCAGTTACCTAAGTGCAATAATGCCGTTTCGAAAGCCCCTTTGACGGCATCTAAGCAGCTCGCATTAGAACAAAGCCTATTCCATTCCTACTCTATTCTGGGCAAAATGTAACTACTAATTTCATTCCCATTCCATTCCAGTGCTGCCACCATTTTATTTGCATTCGATTCCAGGGTTGTGGAAGTGCGGAATCGATCCAACTCTGGAGTGGCAACTCCTCAACACTGGTGATAGTCACCAAGGCACCCAGTTCAGTGTGAATGCTGTCCTCACAGCCCATCCAAAGCTGTTATTACTGTAACAAACTCCAGTACGACGAAGTAGTTGAATTCGGAAGCCTGTTGTGCAGATTTGTACCTTGCATTGTTTCCGGTATTTTTTATTTCTTTTGTATTTTATAATGGACAACAACCGTTGTAATCTCGGTATTGTTGCCAAACCTGAAGGTTTTATCATCGGTGCACTTTTAAATAAATACATATATGCCACAGCCGCAGCTCAGCGATGAGCACTTACACTGCGACTTAGGTGTTTCGTAAGTATTCATTTTGATTGCGCGATAATGATGTTTGTCTTCTGTTAGAATTAAAAAAACCAAAACAATATTCAACATGATGGATAATTTTGGACACCCGCGGCATGTGTGATCTGAGCATTTGTTCTTTTCATCTGAAGTGTGTCTCTTGCTTACTACCTATAGAGCATACGATGTTGTGGACGGAAAAGATGCTGCGACCGACTTCGAGCAATAAAAACATTCTGTTTATTCTCATGTCGTTGAGCTCGTGGTGACGAGTATGAGTAGCACTGTCATCTTTGGCGATGCCAAAGCTGAACCGATAGACTGCCGCAGAGCTATCGCCCTCAGCTCTGCACTGTGAGGAATGGCACGATTTTGTTGAAGTGATTGCGGCTCCAGAGAGGTGTCGTTGCTGTTGACATGTACCGCAAGCAGGATGACATACTAGAGAGCAGGAAAGAGAGCGTTTGGAAGCCGTGCATGGTAGTTGACGCCGAGGTCAGGAAATGAGGCAGCAGACGGGGGAAATCGACCCTGTCGTGCTTTCAGTCCGGCTCGATCAGTTTGGAGTGTACAGCCTCGGACTGAAAGGGGGATGCCGGCCGACTGCGGGGCCGATGCAACATCCCCTAAGATGAGGAACCGAACTGAGAGCGAATGCCTGACATGGCAACGATGAGGAGACCCTGGTCGGCTAGCAGCATGCCTTGTGAACAGTGTGAAGATGTCGATGAATATTCACTTGCCAAGCCGGTGGGGCAAGCAAGGTGGTTGCAGCCCATTGCTGGGAGATGCCGGTGCTAGATGCGACAGTGCAGAGGTGGTTGCGGAGGCGCTGCAGATGTGGAGGCTGAGAAAGTTGAATATGTGCCTACTGCATTTTCGTCCGAAAAGGCAGAGCCATTGCCGTGCCCTTGGCCACGAAGAACATTCCCCTGGATAGCAGGTGCTCGGAGTCAATCATCATGTCCAGGTCACCAATCTGTAGCACTTTCGATCTTGAGGACGGAAGAGACGGTGCAACAGACTCTGAGTTTAACTGTAAAAAAATTCTCTTTATTCTCGTACCGTCAAGCTCGTTCCGACGAGTAGCTTGCTTTTATACACTGCAGTCATTAGCATTATAGTTGATCTAAGTATTTTGCAACACCATGCATTAATACGGCAGATTGGGCGAGTTGGTACGGCATAATTACGAACCAGCGCACAGGTAGACCAGTTACTCAAAATCCAAATACACAAAAATATACACTCGCACAGCGCTGATGTGAGTTTTTTGTGTTTGGATTTTTGGTAACTGTCTACCTGTGCGCTGGTTCGTAATATTGCAACACTGCCGTCTTTAGGCGGTGTGGAGGCTGAACCGATGGACCGCCAGAGGCCCATATCTGTACCTGTTTCATATACTGAATGCCTTTTTGCATGGCTCTGTGTTTACTTTTGTCTTCCAGATTTTTACTGCTCACTTGTTTTTTTAATTTTATTTAGAGGATACTACTGGCCATTGAAGGCCCAAGTAGGAGTGGGGTACAACATATGCATTCACACACCTACAACAACAAACAAATAACACGACATTAAGAGGTTTACAACAACTAACCAGCAAATATACAGGATATATATATTTAAAAGGGGGGGCGGGGGGGGGGGGGGGGGGGGGCGGCACAGCATGCATCAAGCAGCATGTAATTCAATCATTTGTAATAATAGATGTGAAATTTAAAACTCATATTTAAGATTGAACATTATCAAACAAATGTGAATTTAATTAAGCTATAAATTTTATATAGACTGTTACTTTTTATACAATTTTGTCTAGATTTGTCAGGATACAATCTGCAAGTATGCATAAAGTAACTGGAAAGTTGAAAGAAGCAAATTAGAGATTGCAAAACCTACTTCTCAATAGATATTTTTTTCCCAAAGTATTTACGTGATAGTGCAGCTGAAATAAGGCTCCTTTTTCAGTTTTTTTTTTATTTGAAACACCTTAAAAATACATTGTTTTCTAAGATTTTTTTTTTATTATTATGCTTGGAAAATTAAGTTGCCGATTGTGTTCAGTTTATTCTAAACTATTTATATGAAATTCCAGAGTGCTTTTGTGCATAACAGTGGCTAGATAAGGTTTTTATAATTTCTGATAAAACAAACTGACTAGTTTCTCTTTAGTGACCGTTTCGCCAAGGTGACAGCAGAACAAGTAACGGATCCCGACGTCAAACTGCAGGAATTTGAGATATATGTTTTCTTAGCGAATGCACGCCACTGTTGTGACATATTTGAATATCCTTATCGCTTGCTTGGGCTCAGCGGGTAATGCAGGTCGGCACTAGCGTGAGTATAAAGGCTGAACTGCATAAAGCGATTTAGCGAGCGACGGCGACAGCGACGAATCAGCGACGTATTACGAAGATTTCTTACTATCGCTCGTCGCGTCACTCGGTTTTTGGATTTCTAGAAAACATCGTTCCGCTTTCATGCGGCTTGCGTCGTCGCGCGATCGTGACCGAGCGTCAGCGAAGCGGGTCGCCGTCGCTGTTCTCGTCGCTCGCAAAATCGTTTACATTAGGTTTATACTTCACGCTGTCAATACTATCGACTCGAGCGCGCATAATTTCATTTCCACGGGAGCGCGTGTAAATCAAACCCTAAACCAAGACGGGGGCTGCAGCCAGCAGCTTTGAGAGCGTCATACAATGGATTATAGTTTGACAGAAGCAAGCACACACTTTGCTAGCGCATTCCAGCCTTGAGCGCTCGAACTTCCGAAAACGAAACCAGATTTTGCTACATTTTGGCTAGCTCGAAACATTTTTTTTTAAATATAGGGTGTCTTTTAGCTATAATCTAGACTAAGAGAAATGTGTACCTTCCCAAATTATATTTATGTCGTCGTACTATATAAGTAATAATTGTGTAATATCGTTACGTTCATATAAAATACGGGGGGTGTCACCGGACCTTCGTCTGAAACAAAAAGTCTGCTATATATACCGAGCGGGTTTCTATTACAATTGAGTAGGAGTGTCGGGTTGTTAGTGCCTCTGTCGTTGTTTGTGTATGTAGATGCTTGTATGTTGATCTTGTGGTATGTGCTGTGATGTATGTGTTGGTATGCTGCCGTCCGTGTTCAAGCGTGTCACTTCCACAAATGCCGAAATGTCCTTCATTTTTTGTAGTTTTCCGCATACTCACTAGGTGGCGCAAGCAGCCGCCCAATTTCATTTTATCTTTGTTTGTACGTAGTCCATTTATGTGTAAGGAACCACACCACATAGCTACAGTCTAGTAGAAAAGTAACCGCGTGTTTAAATGGCGCATAGCGCCGGCGTTCAGTTCGTCTTCGTTCGTTGGCCGTTTCGGTAGCCGATTCGTACCCGGAAAGCCGCAAAATTTGCGTACACACGAGATATGAGTGGATACGTCGAAACGTCGCGTACAACTTTGCTCGCGGTAAAGAGGTGAGCGGGACGTCGGTAACGCCGGTCGGGTAGGGTCGGGTCGGGTCGGTGTCGGAGCTATTCGTCGTCGCTCGCGGCAAACGGGCTTTTTCAATAAAGTTCATGTCTGTGGTCGCGAAAAGATAACTGCTGTGGAAATTACCCGGCGTCGGTGACAATGCAACCGGCTTGAGGCCTCGGCGATCGGCTGAACCGCCACGCGAACGAGACCTGCTCGGTGGGGAAGCACGCTGCTGGATGCAGTCGATGGTCGCTCCCACTGTCGCGTAATCGCCGTAAATGGATACGGCGTCGGCGCTTAGGGGTGAATGCTTGCGGTAGTTCAGCACGTATGGACGATTACGAACGAACACGTGCAAACTACGCTTTCGCTGCGGCGAAAAGCCGTGTAAAGCGCTGGGCCTCGCTCGTCGAACCCGTCTTGCGTCAAACGGCCGCCATTGTAAAAAAACACCCCTAGACGTGTGATCGCAGAACGAAGTACACGTTCAAAGATGTTCATTTTACACGAGACCTCGGGTGCAAACGAAATACACCGAGCCTCGCGTGTAAAACGAACACCATTTGGGGAGTCCGCCCTGGGACAACGGTTTACACGTCCAGGGGTGTACTTTTTCGCTGTGTGTGTATGCGCTTCCCATTTTGTCGCAAGCATCCTGTAATCTCTCCCACCATATGTGCGACCGCACTCGCTCCCTTCTGATGACAACTCGAACTCGCTGTTGCCGCTTGATAAGGCCATATTTTATAATGTAGAAAAAAGGCGAACGTATATTCTGGTTTGAAAGAGCGGTAGTTTATGAATTTTGTTTAAGAAGCGTTCTCCGAGTGCGGACACCCTAGCGGCGAAAGCTCGAACTGCGTTTGCCGTCTGAAAAGGGAGTGGCGCCACCTCTCCCGCCTCCTTTGCGACTCACGAGTCGCTGAGGAGGAAGAGAACGCAAAGTCACGTGTCCCGTGAGACAGTCTTTTCTTAAAGATTGGCGAAGTGATTGCCGTGCGGACGACTGCTTGTTGAATACCTAAGGAATCATAATCCACGAAGGCTGATTTGACACGGTCCTTTGTGGTGGCCCCTAGCTGCTCGACTGTAGAAGTCAAGAGTCATGGTATTCGGCACTGATCTCTGTGATAATTTGCTGGATCGCGCATCCTCGCTTGGTCGCTGCAGCTTGAGCGCGGCCACCGGACGGCCATCTTGCATGCAGCGAATTCGCGTTTTTGCGAGCGTTGCAGAGGCTGGCGGCAGCATGCTAAAGACGTTTTCTACTCGTTCGTCGTTATTCGCCGAAGAAATTTCTTAAACCCTTGTGAAAGCGGTGATACTTGCCCTTGAAAACACGTGGAAATTTATACGAAAGTGCAGCGCCGCAGGAAAAGGGCACAACTCGTCGAAGGCAAATTTCGCCAAACTCGCGGCGTGATGAAAGCTTCCTTGGCACCCCGATGTGTTGCTTCTTTGTGCCTTTGTACGCTTGTATTCCGTTCAAGAATCGACGCCGTGTGGATCTGTTTTGCGTGTGCCATGTACGTGAAAGTGTATGTGCCTCTGGAGCAGCGTGTTACTTTACCCCGATGACTGTATGTGCAACTTGCGGCACTCGCGGTCTAGGAACGAGCTTGATCCAGTGCAAAGGGGTGACGGAACAAAAAAAAAAAAAAAAGGGGGGGGGAGGGGTGCGGCGGTTGCGGCGCGTTTTCTTATTTGCTTTGTTTGCTAGGCGCTTATGATAATCAGTTCAGTTGAACAAATACGTTTATATTCTGTGCACTCCGCCCCCCGCCTTTCCTACCAAATACTTCCGACACCCTGGCTCCAATATTCAAAGGGGGCGATTTGATTTGGACCCTTCAGGAATTGTGGTTTGACAACAGATTGCACACGATCCTATGGGCCGCATTTCAAATAGTTTCAATCTCACCGCCTTGCACGTTTGCCTACGAAAATCTTCCTTGCTCCACAGTGTTGCTCCATTTGTTCTGCGATATTTAGTAGATTTGGAACATGGCCATGGTTAATAATGTATAAGAGCAACGGTACAGATTTTCCCCTTTTTATTGATTGCAACTCGCCGGAATATCCGGATGACCCAGAACTCCTTGGCCGATATATGACGCAAAAACACCTACGCGGGACACGCCTTCAATACTTTGCCGCGGCGTCGATTCTTGATCGGTATCCAAGCGTGTAAAGGCATAGAGAGGCTGGCCAGGCTGGCCTCTGGTCGAATCCACCGATATGGGCGAAGGTACTTTTCTCGGATCCCAATCGAAATCTGGAGTGGGAACTGATCTAAAACCACGAGGGGAAGACGTCCGTCTCGATCCTGATCGCCCGGTAAAATAGGCGCGCTCCAGAAAAGTCGATCCTGGCGAGCTCCGAAACGACCGTGCAACTCACGGCGTGACACCGCTCGTAAAGCCTACTCCTATATATCCACTCGTATTCTACAAACAATCGTTATCCTTTGTACATTTTCTGCACTCGTCGAACGCATTAGAGCGCGGAACGCCGGCGTCTGGCGTTTGGCTTTCGCGTTCCAACGCGTTGGGCAAATGCAGTGGAGATAAACGCAGCTAGATAGCTTTACGTTTACCCACTAATCATTCCAACCAGAGCTCGACGTTTTGACGTCCCCGCGCGCTCTCGCCTTGTCCTCTCGCTGAGTTTCTGCCGCATAGATCATAAACTTAGAACAGTCTATCGTCAAACTCTTCTTTTTTGCCAAACCTTTAAGACCTTCCTTGCGCAAGAGAGCGTGTGTGCACGTTGTGAAGCCTTGGCTGACACATACCGCGGAGTCTGGCAGCCAAACTATTTTTGATTGTATAGCTGCTAGAGGATTTGCCCAATGTTTTCCTGCGTACATTTGTGATAAAGTATAAATGCATTGACTTCTTCGAAGAAGTCTTCGACATATCTATGCAAGGTAGCCTACGCCAACTTGTCGGAGGTGCAATTTAGGGCTTGCTAAAAAGCGAAGCCAATATCAATCAAGTAGTACAGGAGCCAAGTCGTAGATCACATAAAGGCACCGCCCGTGCGAGATGACCTCCTTGAGCTACCGGTGTGAACGTTCCACCAATAGCTGATGTCCTGAGCGGCTCTGTCGGAGTAGCAAACAAAAAGCAGCAAAAAGAGTTCAATGTACGTCGTTACGGTGAGCTGCCGAATTGAGCAATCCAGGTCCTTGATGATATTCTTTCGCTCAACAGGGATAACCACCGTACGTGCCGGTGAATACACTCATTAAAATGTGCTCCATCGATACGATGGGAGTCTCGCCCACGATGTCGTTGGGCATGCGGTCGGATTATGCACCAGGGGATGCAAATGGCTTCAAGCATGTAAGGTACGCCTCCTTACTGTAATATGCTGGCGCTGCCGACAAACCTTTGCCCAACTGCGGACGTCAGCAGTCATTTTTGGCCGTACGAATGAGGCGGCAATCATCCGTGGCAAGGCCCGGGTGCCTAGATATCTTCCGGGCCTTTGCGTGAAGGCCATTTAGGTGTTGTTATGACTTGCCGCAGTATACTACTCCGAATAAGATAAATCCTTAGGGTCTCATTTCAGAGGGTTCATATGACTTTGTCACTGTTTATACGAATGCTCGACCTAGCTAGTGAGTGCCTGAATTTGTATCTTTCTCTCCAGGACATGACGGAGGAAAGCATTATGGGAGTTGCAATCCCGTTTGCAGACGCTTCCTTCATGATTGACGTGCAAAAGGTGGATAGGCTGTTCCGCATATGGATCAACCAAGTACCGTCTTCTTACCGGACTCCAGTGATTGGGGTGTTCGACGCCATAGCAAATAAGACACCCAACATCGACAAGGCCACTTGGAAGGCCAGCATCAATAAATACCTCCTGACGCCTTTCGACGAGAACCTATCCCTCATAAACCTACATAATATGTGGGGACTGCTCATTATGAGCAACTTAAAGAAGGAGTTCGAAGCCAACACCAAGCCGGTGTACCACTGGCTGACGATGATGGTGCACTCGTACCTATTCTCAGCCTCGTCCTTCGAGTACGTGCTTTTGAGCCGATCGCCCACGAGCAAGTGCGCCAGCTACATCCGGCAGGTGGCGCCGTTCGCCCTTCAAGCCCTCTTCGCCCACAAGCACGTATCTACGGACGACGTGGCCCTTGCCAAACGCATTCACCGAAAGTTCGTCTCCCTTAGCTCGAGAGTGTTCCCCTGGCTGGGCGGTGACAAATCGGCACAAGAGCGATTTCGGAACGTACGAGTCATTTTGGGCATCCCCGATATCCTGTACAACCCGCTGACCATGGACAGGCACTACTCGTACCTGCCGAAGTTCGATGAACCAGTTGTCCTCAGTATCCTACTGGCTTTCGAGGCGAAGGCCAAACATGACATGCTAAATTACCAAATGGGGATGTTCACCAGCGGCGTTCTCGCCAATCGGTACCGATTCAAGCCTCTGCGCGAAGATGGCGTTGCGGAAAATTTCTTCCTCGGCGCAACTCCATTGTACGTGCCCTATTTCTCGGTGTTCTTCATCCCACCCGTGCTGCTGTCGACCACATTTTTTGCCGGCTCTAGTTCGGTGTCCCAGTGGGCAAGCATTGGACGCCTCATAGCCCGCGGGATGGTGCACCCCTTCACGGTGTAAGTCCACTTTCCTCAGCACGTCAGCAGCGCGTTCGTGCTAAAACGCGTGCCTAGAACCTCGACAGTGGAATTTTGGCTCGTTGAAAACTTCCAAATCCGTACCAGCAAGCCTGGAGTTTTTCGATGTGTGCTACTTCTGGTGGTATTTTTTCTATGGTTGCGCTGGCGCGTTAATTCCAGGGGGCGTAAGAGTAATGTTATGATTAATGCCTCTTGATAAAATTCATCCATCGAGCTTTTCCCGAGTAGCGACAGCCATTGTTGTGCGAACGCGCCAAATACGTGCCTCTAGCGAGGACTCCGCCGCCATTCGCTTCCAAGGGCCGCTCATTTCACTCCTGCACCGCCATACGCTTTCAAGAGCTGCACGAGGCATGTACCTCCTGCTTTGGCCCTATTGACGCTACTTGCAAGACAAACATACATACACCAGAGGGCTGTAGTTGTAATGATAAATGTGGTTAACTAGTAGCTTTGTTGCATGTTGTCATAATAACCATGGACAACGACACAATGCGGTGGAGTGAATTAGCGTGGAAGTCAGTCAAATGAGCTTCACCTCCGAGTTCGCAGCCGTCACCTGCGAGATTAACAGTCGACTAAGAAAGAAACGTATGCAAATATGCAAGATGTCAGTACGGAGCGTAAGTGCGTCGGCTTCTTGTGCAGGAGTTGCAGTGACGCCTGTACACGCCGAGCTCTGATTAGCTTTGATGAGAAATATAGGGGGTTGACCTCAATGCTATAGCTGGGTTGACCTCAATGGTATAGCTGGCTTGGTGTCTATACACTATCCTTTCAGTCGAAGGCAATCAGAGCTCGGCGTTTTGACGTCACCGCAACCCCTTCCAAGAAGCAGACGAATTTGCGCTCCGCATATTCTCACGCGATCAACACGCAGCTATGCAATTTTGTTTTCTATATAAAAGCCCGAATATTCGCGCTTGTTTGAATTATTCCAACACGGCGGCAAGCCCCTTAATTGTTTCTTAAACTCTCAGTGACTACAGAAAAAAAAAAAAACGCATAACGTTATCGGATATACATCCCTCTGAAGGCGGGGGACGGCTCGCCATGTTGTCGTCTGATAATAATGGAACTGTATCATCCGCATAATTAAATATAACAACACTAGTTATGCTGATTCACTTACATAAGTACACCAAACATATCGTGCCATCCTCCAGGGTGGCGGAGATAGAGCACGATCTGCAAACTGCCTAATTCCTCAAGACTGCTTTAGACTGCTCCGTTGACTGCGTTGCATGGCGTCGACTACTACTACTACTCGTAGTAGTAGTAGACGTGATACGCGGTGCATCTCGCACGCAGCTGTCGGTTGTCATGGCCAGAAATGGCATCGCCCCACCCTCAGCAGTCGAAAGCCGCCGTAAGGTAGTCAGCTCTACTCATAACGCAGATATATGAACCAGCCTTTAGAGTGCTGGGGGGAAAGTGGAAAAATAATGAGTCATTTCACCTAGTTTGTTGCGTTTTATTTTATTTGTTTATTTATCTATTTTTACTTATTTATACTACTGGTCCTTGTTCAGGACTATTGTAGGAATGGTTACATTCATGAGGTTACAAAATCGTCATCAAACAAACAAACAAAACAAACAAACACAAGAACCAAATGACACTAATATGTCACGGAAGGAAAAACACGCAAGCAAATACAAACAAAATCTTCACTCAACATTGAAATGTTCTCGTACATAATCAAGAAATGAAATTATGGAACTAGAGCTCGTTATTTCAGCGGGTAAGTTATTCCAATCTTTGAAAGTGCGAGGAAAAAAATGAGTATTGGGAAACATTATTTCGCAGCAACGGCTCAATGATATAATAGGGATGAAAGCTACGTATATTGGAGCGTGCAGAAAATGATATATACTTGACCCGATTGATGTTGATCATGCCATGAATTATCTGGAAGAGCAGTTTCAATCTGTTAATAATATTTCTCGTGCTAAGGGTTGATAGTTGTGCTTCATTAAGTAACTCACTAACTGAAGCATGCCTGTTATATACCCCGTAGATGAATCGAACCGCTTTTTTTTTTTGTACCATTTCCAGCCTATTGATGCCTTCTTTTGTGTAAGTGTCCCATATAACACTCGCGTATTCCAAGATAGGAAGAACAAAAGTTTTGTACGACAATAGTTTCATATCTGGAGCTGCCTGCCGTAATTTGCGTAGTTTTCTAGATGCTTTGTCTATAACCGCGGTGATATGTTTATCCCATTTTAAATTGTGTTATATGTAGTCCTAAATAATTATATTCATTAACACGGATCAGTGCTTGGTTACCTATGTGGTATGTTTAAAGTGAGGGGTGCTTTTTATGGGTAATAGACATACAGTTTTCTCCTAGGCAAGTACCATTTGCCAATCTGTAACCATTTGACAACCAACATTGTTTTCAAATCAAAGGCGCACCAATGTGAAGTTGCGACGCTAGCTTTTTCACCCATATTCACGATCGAGCAAAAATAATTTATGACTTTTTTTCTTTTTTTCAGTCATAAAATGATGTTTTTCTGCGAGATACAAAGGCTAGAGTATCTTCTTTTGGTAAATTGTTTCGGGAACCGGACTGTAACATCCTCTTATCCCCTCCGCTTCTAACCCTTCATCTTACTGTTCATCTTCACGCCCATGTGGCTTAGCGTGACCATGCTTAACGTTTAAATTTCGAAAAAAAAAAGACAGAACGGAAAGGAGAAAAAGATGTTTGGCGCGTGCCATGAGTATGCATTAAATACTGCAATCTCCCTAAGCTGTTCCGCCCCACCGTTTGTTTGTTTCTCTACAGCGCAAACGTCGAAAAAAGCGACGTCGGGCTCCTCCAGTACTGGCCTTACGACTTCTATTCGGAATACGCACTTCGCATCGCCTGTATGCGGAACCTGTACGACAACCTCATCCCCTCGCGAGGCACTAAGGTGTACGCCGACATTGCACGTGACGAGAACATGGCGGACATCGGCGGCCTGGAGTTGCTGCTGGAGGGCATCAAGAATGACTCGTGCTACGTGCCGACCAACCCGTCCCGGATACCCGGCCTCAGCCAGCAGAAGCTTCTTTTCGTCAGCTACTG
The DNA here is from genome assembly GCF_016920785.2 of Ixodes scapularis. Lineage (NCBI taxonomy): Eukaryota > Metazoa > Arthropoda > Arachnida > Ixodida > Ixodidae > Ixodes > Ixodes scapularis. The sequence continues at coordinate 106,683,638 of NW_024609846.1, forward strand.
TATGAGTTTCTGCGGAAGCAGGGCTTCCATCGACAGCTATGTCCCGTCAAAGATTCCGCGCCGCGACCATCGCTGCAACGTGGTGGTGCAACAATTTGACGAGTTCCGCAGAGCTTTCAACTGTCCCAAGCGGCCTGCCGGGACTCCCAGGTGCCGCCTCCTTATGTGGTAGGCGTCTGGAATCGGACGTCAGAACATATACGTGGTAGCTAGAAGAGTGCCAGTGCAATCGGAAAATTGAAGATGTTTGGGAGTAAACGAAACTGTTTTTTTTCGCTCCCCCCCCCCCCCCAAAAAAAAAAAGAAAAAGAAGAAAAAGAAAAAAAAAACGTTTTACGCGTTGCCGAACATTTCCTCTCAGCCCAAATGTAGCGCTAGGAGTCCGGATCAGGTGCCAAAGTGTCAGACCTTAACGTCATTAATTTAAAGTTATAAGCGATTTTCAAAATGTTTCAAGGTAAAAATGGCGCCAACGAACCCCACAAATACGTGGACTTAAAGGACGTCTGCGACCAAAAATTGGGTGTCGTTTTCCCATTGAAAGCTTCTGTACCGCTATAACTCTTTACGATAAGTTTTCGAAAATTTGGCTCTAAACCGAACCGTTAGCGCCATATTTCGGCGGTGACGGAGCAACTGGCAATAAGCAGTTTATATTTGCGGTAAGAAAACACGCTTACCCGACACTTTATTATTGTGCATAACAGAAAATTAGTTCGTTTAGAGCGATTTGGAAATTAGTAGACTAAGTATTCTTGTGGCAATTGAATCCGTAAAATACACATTCAAATGATATGTGAGCTTGCTTAGTCTCTAACGTTTTTGATTGCATTCTGCATTTCGATTATGCTTTGCCCGCATATTTTATATATTTACTTTGCAAAAGATATGAGGCTGGAAAAGTCCCTCATGCTACTTTGAAGTGCCTGCCAGTCTTTGAGGGAGCTGTGGTCCGGTCGAGGCGTGGAATGTGAAGTTGAAGTCCCAGACTTCGGACAAAGTGTTTGAGCCGATTGTACGCGGAGATACACGCCAGGAAGGTTTCTCAGTTGCCCTGCTTTAGCACGAGCTCTCTATTTTTTATGACACTTCAGCGTCGATCATGAGCTTGGACCGTGCACGCGTGGCCAAAGCATACCAGCAGGAAATTACCCCCTGTGGGAGGGTGGACATTCGAACGAGATACGCTTTGCTTACCCTGTTTCTTTATAACAATAGGCAAAATACAGACTGCTGTTATCATTTGTAACATATGCCATCCCAATATAAGTAATTTTAACCAAGCGTCGACTGTGCACTATATCGTAAAAAGGGCGTCGAATGCGTTGGAAACATGCTGCATGATCCTGTCCCGTAGCTCACGTTGAGAGAGCAGCAACCGAACCTATGTACCGAGAATCGCCGTCCTCTCCTCGGTTCTCGGTAATCATGGAGCTCAACGTTTAACGTTCTTGATGTGTGGGGACGTGCATACTCGTCCGTCAAGACGCAAAGGTTGCGTGATTTTTGTTTTGTTTTGTTACACAGATCTTATTTTTGAGATATGTTCCAGCCGTGTGAAAGGCCGTGCTACAATATTGGGACGGAAGGTTTCTCACTTCACACAAACGGTAATGTGTAAAATAACTATAGACGCTTTGCTGCATCTGATTGATTGATTGAAACGTTTACTATGTGAACCATACGCTGGCCTATTGGGCATCATATGGCACAGGGCAGGGGAAAGGGGGATTTAGCGATGACGATCGGTTAGATGTACCGTCCAGTGCCGGAGGATCGGACGTAGGAAATAATCGATGGAAATGCTAGTGTTCGGTCAGCAGGTGCTGACGTCCTTGGGTGTGTTCATTCCCGTAGGGTCGTCGGTCGGAAGGGCGGCGGTAGACTGTTGATCGTTGCCACCCGTTCACGAGATGTCCCCGGACCTGATCATACCAGGGCCGGTTTTCTCGAAGCGGTGGTAAACCCATTTTGGTAAACCACGGTGCCTAGGAAGGAAAAAGTACCTAGGTACTGTAATAAACGGCTGGATATAGAGCAACAATAATTATTTTTGATTGGGGAATAAGGTGCGCCATCTATAGGTGAAGCAAGCCAGTCATTTTGTTTATCCTCTTTTTCCGCTGGTTGTTATCGATCTAGTATGGTATTTTAACTCAAAATATAGTAATGTTGTACTTGACCCCAATTTATTTGCTTCTGATGGTGCGAAGAAATTTTAGCTACTATGCTAGAGTTTGTCGACGAATATTCGAAAATGTAAGAAACATTTCCTTCAATATGTTTCGCCATAAACAACGCATAACTTTCCCCTGTTCCTTCCAGTCTGGCAACGCCGGTGCTGTAGTCTCGGTTTTGTTCCTTGAGACGCACGTTTCTGCGATTTCTGCTGATCTCAACTGTTTGCCCCCTCTTCCGTTTGTCCAACCGATCCACCGGTGACGAGAAGCTAAGCTTCTAGTCACCGTTGAATTGCTGGCCACCGGGGATAGGCAGAAACCTCGATGCTGTCGGTATACTGTCGGCGCACTGCGAACAAAAAACAGTACAATGTCCCAGCTGTTCACCCGAAACGAAGACTTTATCAAAGATAACCCCCTTTCTCTGCAAAGTAATCGCTGCTCACGAATTGGCGTGCGTAGTGTAACAAATTAAACGTGTTAGAATAAATATATACCAACACTCGTTCGCAAAACATTTTTTTACTCACCATGAAAACATTTGCAAGGCTTATGTACCGTCATATGTCTTGGATCCCGGACTGCTGAAGAGTGATGCCTTCGCGGAATGCTGCCGTCGGTTAGTTTAGTAGTCTATCTGAACTACCGCTTTGCTTGACGTGCTAATAGGTTGATGGCGCGTCATTAATATAACAGCCGGATCGAAATGAATGTTCAACAGAACCAAGCAGAACTATTAGCCCTCCTTAAGCGACGCCGCGGCCATTTTGCTTGTAGGTACTGCTCCTCCCTCGGCGCCACTGCTCTTCCAGTCACGTGACCTAGAATTCCCCCTTCTAGGGACAATAGTTAACTTTAACCCACGGTTCGCGTTCGAGAAAACGGGCCCAGGTGATGGCAAGTCGCGGGGACGCCACAGTGCATGCAATTTGGGTCAGGGCCTGTGTCCTGCTGGTCCGTTGATCTGTGGAACCTGGCCCGCCAAACGGGGGTCCCCATGCTGCGACTCTGTAGTCTGTGCAAGGCCACTTGCTCCCATCGTGGAAGCCCTCGTGGGATTGGGTGGGGGTTGGAAGGTAGGAGCGCCGAGAGACGTTTTTTTCGGGCTTTCTTTTCCTAGTTCTTCGACTCAGATGGGTCATAGTCTTCGTCGGGTGGGACATCCCGTTGAACAGGTAAGAGGACCGGGCCTCGTGAGGGCTGAATACTTTCCTCTTTTAGTGCCCTTATGGCCCCGTTCGCCCTCTCGTTCCCCGGGATGTCTGCGTGGCCTGGTATCCACGCGATGATGATCGTCTGTCGGGTCTCGTCCTGGCGAACAAGTTCTCGGATTGGCGCAACTGTAGCAGTGCATGTGCTCGAGCGCCGAAGTGCGCGCACCGCTTCTTGAGAGTCGGTGTATATACGTGTTTATCTTATTTCTAGTATTAAAGTGGTCGTGGCAGTCTCACCGGCGAACATAATAGCAAAGAGTTCCGCCATGCAAGTGCTCTTTGTGTTTGATGTGAGTTGATGGCTCGTCTAGTTGCGAGTAGGAGAGTGCCATGCAATCCCAGTGCGACCGCTATCGTCTCTCGCCGCGTCGGTGTAGAAGACTTCTACATGAGCGGCAAGCTTTTTGATTTCACTGCGGTGAATAGCTGCTTGCGTGGCTCGTCGACCGGGATTCTCAAGTCTTTGATGACTGGGGAGGGGCTTGACAGGTGCGACTACTTCCGCATCCCAGGGTGGAGTCGGCGTAGGTATTAGTGGGCCTTCGATAAGGTTGGTGCGTCCACTCGATGTGAGAATAATTCGACCGTGAGGAGTGCGAGACAGTCGACAAGCCTGGCTGATCCGCATCTCATCGGAAATCTCCCCGATGGTGCTCATTTGTGAGATACGCTCGAGCTGGTCAGCCGGTGTGAAGCGGGGCAGCCCTGTTACGACCCGCATGGCCGCTCGCATCATGGTTACAAGTGTCATTTCTTGGTTCTTTGTAAGACGAAGGTAATTCAGTCCGTACACAGCCTTAGAGGTAAGGATGGTGCGAACGAGTCGTCGGAGGAGGTCTTCCTGCGCCCCCCAGGTTTCGCTCGAGATAGCCTTCAGTAGCTCTGTGCCGTCCTTCCATTGCGGCTTTACTTGTCTGAGCCAGGTAACGGCGCCGCCCTTGGTTTCAAATATAACCCCTAGAATTTTGACGGAGTTGGTTGGGGTTGCGGCAATTCCATCCAGCAGCAGTTCAATGTCTGTTCGGGCGCTTCGGCGTCGGCAGGGGATTACCATATATGTTGTCTCCTCCTTCGATAATTCGAGGCCTGACTTAAGGGTGAAGGTTGTGACAATGTTTAGCGCCCTTTGCATGTTGTTCTGCTGGCTCTTCGCCCCACCTGCAGTCGTCTACAATGTAACATCGTCCGCTTAGATTGTAAAACGAACTTCCGGGACGGCTTCAAGGGCGAGAGCGAGGTCCACCATGGCGAGATTGAACAGAAGTGGGGACAAGACCGCCCCCTGTGGGACTCCGATGTTATTTGTTCTCCACCGGCCTTTAGTTTGACCGATAGAGACCTGGAATGTGCGATTTTGTAGAAACGTCTTGATGAAGTTCAACAAGCGGCCTTGAACACCTATCCTCTTGGCGGCAGACACAATGGTGCTATGCGGAATTGAATCAAACGCCTTTCGTAGGTTCATGGCCACGAGCGTACGGGGCTGGCTTTTGAAGAGCCCGTGCTATTAGAGGTCATGGTGAATCTTGAGAAAACTGTCCTGTGTTGAGAGGTGGGGTCTAAAACCCGTTTGCATGGGATGGAAGGCCCCCGTTGACTCGAGGATCCATGACAGGCGGGCGGTGACTATGCGCTCCATGAGTTTGCAAAGGTTGGATGACAGAGAAATCGGCCTCTGTGCATGCACTGTGGTGCCCATGCATCTGTGAATGGGCGCCGCCGTAATCGAATTTTTTCCCCTCTTCTTTTGATCACTACTTTTCATCATAACCACAGCAGGACAGGTTATCATAATTTTAGATTCAACTGTGTCCTCCCGAGCATTGCACTTTGTGGAGGCTCGTCAAAGCCCGCTTCAGTAGCTTGGTATCTCGGTAAGACAAGATAAGGCCAGCAATGGGGTCTGTAATCTGGCGCGTGTGAAAAGCATCTATGCTTGCACGCATCGCCATTGACCCACAATCTTCCTTGTCGCAGCCACCAGATCACGTGACCGCTTGTTCTCGCTGCGAGTTGGCGAAGCCCCTGTCCGAGGGGCTCATTTAGTGCACTTCAACCGAGTGCACTTCAGCTTACCGAATATCACTTCAAGTCAATGTTACTACAGTGGTTCAGTTTAGGAACTCGAACGGCATTCACCGGAGGAGCGCGGGCTGCTGCGGTAGCGGACGAAACAGTGGCGCTGCCAGCGCAATGAGATCGGCTCTCCCCGTGTCTTCTTCTGCACTTGCTTTGCGTGCGTGATCTGCTGCGGGCTCCGCCTGGCCGGCTGCAAATCCTCCGCTAGCGCGCATCGGTTCTGTAATGGTCAACTAATCTCAAGCTGTAAATCCACTTTCTTTTTAATCGCCGATTCGAGATGGCTGTTGTTATGGCGCGTTCACACTGGAAGCGGATCCGCGTTCGCGAAGCGGATCCGCGCGTTCTCAACCGCAAAGCGGCTTGGATCGAGCGGTTGGAGCGCGTTTTTGCCAACCGCTTCAGGACCGATTTCTCCCAACCGCTTTCACGAACCGCAAAGCGGCAACCAATCACAACGCGACGCTGACGTGACGTCAGTGACTTTCGAAACAAGATGGCACCTGTCGCTGGTGAGGCGTCCAAGGTGGTGTAGTCCTAGCGCTGTAGTCTTAGCTTTCGACAAATCAACGGAGAAACTTGATGTTCACGTCCATCACTTGAATCCGCCGCGAAAGGAATTGACTCGGTAATTTTAACGGGCTTCGCACCGGTTATTTGGTTCGGGTAAGAGTTTGTTTATTATTCCAAATGCCACAGCCCAAGCTCGCTGCCTTGTTAATCTCTGCCTGTAGAACGTCGGAAACCGCCCCTGATCGACCGAAATGTCAGCCTTTCTACCCACTAAGATAGTCGCGTGAACTATTGAAAGATTTCGACACCGTGCATGACCACCACGAAGGCCGATAGAGACGTCGTGAGCTTGATTGCGTAAGCAACGCACTACCGCGGAGGGGGCAGGGTACCTGCGCTAGCTCGACCTGTAACGTTTACTACTCATAAAATAAGTAAAGGGAAGCTACTCAAGGAATAAAGTGCACGTACCAGACAATGCAGAGGTAATCCATACGGCGTTTATTTGAGCTTAATGTCAAACAAACAGTAGACTCGATCGACGAGCGAGTGACGAGAGGAGAGTCCGCCACCAACGAAGCCTCGACCGGCTAGCACCGAACACATTCCCCCGCACCACGGTCCGCCCCACCGCTCACAACTTCGAAAATGATAAGAGCGAACGAAGGGGAAAAACTGGCCCTCTATCCCGAAAATAAGGTCAGCTATTTATGCGGGAAGAGCCCACTTCGAAGAAAAGGTCGGGGGCATCCTGTTCTGAGTCAGCAAGGCGCGCCTAGCTGGGCTTTGCTTGTGGGCGAAGTCGAGGGAATCACAGGCGAGTTTGGCAGGACCATGCTTCTTTTTTCGCCGCCTGAACTTGTGAGTCGTGATGCGTGCGAACATACCGGAGAAAAATCTTCAGAGTGCCAAAATAGCAGAAGTTTGGCTTTGGATCTAGAACTAAAGTGGATTTTGGATTGTAAAACAGGGTTGCCAAAGGCAAGTCTCAAAAGATCACGCGTGATCGCCGAGAAACCGCCAACCGCGTCTCGGTGTGTCTGAACGGGGTCGCTCGCGAACCGCATCCGCGACCGCTTCGCGAACGCGGATCCGCTTCCAGTGTGAATGCGCCATTAGTGTTGTAACAGTTGGACAGAGTCCACCGGGGCGTCCAGCGCACACTTTGAGGGAGTCAACATAGCCCAAGAACACTCCCAATTATTTGAGGGATGATAGCAATTGCTGAGTCGTACATTGACTTCTATACCTTGCCTCTGGCATCAACTTTCGTTCTATTTTTACAACCAGAGGGAGATCCCTTTTGAATGTCACAGCCCTCATCACAGAAACTACGCCTTGCTTCTCCATAAGTTTGAAGAAAATCATGTGATCCTCGGGTGTCCTTTTACATTACCATTTCATGACTGGCGACTATGTTCCTAAAATTTCGAAACTGATTTCGAAAACGTAGGTGAGCTTGTCTGTTCAGCTGCTGTCATCATCGACCGCTTCGGGTTCGTATTGTATGGTCGCATCAAGGGTGAAATAAGTGGCTGCAGCCTGAGCGAGTGTGCGGGGACACTCGGAAACGGCATCGTTTGTGCGGGGACACTGAAACGGCATCGTGCGGGGACACTCGGAAACAGCATCTATTACCATTGGACCTTGGCCATCAAAACCGTCTGCCCATCAGTGACGTGCGAGCAATGACGATGAATGTCGTCAAGTAAATATGCAAGTCGCAGTTTTTTATGTGACAGGCTGAATGAAAAAATAAACATGTAAGACAAAGGCAACATAACCATGAGAGATGTTGTCGTGTTGTCGTTGGCTTACCATGTTTATTCTTTCTTCAATTCTTCAATACACCAACAGGCTTATCGTCAGGGGCTCCAGAAGTATATCTGATGTGTGGGTCAGGTTGCAAGAGTGTGAACGGACCTTAACTCGTATAGAAGGAGCCGCACGAGCTAACTGCGCGTTTGCGAAGCGAGCATCAACTCAACTTCGCCGAAAATGTACGGAAAAGTCACATGACCCGCCCATTCTCGACGTCAACCCGCAAACCATCATAAAACCCGTGGCTCCTTAGGATATGCCTCCCCAAACGCATGAACTCACCGACCTCATGAACTCGCGCCCCTCAGCGAACTCACGCCCCTCACCAAACTCATGCCCTAAAAGGGACACTGACACCCCCCAAAATTTGTTTTCCTTTTTTGTCACGCGATTCATTATGGTGTCGGAATACTACCCAATTAATATTTTGCTACAGAGTCACGCATTTTTTTTAATAAAGCCAAAAAACGCAACTGCTCGAAACCGATACCGAAACTACTGCACCCCACGTAGGAGTGGAGAGGATAGAAGGAGTGGCGGAAGTCACGTGGCTACACCCAACCGTGCGTTTTTTTTTCTCCGCACGTAGCCGACGAAGTGCGTTTATCCGCCGCGCGATTCCTTTGCAGTTATGTTTGTTTCGCTCGCTGTTCTGTACTTCAAGATGAGTTGTTTTCTACATTTAAGTGTCGGCAATTATAAAAAAAATTGCCGACATTTAAATGTGTCGGCAATACTATATTATAGTACTGAGTGCCCGTGGTGAATTCCCGTGATTGGCTCCGAAAAGAACACTCGCAAGATGTTGCGTGAAGAGCTGCGTCACATGTCCTGCATCTGAAAGTGGCATTGTGCGGCAGAGTGCACAAGTTTCCGAAAGATCAACGTGTCGGGATCAATGGCTGGCTGCAATTCCTGTAGAACAGTTACGCGAAGCTCGGAAAGCGGACGCTACCCGATTCATATGCTCCTTGCATCTTGTGGAAAGTGACAACATTGAGGGGGATCGGTGGCCGAGTGCGCTAAAACCCACACCCAGCTCGACCCGCGTGGAGCGAAAGCGGCGCTGCAGAACCCAGAGATCCTGGGCTCGAGCCCCAACCCTGCCCGTTTCGATCTGGACGAGCATCGTACCGGCGTGCGGTCGTGTATCACTACTGTGTGAGCAGGTTAAAGACCCCCGGGTCGCTAAACTCGTCAAGCACAACTTTGTGCCCAAAGTTTTTCGGAACGCGCTAATTGGACTCGCGGGACGCTGACGTCGCGCCGAGCGAGGTGTCAATCATTCGAACGCTCATTTCTTTGAGAGAGGCAGAATGTAGCAAAGTTCATCAAAACGCGCGTGCAGCGCGTGAGGGGCGCGAGGAGCCCACTGATTGAACCGGTTCGCCGATGACGTAGCGCCCGTTTGTCCCTACATCCCTACGCCAAGCTAAAATTAATGCTCTGCAGATTTTCCCTAGGCGACCTGCTGACGCTCCAAATCCCCCGAAAGTTTGTGTAAAAAAAAAGTGATTAGAAACCTCGTTTGTCGAAGTTGTCGCTGACGTCAAAGTGACGTTTTTCGAAGTTTGCGAGAGCCGTGGTATGAGCTCGAGATCTTCGGTCCGGATCGAGGCGAAGTTAAACTTTGTCAACATGGCGCTGCCGTACGCTGCGGCCGAGCTCATCTTCCGCCACCATCGGCGTCGCTACCAAGACCACCGGGGACGCCTTTCAATTTCCCGACGACGACTTTTGGCGACAGTACCGGCTATCGAAAGCCGTTGTGCGTTGACTCTGCGACGAGCTTCGTTCGGCGCCCGGACTTCGAGGCGGCGGACAATCGCGTCTACCATGACCGTGGAACCACAAGTTCTCTGCGCGCTCCGGTTCTTCGGAACCGGTAGCTTTCAAGGCACGGGGGCAACTGACGAGCACCTGTCAGCCTCCCACATGACTGTGAGCCCGGCTGAGAATTTTTGCGGCTGCCGTCGTTTTTTTTTTCTGTAATATCCGAAGAGGTACTAATAAGCTGGTATACAATTCAGAATGTTTGAAAACAAGCAAGGACCGGGGTAATTCTTGGGTAGGGTCGAGTCTCCCGGCGGCCGGCAGAATTATTTACCCGAAATTCTGCTGCCAGTCGTCACGCATTGGCGGACAACTCAGTTCATGGAACGACGTGTCATCGACAGATCGTTTCATCGGCATGCGATGTAATCACATGAAAGAGATTTTCTTCCGTTTGAGGGATATACACCTTAAACATTTTCGCACCTTTATACATGTAAGTGGGGTGTCCCATTACTAACACCCTAATAGGTACAGCAATAAACCTTATAAAAAAATGTAAACCTCACACCTTTAAAAATCTGTGATCTCTTAAACATGTTTCTTACAACGTGTGATAATGCACTACACATTTATAAAGATGTAAAACTACAATACCCCTTTTCGTCAGGCACGTAGCCAGGGGGGGGGGGCATAAGGCCCGCCTCTCTGAAATCTTCCATTTTGCTTGGGCCCCCTCTCCTCTCCCCCCTCATAGAGCACTTTGTCATGGGCGCCCCCCCCCCCCTTGGGGTGTACACAGTGGCCCGGGACCCAATAAAATGACTGAACAAATAAATTACACAAACCAGTCGCCGAAACAGACAGTTGCTTCTTGGCGAGTGTCAAGGCAATTTGGGCTTAAAACCGGCTTCAATATTGGCCGGATGTACGGTTTTGCGCCTCGTCCCGACATCCGGCAGGTATGGGTGTACCGATGCAAATAAACGATTTATGTCTAATAGGACTGGCACCACTGATCTCTTATGCCCGTTTCCCTCTACAGCGACAGACAGAGACAAACGACAGCGACAAGCCTCAAACCAGAGTCTTTCGCGATTTGAGAGGTTTGTATACCCTATTGAAAAATCCACCAGCCCGGGTCTGGTGTGTTTCTGACGTTTACATCAGAGCGGAAATTCAGACACGGGTCTTGGCGTGTTCTGGTGTCCTGGTGTGTTCTAGTGTTCTGACGTGTTCTAGTATCCTGACGTGTTCTATTGTCCTGACGTGTTCTAGTGTCTTGGCGTGTTCTGATGTGACCCGGCCGACCTAGTGTCTTCTGAGGTGACCTAGTCATGCATGCAGAATATAATTTAAATGCAGAAAGGACTGCTGATGACAACAGCAAGCAAATTGTGCAAAAAGACTGCTAATTTTTTGCAGGTTTAGGTGTCCATTCTGCCATGAAACAAAACTACAAAGACAAAGAGAATGGAACTTACTATTTTATTTTTTTCCCAACATGCACCACTCGCAAACACTCTCATGCAGACTGGGCTGTCCACGGCTCTTTTCTTCCATGCCACTTTTGCCAGCACATCTGGATGGCTAAGATGATGGCTTCGGCAAGTCGGTATTGCGTGATAAAACCTGCAGTGCATAAAAAGAAATACACGAGCAGTTATTCCCAAAAAAACCTTAAAATAATAAAATCACAACTACAACAGTAAACAAGAGGTTATGTCATGTCGAGCCTGATAATCAGTCAATTTATCACTCGGCCCGCCCTCCTACGTTCTATCTGATTTCGCCTACCTGTCGGCAACATAATACAGTCAAACCTGACTATATCAAACTCTCAAAAAACCGTCTACCACTTTGATATGGCGGGCAATTCTCTATAGAAGTTTTAATGAATTTGACAACGAACAAGCACGCCACATTTAGAAAAGTTGTTCACGCTCGAAGGGCCATCTGTACATCATGAGGGACGCCGACTGCAGTTATTTAGTGGCCGCTTCTTCGTTTACCGGCTCACCCTCTCCCCGCACAAGATTTTCTCTACTCCTGGGCGATCGACGCGGCTGCTCAAAAGAAAAAAAGCCAGCTTTCTCTGCAAGCTGGCTCTCCCCAAAGGAAGATTCTCATGCTGGGGGAAAGCCAGCTTCCAGAGCTAAACAGCACACTTGGCAGATCGGTCCATGGGGAGATGGTGCAATTTTCGTTCGATGTAATTGCATTTTTCGCTATGCATTTCTATTGCAGCTACCAGTCCATTTACAAATAGTTTAAATTAACCGGGTTGGATAATATCAGGTTTGACTGTAGGTCGAACATCGTGGCCTCGCTGCCAGTTAGCAAAGAAAGCGCTGCACCCCAAGTGGCATTTCTCCTGCTCTGTCCACATTCACCTTGTCTGACCTCTTAGTGCCTCTCACTGTACATGTGTGCTGCACAAGGCAAAATCAACAATAGGTTCATAAAAATCTCAACTCATAGTAAATCATAACTCACACTATACAAACATTATGTTCAGAGCTAAGCACAGCAGCCACAACAGATGCTGTGCCCTTCCAGGTTGATCAGAAATACCCACCTGGTGTGGTAGGGGCTGCTTTCCCACCACACCCTCCTAGAGGAGACGCCTGCAGGCTTGCCCTGACACACCCTTGTCGAAGAGCTCCGCAGGCTCCCATAGTGATCCGCTGGCCATTCTGAGAGAGCGGCCAGGAGTGGCAGCCTTTTCCACGGCGTGTGTAAATGCTGCCTCTCGCATTTTGATGCCAGGTCTAAGATGAATCTGCAGTGAGTAACACTGTCAAGAAAATGCACAAAAAGTGGAGAAATACAGGCAACACAAATGGACTCTCCACTTTCGTCTGCAATCATGTTCCTGCTTTGTTTCACTGAAATGCTGAACTGTAGTTATATATAAGAAAATGAAATAAATTAAAGGGGCACTCTCTAGTATTCCAGGATGGCCTATTTATGTTCCTAACTCAACCTATGTGCTCTAAGCATCCCACAAGTCCAAAACTTACAATCATGTGTGGCCTATTTCACTATTAAAAAATGTGATCAAAGATTGCGAATGCAGTTGAACCAAATCAAGGCGAATAGGGTGGACCGGCGAAAGACAATTGTCAGTCAATTGCAAGCGAAAGCCTCTCGTGCAGACGAGCAGGGCTGGTTGGCTGCTTGTCCGGATGTGAAGCTATCGCTTGTGATTGTCTGATGAGCCCCGTTCGTTCCTCACCTACATTCGGCTGGGTTCAGTGGCGCCATTTGTATGTCTAAGATTCGCTTTTATCACATTTTTATTAGTGAACTGAGCTGCACATGATTTAAACTTAAATATTTGGGATGCTTAGAGCACATCGGATGTGTTACGGCCATAAATAGGCCGTCTTAGAAAGCTCCCGAGCGCCCCTTTAAGACAAGTAATTTCAGCTTTGGAATATGCATTAAGAAAGGAGGTCCATTATTGCTGTATACATCAAATACTAATAATGATATAAAAAAATTGTTTCATGAAAGCTTGGCTTTTCACATACATGATATTTTAGGTAGACTTTAATGAACCATTTTGACAATTTTTAAATTCGACATCGCAAAGTATGAAGGAAGTATACTGCTGTGCACTCCCATGTTTTGTACAAATATTTGTAACCTCGGTCAGCCGAGCAATGTGAAAAAAAAAACCCGTTGGCTCCACTTCATGACAAGACATGAAAAAGAAAACACGAATGAGTGTGCTATTACCATAGCTCACTACCTTCCCTTTATGTGTTCCGAAATAGGCATCAATATGTCTCACCAGTCAGCTGCTTGTCAGCTGACAAAGAGGACGTGTTTTCCAGAGCTCCTGCGAAGCTAAGCAATATTTGGTGTATTTAGTTTAGTTGCGAGTGTGTTTATGGGTACTAGAAAGCACTTTTTAAAGTAGCGATAGGATAGGCTTGCTTGTTGCATCTGCTTCATTGGTGGTGTTGCACGGGCACACCCCATTGGGGTTGATCCTCCAGGTTTACCACCCTGCTGTAAAGCATTTTTGCTCTAACTTTGGTGGTTTTATGAGGTAGCAGAAAGCAGTTTTTAAAGTAGCGATACGATAGTTGGGTTACAGCAGGCTTTTTAGGTAGGGTCACGAGACCGAACCACCTGCACGTTTGAAACTTTTGGCGGGCTAGTTGGTTTTGTGGACAGAGACGTACCCAGGCTTTTTTGGTGTTGGTGCGATACTTATCGGGGGGTCGCACTGTGTGCCCGTAGGCAATGGTGAATATGCGACGGAAGAAAAATGCGCAGGCTAAAGTAAAAGGGGGACCCGATGTAGAATCTGAGGAGTGTGGCCGTTGGTGCTGCATGATGGAGTTGGAGCTCAAAACTGTAGCAGAAGCCGAAGAGAGCAACTTTACCTGTCGGAGTTGCGAGAAGGTAGAACTTGGTTTTGGGAGAATAGGAAGGGAATGGGCGGATACGGTTCAGGAGTCGAAGTGGGAGATACGGGTAGAGCTGGAGAAGCGGGTTCAGCTCGAGGCGCAGGTCGGAGATTTGAATAAAAGGGCCGAAGCGGATGTGGTGGAGATGACCAGGGAATGGGAAAGTAAGGTAGGGAGCGTGGCGGGAGAGCTGAGACGATAACGGGAACAGAGAGCCGAGGTAGAGCGACAGGTAGGGGAGCTTAGGGGAAGAGTGGAAGGCGGAGTTGGAAGAGCATAAGAAGTATGAGGTGATGGTGCAGCAACTAGCAGGAGTAGTTAATAAGAAAAAGGGTGAGGTGGCAGAGAAGACGGCGGGGGGGGGCAGACAAAGGGGGCAAGTTAAATAGTGACGAGGTGATTGACTGTGTAGGAAAGGAGCCTGCACAGCTGTATAGTACTGCAGTACAGCAGGGCTTGAGAAAGGCAGCAGAACTTGAGGCAGAGAAAGCACAGAGAGCTGGAGGGGATGAAGACAGGCAGTCGGGGGCTAAGAGGGTGCTGGTGGTAGGAGACTCAAACATAACAAGGGTTAAGGAGGGGCTGCTGGATAGGGTGAAAGGGGATGGGAGGGTAATCGTATGGCTCAGCCAGGAAAGTGCATGGTAGACGCTATGGCCAAAGCGAAGGTCTGGAAAAACAGGGAAGGAGAGAACCTAGTGTTTGTACACGCAGGACTAAATGATGTGTTAAAGGAACGGAGCCAGAACCTCACCAGGCAGATAGAGTTGGGGTTACGTAAGCTGAGGGAGGTCTCTGAGACTGCGCATGTGCGAATATGCGCCGTCCCAGAGGTCTGGGGACAGTCTTTGCACATAGAGAAGCGGGTGGGGAAAGCTAACCGGGTGATAAGGGGGTTGAGCCGACGATTTGAGTATGGAGTAATGAAAGTAAACAGGGGGGTGTACGAGGCTCGCTCCGACCCTTTTACAATGGGCATCCACTACAGAGGAACCACTGGGAGCACAGTAGGCGATAGGATTGGATGTCACATCATACATTTTTTGCGGAGCCCCGGAGCCCTGAGGGCGCCGGTGTAAATGAGGGCCAAAATGTAGACACAGGGGGGAGGGTTTGGGAGGGTGAGAGGAAGCGTTGCAGGACTAGGAAAAAGAAACAGCTTTCATAAACATGCAGGAGGGCAGGAACAGAATAAAGTGGGAGGAGATTGAGGAGCGATTAGAAAGCGACAACTTTGCAGTGTATGGATTAGCAGAAACACATCTCAGGCATATGGAACAACCACCATACATACCGGGATATCATTGGATGGGATGCAACCGGGCCAATGGGGAACACAAGGGAGGGGGATTAGGGGTGTTAGTTAAGGTTCAGGAATGGGAAAGGGAACGAGAGGGCTGCAGGGGACACATGTGGGTCAAAGGCAATATTGGGGGTTTAGACACAACCCTGGGTTTTGTGTATCTTAAAACAGGGAGTGATGCAGGGGAGGAAAATGCAGAACACTTGACATGTATATCAGGAGACGTTAGGAAAATTAATACTAGCAAGGAAATAATTATCTTAGGGGACATGAATGCACATTTGGAGGACTTTGATGGGCATACAGATGTAACAGGGAGGATGTTAGAGGCGTTCTGCAAAGGTCTTGATCTGGTACGGGTTAACGCTCAGGTGAAATGTGAAGGAAAAATAGCATGGGAAAGAAAGAACTCGCACTCGACTATTGACTACTGTTTAATGTCGCGTAAAATATACAACAGATTAGGAGGTATGTTGGTCTTAGGTCTGGGGAGCAACCATAAGAGAATCAAGATCAGATTTGGCACAGTAAAACCAGAAATGCCAAATCGAAAACAAGAGGGTAGGAATAACTTAAATGTTAAACAGTTACAAGAGGCATCTAAGCAGACGAGAACATTGTATCCAAGCAACCGGAAAGAGAATGGACATATGAAGACTAAGTGTTTTCAAAAGAGAGTTAGAGAAATATTGAATCAAACAAGGAGGAAGAAAACTAAAACGCAAGCCCAAAAGCTGGTGGGATTAAGAGGTTAAGGCAGCAATATCGAGACGCCAAGCGGCATCTAAAGAACACAGATGGGCAAAGAAAAAGGGGGCCACACTAGCCGAAGTAGCGACAAAATGGGAGGACTTTCAGGAAAGAAATACAGGCCAAAATTGGGAGAGCAGGGGTCCAGTGGATGATAGAGATAAGCCAAAAGGATAGGAATGCGGCAAAAAGATTCTGGGAACACATCAGTGCACAGGGAAGAATGACCGAGGCGTACCAGCAGGCACTAACAACACAGGAAGGGACAAAGGTAGAAGGGGATGAGGCAGGAGAATACATTAGACATACAATCGAAGCAGTATTTTTGGAGTTAGAATCAGATCAGGTCGTAGGGAATGGTAGCGTCTACACAACACACGCGGAGGATCATAGTGAGGAAGAGGAAAGGACCACAGAGGAATGGGAAAAAAGCAGAAGGAAAGGTTCTGGCTGGCACTGAAACAGGTCCAGACGGCATACCAATGAGATTGATAAAAGTTCTAGGCAAAACAAACAAATTGAAACTGAGGCAGGTGATTGACCAGATAATTATGGGAGGGAGGTACCCAGTAGACCGGAAATTGAGCGGGACGAGATTATTATATAAGGGCAAGGAAGAAAAAGACAGTGTCAAATCATACCGACCAATTACAGTAACTTCAGAAATATACAGACTAGCTATGCAAATTGCAAAAAAAAGAATGGAAGAATGGGCAGAGAGAAAACAGATTCTGGGGGAGCTTCAAAATGGTTTCAGGAAAGGTAGACGACTGGATGAAAATTTATTCATAATCACTCAGTGCATAGAGATAGCAATAACAAGTCAAAGGCCATTATGGGTAGCATTTTTAAACATCAAAAAGGCATATGACAATGTGAATCAGGAAAAACTCTGGAACCAATTGAAGGGATATGGGCTAGAGGGAACCATGGTTAAGTTTCTAGAATGGGTTTATACGGAGAATAGGGGCGGTTATAACATGGGAAGCCGAAACTACAAGACCAGCAGCAATAAAAAGATGTCTCAGACAGGTTTGCCCATTGTCTCCCCTGCTCTTTATGATATACCTCAGTGAGATGGGAAAAAGTTAGAACAGTGCAACCTAGGTTTTGATCTGACTTACATGGAGGAAGGACATAAAGTAAATCAAATATTGCCACGGTTAATGTATCAGACGACATTGTGCTAGTATCAGAAAGTCGTGACACAATACGGGAACTCATCAGGATTTGCAGTAGAGAAGGGGACAATTTAAGACTAAAATTTAGTAGGGACAAGTCGGGTATGATCGCAGTCGGTTATAAAGACGTGAAGGGGGAACCCCTCGAGATAGAGGACAGATTGATAGAACATGTAGAAAAGTACAAATATCGGGGAATACGGTTAAGTGAAGGAAGACAGTGTCTAAAAGACCATGAAGATATTGTAATAAATAACGGGAAACGAGATTCAGCTATCATGAAACACAGGGCACTATGGAACTATAATAGATATGAAGTCGTTAGGGGTGTAAGGAAGGGAGCCATGGTGCCAGGACTGTGATTTGGGAATGCGGTATTGTGTACGAGGTCAGAAATCCAGGCAGGTTTAGAGATACAGCAAAGGAGTGTGGGTGGGTTGGCATTGGGGGCACATGGGAATACTACAAATGAGGGGGAGAGGGGGACATGGGTTGGGCATCTTTCGAGTAGAGAGGCGATAAGTAAAGTTAAATTTGAACAAAGACTAGCTCAAATTGAGGAGACACGGTGGGCAGTGAAAGTGTACAAGTAGCTATATATGAAAAGTCTAAACACTAAGTGGACAAACCGAACCCGCAAGCTGATATTTAAGTACATTCAACGAGATGGAGCCGATCAGAGCATATCAGGAGAAAAGGGAGGAAAGGAAACAGAGAGGAAATTGTGGGAAGAGAGAATGCAGGGGATATCAGCTTTACCAATATACAGGGCATAAAAATAAAAAATAAATAAAGAAGGAACAGCTGTATGATAATTCAGTGGGGAGCTCTTTGTTGTTTGAAGTTAGAACGGGGGTGCTACGAACGAGAACGTAAAGGCCTAAATTCCAGGAAGTGGACACTCTGTGCGACGTATGTAACCGCAAAAAGGAAACTATAGAACATGTAATTTTAAGGCGCACGGGGCTTCGTCCCACCCTCTTGAGGGGATAACTACGGATTTGGAGGGGGCACTGGGTTTTCCGGACATGAATGGACAAATGGATAGAGAAAGAATTGCGGTAACTAAGAGGAGATTGGAAGACTGGTGGAAAAGATCTAGGGAAGGATAAAAAAAATGATTAAATAAGCAATGTAATCACTTTAAAAAGGGGGGTGGGGTTGTGTTAGAACAAAATTTATACAATTTAAAAAAAAAGAAGGGATGACGAAATGTAAGGCTGGGTGGCACAAGCTGCCGCCCGTTACAAAGGGTATAGCCATTACCATCCATCCATCCTGTCTTCTTTGCTAGTCTATACTAGTGAAGCGGGCTAGGTTACTAACCCCTGGATAGCTATTATTGGCACTGCGAAACTGTAATTTGTGGGACACGGCTATCAGATAGCACTGATGTCACGGTCATCCGCATGTACACTCTTTTGAAGATAGTTCACCTGCTTGTCCTATGGAACGACTTAAGTATGTTCTTTTATTTCTACTTTTAGAAGGAAAATAGGAATGGAACGAGCATAATTTTTTGGATATTTAGGATGCTTAGAGCCTGTCGAATGAGTTATCACCAAGGGCAGACGATCAGAAAAACATCTTTAGTGCACCTTTAAGTCAGTACCTGTGTTTGCCTTTTTGTGTGCCTGCCTGTTTGTGTCCTTGTTTTTTCTAACATTAGTCTGTTCTCCTGAACAAGTCAATAAGTGAAAACAATAGACAAAATGTCTTGTAGGCCCAGATACGTACCTCACCATCTTGGACAGCAAAGAGAGGTGGCCAAGAGGAGGCCGCGGCCTCACCAGGTGGAGCAGCCGCTGCAGCACCTAGGATAGCAAATTAAGGGTTAGAGCGACGAGTAACATCAAGGTCTTGATTTGTTTATACGCTAGGACATACTGTAGCTGTAATAAAGAAAAAGATAGCCGCACAACATATTCAAAATGACGTGCAATGCAGTATAAATAAAGCACGATATTCCTTCACAACGTCAATCTAGCCCTATGCTCAGGAGCTATGTTAGTCAAAACATTGAACCCCATTTCTTTGTTGTAGCAATAGCAGGAAGCATGCATATGCCCAAACAAAATGTATGCTGCAGTTGCTAAGAGGGTGAGATTTCAGCAATGCATGCCCTCAAAATGTTTCGTAATTTCACTCGACCAGTAAATTACTTTCACTTGTTTTAGGATTTTCAGACCATTAGCAAATCGCTTTGACTTGATTTATGACAATGCAAACCTGTAGAGGTATGTCAGCTCTTTCTTGAGGTGCTTTTAGTAAGGTGACACAAGGGCTGTGGTCACTACCATTAAGGTGGTATTGTTGCTTATGATGTTGCCACAGCCAGGCTGCTTTATGCACTAAATAAATGAACACTACCTTTTGAAATCACGCCTTTAAGATAGTATTTATTCATGTGGGATACTGGCAACCTTACCAACTCTCGTTGTTACAACTACTCGCCTGTCAGGTAAGCAATGACTGTATGGTGCTACGCTGCATAAAGAAGTCATGGAATGATGTCTTCCTGTTCTGTCATCAACCATTTGTTGAGTTAAAAGTCTGGCTATAGTGATATGACAGTGTTGTCCTGCCCCTAAAAAAGCGACTTTTGATCCCTCTGCTGCTGTGTGCAAAGAGGGTGAAACACTATTTTCTTAACGGTAGAAGGGCCTGAAACATGTGAATAACAGTATTGGGCAGAGCCTCTCCTGAACAATCAATTGACTTGCTTCACTAAATTGAGATTGTCACTACCTGTAACTACATTATCAGCAGTTCAGATTGCAAATACATAATTAGATTTGGGCCCACCAGCACTGTCATCCTGTCAGTAAATTAATATCTGCTTTTATACAGATGAAAAACAAATTAAGATTTGCAACGTACAGTCGGAGGCGTCTTGGGCAACGACTCAGCAGAATCTCGATAATACAAGACTCTCCCCCCCATTCCACTCCACCCACTCCCCTCACTTTAAGTGACCCAAATATTAACCGGCAATGCAATTTGTCACTACGTATTGCGCCATCTAGCGGCTGCAAAATAAAAGACTGGGTAGGCCAGGACAGCCCGGATAGCAAGGACTGCAGGCGGGTGCATTTAGAAACCAAGTGTGAATGTGGCATTTTGGATCGGCGTCAGCCTTTTTGAACCGTTCTTCTTAAAAGTAAGTCCCGGCTTCACGTCTCCATGAACCCAGCGGGTTTCTGCAGCATCTTGCCTACTCATATAGGAGTAGGTGAGATGCCACAGGAACCCGCTTGGGTTCGATAGGGTTCCCCCAAAAAATAAATGTCGCTACTGCTGCGTGAAAGACTGTCACAGTCACGAAGGCGACTCACGCGTTAAACTATACCGCTTCCCCTCGAGATCTTCGGAAGTGACACGACAACAGAAGTGGATCACTGCAGTGTGATGCATCAGGTAAGTAAATTCTACAGTAATTGTTGCTGTTGAAGTGAATGAAAATAGATGTGCAGGCTTGGAAAGTGGTCTGACGAACTTGTTTTGCAGACTACTCTGCAAAATAACAATTTTATACAAGTTGTTCTTTGAGTCACTATAGTCCGTTGCAAGCTAAGAACGAAGGGCGAGGTTAAGACGGGTCAGGGAGGAGGAAGCAGACGGAACGCTGGAGAAGAGAGCGGAAAACCTCCTTCTCTCCTTAGCATTCCGCCTGCTTCCTCCACCCCGGCCCGTCTTACCCTCGCCCTTCGTTCTTAGGTTGCAACAGACTATAGACAGCACATAGGGAAATACAATAGGAACAATTGGGCCGATTCTTGCTTCGCTGTGACGTCCAGAATCAGGCGATCAGGCCTTCAAGAAGCGAGAGGCCCGTTCCGGCAGTCGTAGTTGTATGTGCACATAGCCGTTCGCCACACGCGCGGTCGTAACCAAAACCTTCCAAACCTGCGAGTTCTCAAATAGCAAATTTTCGCAGCACATAAAGCTTTGTTTGTTTCGGCAACAAAATTTAACGCTGAATCTGGTAACAAATGTGACGGCATTCAGAAAACAGGATGCGTAAGTTTTTCTTTAGAAAAAGCTCAAGTGAAGCGTAAATATCCTTCTCACATGTGCACCTTGTTGCCTGTCACCTTTTCACACCAGGCTTGCATATCACGGTACAGCCATTGTAACGTGCATACTGTTCTCTAGCATGCAGAGTATGTTTCTAATTACTCACATTTTCTAGCCGGGGGCGAGCGCGAGGAAACAGGAAGAGCGTGCCGCACCAGGCTGGGGCCGCGCAGGAACGATGGAGCCGTTCTGGCTGGTCTGGCTCATGGCGACTGCTGGAGCGTTCCGCCAGCGAGGTTCAGATCAGGACCGGCGGAAACGGCGAGCCCTGGCCACACCGACCTAGGCCATGACGATCCCGGAGTGGTTCCGCAGCGAGACTCGGGCTGTGATACCCCGGAACAGCTTGTCTACGCAGCGTTGGCGTGGGGAGGACGACCCGCAGGCCTGGACACGGACAGCGACTGCGAGCTCTGAATGACGGGCGACAACCCGGCTCGGCGGGCCGCAGTGCCGGCTCTCGAAGACGGACAACTGGGAAGTATAGTAAACCGATTCGCAATCTTCTCGTTGTGTTGTGTCACTCCCTGGGAGACGAGCGAAGCACATGCCGATCGCGCGGCGATTATTACAGAGAGACCCCACAAGTGGTGAAGACAACTCAAACTGGTGTCCAAATGACAACTCTATAATATGCTTGCCGGCTAGCAATGCTGCGTAACAAAGACTTTCGAACTGATAGCCGCCCGGAAATTTTTCTTCTGTAGAGCTATACATTCAGGCTCGAATCATTCACTGAAAATAAAGCTACAAGTGTCTCAGCAGACCTAATAATGCGAAATCCCCACATGGTAATGCAGCAAGCACAAAAAGAAACAAAGAAATATCCTTAATCCTTACCTTTTCTCCCACGACCGTTTTTTCCTTCGCGCTCAGCAGCTCGCTGGCGGGGCAAATTGCCCAGTGTGCACAGACGCCGCCGACGATTCCTAGCACTTCTAGCAACACTAAAGTTTTCCTTTCGTTTTTATTTTTATTAACCCTTTTAGGTACTTTAAAAAATGTTTGTGTAATTTTAGGACACATTCAATATAAAAATAGTGTTTTTGGGACCCAAAGCAATACTCATGCAAAATGTTTAACGTATCTTAGGAAATACATTTTCTGGTTTCGGTTTCGCGGTCTCGACTTTTCGCCGCGAGGGGTTTCCAGATACTCCGTCGCTCCGTCGGCTGCGATGTGCATGGCGTCGCCCAAGATGCGTATCGTCCACGCCGTGCTACGCACTTCGACCTGCTGTTACAAAGGTAAGCAGCACTTTGCTCTGAAATATGCTAATTTTGAATTTTTACAAGTTCTGGATTCCATAGCGCTGACGTATTTTACCCTGAAACGTATGAAGGTCGGGAAAAAAAAAGTACATAGTAGATATGCGAAGGCTCTTTCACATGCTCTGATTCTCGCCCGAAATCGGTGCGATTTCTAGTATATGTGCGATTAAAATCGCAGTCGCACTGTCGCAGTGGCTCTGCAACTGGTTTCCACCAAGTTGGTATTTTGCCGCAGAGCCGGTGCGATCGCTTTCTCGTCAATCAGCCGTTCATTAGCCCACTTTCATCCGCGAAAATAAATGTAGGCACATAAAAGCTTCTGATTTAATGCTTCGTTATTATAAATTTCTGGTTACATATTGCATTCCTAAAACATGTATGCTTATTAAGACGTTTTTGTTGTAGTTTAGACAAAGTGAAACGCGTCGCGTTCGTGTCCGAAGCGCCAGCCGCTCCGACAGAAATCGCGCGGTTGTTGGAGCATGTGAAACCAAACATTGCGATCGCACTCGCTGCGTCGGCTGTCGCACCGATTATTTTTTTTTCGCACAGTCGCTGCATGTGAAACTGTCTTAAGAGAGGAGTCGCATAGTAGCTCTGTGATTTCTGTGGTGTTCCGTTCCGTGCTTAGATTTGGCAGTGTTTCAGTAGTTTACTTTAGGGGCGGGCGTTCACTCTGAATTTTACATACCTGTGCACGAGGAATCGGCTGTACTTGTCGGGAGAAAGCTTCCTGTTTGGCGTGGTTTAGTACATTCCTGTTTTCTGGTAGAATTTGACGTTGTGCTTTTTTCTTTTAGGCTTCGTATTCCACTGCTGCCCGAGGGAAATTCCATCGGGATCTTTCTACCAGACACGGTGTCGCGATCGTCCCTGTGTGGTTTTGATTCCAGAAAGTGGAACAGTGTCTGATGCGGGACCTAGTGATAGTGAAGTGAGTGACAGTGACGAGGAGAACTTGCCAACGAAGGGCCTAACAACAGAACTTCCAAGCGATAACGAAACTGAAGACAGAACGCCCGCCTGTCCACTTCTGTCAACGTCAAGAAAGAAGCGAAAGTCACCGCCGCAAGTTTTTGACTGGGGAAAAGAAGACCGGTGTTTTCTGGAGCCTGCGGAACCCATGTTTACGGCCTCTGATGATGTCAAATGCCGACTGAAATATTTTCAAGTTTTCATTGATGACAAGCTGCTGACGATTGTTGACGAGACAAACCTGTATTCTTTCCATCAGGCTATTGCATATAGGTAAACGTTTGTTACACTGTGCCAACATGCTTACGCAAAGTAGATATTATTTGAAGTGAATCGTTGCATCGCCCCTTCAATTAAGCACCTTATAAAATCAAATGTGGTGTTTTAGCTCTGTACATCTTATTTAATTTTACAAGAAAACATGTTTTCATCCAACACCATACATATATCCGTAATGTGTGCTCACCAGAGGCACCCTGGTGTGCATGTCAGGCCAGTTTAGTGTGCCTTGGTGTGGACATTAGACCAGTCTGGTGTGGCGTAGCGTGCACATCAAGCCATTCTGGTGTGCTGTGCTGTGCACATCAGACCAGCCTGGTCTGTTTTGATGTGCACATCAGACCACACTAGGATGATGTGATGGGCACACCAAACCAGCCTAACGTGTTCTGGTGGGGACAACAGAACACGTTAGGCTGGTCTGATGTGCGCACCAGAACACACCAGGCCGGTCTGATGTTTACGTCAGAAAACACTAGGACACACCAAACCGGTCTGGTGGATTTTTCAATAGGGTAATAAAGGAGGCTAATCTCAAACACGATCATCATGCACGCGAGGGTATCTTTGACGGGCTTGCAATTGCTCAGGCTTACTTCACGAGCACCGAACGACAAAACGCCTGCCAAAGGTACCATCGCGAGCATGCTGCATGGGTTTGAGGCTTGTCTCTGTCTTTTGTTTCTGTCTGTCGCTCTAGTGGGACACGGGCATTAGTAGGCTGGATCGCGGATAGAGGCCTGTATTGCTGGGGTCGAGCGGCACCACCGGCAGTCATCGCTTGACACGATCTAATGCATACAATAGGAGAAACAAGAAAACTCAATTTTATTACGTTAGTATAGGTTGTTCTTGATCATGAAACTTCTATCGTGTTTCCGCAAATAACAGTTAATATTGTGGGCAAGAATAGTAAACGCGTTAGAATACCAATCTTGTTTAAATAAATGTGTGGTTGAGGGTCGAGGAAGACTTTGTTGGGCGTTAACTGTGATGTGTTTAATCAGACAAGGGCTACCGAGAGTTATTGTGGAGTCATCCGTGATCTCGGAGTCATCAGAGCTCTGCAAACGATAAGTTGGAAGGCCTTTACTGGGTGACATTCGCATCGTTTTAACCGCTTGTACGTAGTACTTCATGGTGAAAGCTTTTTCTTTGAACTGCTGTGAGGGCTTCCGTGACAAACTGAAACTCGGAGCGTGCCGTTCAGTCGCTGAAGCCTGAACGTGCCATTTATTTAGCAACCGAAGGAAGCGACGTCGGTAAAGCCGGTGGTGCTCCGGCCCATTTTGTTTTAAACCGATGTTGGAACGTTTGATGAATGTCTATTTCATCTTAAAGCACCCGAAATATTCATCGCAGCACGTCATAAAATACTCGCCCTCGAGCACCGCGTAGAAGCTTCCTATTTTTGCGTGTTTCTCCCTTAGACTTGCCTGTATTGGCTCATAGTGTAATACGCCAAAACAACAAGGACGAAAACGAAGAAGAACTAGACAGAGCGCGGCGTATTATCTGTTGTCAAGCAATGGCCGCCGGTGAGGCCAGTGACGGGCTCCCGATCCGCGATCCAGACTTGCACTGTGAGAATTCTAATGCACTACGCCCGCGGGGTGCTGCACGGAAAAAAGGCGCCGAACGAACTTGCCGAATGCACCGAGTGCAGACTGATGCTGTCGCCATAGATGTTGTAGAAAAGTACCAACCTCAAACCGAAACTGGCGCCTTTTTGTTCGACGTGTTGGATGGGAATGCGAAAGCGCCAGTCGCTGCCATCGTTTATCTATAAACGTTGGTTGCTGCAACGTGGAACTTATATTTGTGATGACTTCCAATTAAGGAACTCGGCTGTCAGAGGCATCTACAGTCGGCCTAATTTTCCGACACCAGCTGACTACAAAACAGCATACACTTGAGAAAATTGGTGGCACTGTACGCACAAGAGCTTGCTTCGTTTTAAGCGTAGTATTATGAGTGAACCACTGAAAGGATACGGCTTAGATCTGGTTCTTTGGAACATCTAGCAATACGTTTCGTAAGACTTTTTATTTCCCAGGTGAGGGCATTGAGAACGAGAACTTTCTCAAACAAAATACGACGGGGCAAGATAGCTGCCGTTCTAATATGACTTTCCTTGAGCCTCGGGCGTCTCTATGTTTATCCTTCCCGGACGCTGAGTGAATGCGTCACAGGTTTCTGCTGTGGAAGCTTTGTTGAAAAATGTTCCACTTTTCACCCGCACACAGATGATGCGAGATCTCGCGGCCTCTGTGTTTGTCCTGGGCCTTTCACTACACACTGGTAGGTTTCAGCGTCCGTACGGCAACAAAGCGACTCATATTTTGCAAATAAAACACGAGTAGTCGATTCCTCCCTTCGTGAAATATCAGACGCTTACAATTCAAGCTCGCGTTTGAGCTTGTGGCTTGTGAATTTCGAGCAGAAAACTAACTTTTTCTTTCAGTTTCGCTGTGCGAATGCCGCATCGTAGCAGACGAACTCTCTCCTTGTCTGCTCTCGCTCCTCGCCTGGTCGAGGCATGATGGGATTCTCGGCGCTAGAGAGCTCAAAGACAACGTACAGCGAGCAGCGTGAACGCTCGCCTCCCCGCGCTGTTTCGTGCTCTCGTGGTGCCTTGGGATCGCGGGGGATTTTTCGTCAAAAGTTGCGCAGTTGAGCGCGCGCAGGGAGAAGAAAATTTTGCGGCGTTCTTTTGGTTACTCCCCCCGCTAAGTCAGAAAGCGAAGAATGATTTGTTCCACGAGTTTAGCTACCCTGGTTAGCAGTCGTACTGCATTGGCAAAATTGCTCATCTACAGTGTAAACCAGTGTCGCCCCCTCCTGGCAGACCGACCGTACGCTGTATAAATCACTAAACGTCCAATTTGATTTGATTTTGACTACATTGAGTTCGCAGGTGTCAAAAATGGAATTCCATACCATTTAGTACAGCGACGTATGGTTCACAACAATTGTTTTTTTTTGTTTTTTTTCAGTGATAATTGTAAAAAAAGGAATGTAAACATCGCAAAAGGCTTGACCAAAAAAAAGAAAAGAAAAGTGAAGAAGAGAAACCTACACCAGGGATCGAACCCGTGCCCTGTGCGTGTGAAGCGGACGTCTTTCCACTGAGCTACTGATTTTTTTATTTCTTTATTGTCCACTGAGCTACTGAAGGAACTCTTTCAAGCCTAGTAATGAAGCAGGTTGACTGTATGTCGGAACTTTGCTGCCGATTTCCCTTCAATACACGCACTCCCGGCTTGAAGTCGGGCAGCACCACGCTTAGCCCACATTCGCACCTCGTAAAGAAACCGCACGCGTGCGTATTCAACTCGAAGTACGCACTTCGTGCTTGACGTTTGAGCAAGCGATGTCTTTAGCCACGAGAAGGGATGACGACTCGGCGACGTCTTCGTGCAATCGGCTTGCTGGTCGGGCGTGTCGTACGGGATGAATATCAGTTCTTTTGATCGGTCCAAAATTTCTCTTTCGAAGGAAGACAGAATTCGCCGGTACCGTGAACGACAGTTCTGAAGTAGCGGTCTAACGCCCGTCGTCCGCTGCCATCCGTTAGTCCCATGATACGCGAAACGACGCCATGTTGAGAATTATGCACTGAACGCACAGAATGCTTCCGGTTGTCTGTGCTACCTTTATTTTTCATCAATGTATTTGCAGCTTTTTGGAAGCCACAAAAAATGGGTTTCATTATTTTTCTATTTTTAATATTGACTCTGTGCCTTCAATGACCCACGTTTTTGATTAAATTTGGTGGTCGCGTCGAAACCTTAGAAAACTGCCCGTGACCACGTTAAAGAGAGTGCTCGCGACTCAAACCGGCCAGTTCTCGATTGGCTGCTTTTGGGCAGAGAGAAACCGAATTTCGAGCCGTAAATTTTGTTCTGGGTAGTTGGGCTCTCATATGTCACGTACAACTAAAAACCTCGCAAGCATAAATACACTTTACACTAGAGCGACAGACAGAAACAAAAGACAGCGACGAGCCTCAAACCCATGCAGCATGCTCGCGATGGTACATTTAGTAGGCGTCTAGTCGTTCGATGCTCGTGAAGTAAGCACGAGAGATTGCAAGGCTGCCAAAGGTACCCCCGCGTGCATGATGCTCGTGTTTTAGCATAGCCTCCTTTATTCTACAATGCCTCTCAAATCGCGAAAGACTCTGGTTTGAGGCTTGTCGCTGTCGTTTGTTTCTGTCTGTCGCTCTAGTGGGACACGGGCATAACCGAACTCATAAGCTTGCCAAACTAACTGGACTCACCGAACTCACGCTCCTCACTCAACCCTGAACTCATAAGTCTACGGGGCTTATGGACTCGCTAACCCTCATTTCACGCCTGATCGGCGAGGGTGCGTAAGGTGAGTGCGTCCTGTCATGAGTGACTTGTACCGAGGTATGCCATTGACACGAGCGAAAACACAAGGACCAACAACAAGCACGATACACCGCCCAGAATCGATCTTAGGGCGACCACAACGCACCTCGCGCGCGCTCTACGAATTGGTGTCAAGCCGGGAAGCGAGTTCATAGCGAAAGATTTTTCAGACGCGGAACAAAAAAAAAAGGAAACAACTCTGGGATTTTGTGAAAAATCACCTATGCGATGACACTCGTGTGAACCTTCAATATGATAGTCTGTACTTATATTATGCGAAATACGTCTATGACGAAGCACTGGGACAAGTTGTTTAGAATACCTGACAGAGAAAAAACTGTCGGAGCATAAAAAGTAAAAATGAATGATTTCAACAATTTCCTGCGTATGAAAAAGTTTACCGTGGTTCTTGGTACCGAATCGTGGCTAGATAATAGTATCAGTGATTACGAGTTATTTCCAAGACACTGCTTATATGATAGGAAAGACAAATTATTTTGGTGGTGGCGTTCTTATATTGGTAGATAATAGCGTGTCTTCTTCTCGCCTTGACATTACTCCTGGGTAATGCGAAGCTGTGTGGTGCCGCAACAAGTTATCGAATGGTAGATCACTATCGATCTGTTCTTTTTATAGAACGCCTGGATCGCTCGGCTGATGTCTTCGTTGAATTTTCTGGAATGATACAAATGATTCAGGCGGAATCATCTTGTAATATACAGTGATTTTAATATAGCGGAGTTCCCTTGGAATCAGTACTTGTCGAAGACTAGCGCAGTATCTGGAATCGGGAGGGAAATGTTCTACATGGTGCGGACATTTGCGCTCACCAAAATAATAGAACAAGCGACGAGAGGAAATATTTTGGACTTGATCTTAATCAATTAACCAGCTAGGGTAAAGTCTACTTCTATCATACCCGGAATAAGCGACCACTATGTGTTACGGTGTGGTATGCGTGTATCTTAAGAAGAAGTACAATCAACAACAGCGCGGAGAATGCATAAGTACGTGAGTGCAATAGCTGCTGAGGTATATGTCCTGTCCGGAAAAATAGTTTGGAGAATTTGAAACATTATTGGAAACTTTTCGTGTTAATAACCTGTGGTTGCTTTTTAAGTTCAACATTTTCAAGCTGCGCGACCGAGTTGTGCCATCATGGTCATTAACAGCAAAACGTGCCAAAAGTGAATCGTAATTTGATAAAAAAAACGCAGAGTTCTGGAGGTACGTTAAACAAAAAGAAAAAAATAAAGTATGCAACCCTCCACTTGCCCCTGACGGCAGCGTAATAGAAAACTAACGTTGGGCAAGCAAACCGCTTGTCTTTTTATTTGCTTCCCTACCAAAGAAAAGGAAAAACGGTTTAAAAATAAACCGGAATGAATCCGGAATTTCAAACCGTCATATAAGCCCCTAAGCAAACCGAATTTCTAGAAACCGTGAAATGAACCGGAAATGCCCAGTCTGGAAACCCAAACGGAATTGGTCGAAGCGGAAGCTGACCCGTATCTGGCCAATCCGTAGACCTTCACCGGAGTGGGTCTAACCGTATATTAAACCGTATCAGGTAACACCGGAATATAATAGAAATAGTTTAATAGTGACATACCTACTGTTTCACCTTCCGATGTACTGCAGCTGATGCTACAGGCCATCCCTTACAAAAATGTCATATCTAGACTTCTAATAAAAAGTACAGATATGATTATATGAGGAATTGGGCAGATATGAACAGATATGCATAATCAGACCGTATCTGGATGGATATAGCCATATCTGCCCAATTCCTGATATACCATGTATAGACTGCTTTATATGATCCCGTGTTTGGGCCTGGAAGATGGGGTACCCTTAGCGAAAAGTCGTTCAAAATCAGTACACTCGAAGTGTACTGAAGTATACTAAAAGCATACTTTCAGTGCGGTCTTTGTACTGATTGTATACTTTAAGTGTACTTAAAGTCTACTTCCAGTAAAAATGGCGGTGGACTGAAAGTGTACTCGTCCGTACAAAACTAGTACATGTAGTAGAATCGTAGTGCCCGCGGTAAAAAGTAGTTCAAAATCAGTATACCGAAAGTGCACTTAAGTATACTAAAGGTCTACTTTCAGTGCTTGCAGTCGGTGTACTCAAATTATAATAACGGGTATATATATATATATATATAGTGCGATTTTTAACATCAACACACTAAAAACGCGATAGATAGGCCGATGCCGTTTTCACAAAATATTTGTGGGGCTCGGTGGACATTAGATGAGTAAATAAACGTCACAATACGTTGTCTAATTAGCTTTTTTAATTGACATTGTAATTGACCATGTTGAATTTTCAATTTTAAAGGGGCTATGAATAAACTCTAGCCCAACTGAAACAATTTGCGAAAAGGTGACGAGTTTTAGGTTATTCATAGCTAAAACTCTGCCTTTCGTCGCCTGATTAAAAACAGCGCACTGGACAGAGCGCAGGATGCTATTCTTACGTATTCCCTTCAGTCGAACCGTTGGAAGTATGATGTTGGAGCATCCATCAAAGGCACGCTTTCAAAAGAGTGCAACTTCGTTCATGCTGAATGCGACAGCCAGCACTTTATGAGGGTTGTAACTTCACTAGAAAATTGAATAATGCATAGAACTCCAGTATGAGAAGTTCTCGCTAACACAAACAAACATGCCATCACCGATGTTTCATGTCAAAACCGCTAATTCCACTCTCCACTTTGCCCGCACTGCCGCGCGTGGTTCTTGAATCGAGGGAAAAAGTGCGAAATTTGATAAATAAATATCTTAAAGCCCCTTGCTGTTTCGTGAATAGTTTTGATTGTGTTAGGCCCCAATAACGACTGCCTCTAAAACAGCAATAATAAAAAAAAGTAAATTTACGGATTTTAATTACTTTAAAAAAATGTTGCCACGGTTATTCACCCATGTAATGTCCGCCGAGTCGCACGACACACATGAAGAGTGCATCAACATGACATACGCTGTTTCAGATATCTGCATCCACAGCAATCAATGGGACAGGAGGCAAAAGAAACCACGGCTAATAATGGGGACATAAGATGCTCCACCTTGCATGGTCGCATGCAGCGCAAATCAACTTCCGAACCGCGTAAGCGAAGTGATGTTATGAATGGAAGCTCGCTCTGAAATTGGCTGGAGAAATCGGCGCCTTTATGTAACAACCTCAAGCTTTCACCGAAAGTGTTTCATGGTGTAGATTTATCTTGCAAAACTCTAAGACATTTCAAGTAACGTAAAAAGAGATTGACAATTGCAACAACGAACAACACTGTCGATCGAGATTTCCACACTGTAAAAAATCGACGTAAATTTAACGTGTCTTTCCCTCGTCAAAAAAGACGGACACGCTCATTGTTTCAAAACACGAGGTTGCCCTCATTATTTATGTGCCGCGAGAGCCGATCCTTCCAGAAAAGCCGAAATACCAACGGTGCAAGCATGCGCTGTTGAATCAAAATAGCCTTGGCGACAAGGGAGAAATTGCTTGAGATAGTTTGGTTTTACACTGAAAAGGAAAACCGAAAGTTTAGATAAAACCTAAAATAGACTAAACGTTTTGTTAATTTTTTACAAATATAATAAAGTGACATTATTATTATTAATGTATTAATTTGCTTAGTTTTGTCTTAAAAAAAGAAAACAGAACAAAAAGAAGAGACTTTTGAAAACTGTGCAAGACCATCGCTATTGCAATCAGCTTCCGTTCGGCCGCCGTTGGAGTTTCGGCCAGTTCGAGCATCGCTTCCTTTTTACGTTTTAGCCGTTTTTGTGGATATTTTAGATATCTTACTTACGAATACCGTGTTCAATAATAGGAAGCGATTGCTGAGAGCTGTGAGACACAGCGTCGCATGTGGCGGACAGTCAAGGCCGACTGGTGCAAGCGAAGGCGAGGAAGTTCCGTTTGTTTCTGCCGAAGTGCGCCGCTGTCTTAAACTTTGTCTTGTACCGTGTGCTTGCTAAGCTATGCTTGACTGTCACTATGCTCTACCCGGTTTTATTTCGTTATTTGAAAAGAGCGTATCTTCACAATTTATGGCTCTCTCCGCAGAGTGAGAAAGATTCGCGTGCTGCGGAACCGAGGGCCAGCCGAGGGCCTGTCCTGGTCGCCGTCCCTACGACGGTCGCCCGACGAAGCTTTTGCGGAGCGTTCAAGTACAGTCTGACGGCAGTTCAAGCAACCACAGGTCATGCTAGTTCTGACGTGTGGTTCCAACAGTCTCTCGTCAACGATCTGTTTCATAAAGCGGGAACGTGAAATACGTTACAAGAGCGAGCAGCATGATTTCTTGCCCGTGCTGATGCCTGTGCCGTAGAGACGGACGATCTCTTTGCGTATGCCGAAGCGGCACGCTTTCCAAGTTTGCGATTTTGTGTTGTGGATAAAGTGAGTTTGGATGTCACGTTTTTTAGTTGCGGCGAAAGCCGCTACAAAAGGCAGAGCAGTTAGAAAAAGCAAAAGCATGAAAAAAATATTAAAAGGACCTGAATATTCGATGGCGTCGAAAGACTACCAACGTACCAACACGCCCAGTTATTCTTTGTCAAAGAATTATAGCCAATACTAATAAATTAAATAAATGCCAACTTTTAATTGGTTAGAAATTTATAATTGATGCAGTACAGCCCTACCCTGCTCTAGTGCTTTTATGATATCAGATAATGTGTAAATATATAGGATAGTTCATAGCAACCATTTATGTCCGACCCATTATATTGAATCTTTTCTCTAAAAGCTCGAAGTTATATAAAAAAAGTACTTATCATAAATTAAGCCGCACCACTGAATGTGTAATAGCGTATGACTTGTATGTGCGTTCACAGCAAAAGAAAAGGAAGCATTAAGAAAATGCCAATAATTTTGTTTGCTCTGTGTTAGAGCTTCTTTCAGGTATCAGGTTTTCAGAAACGATATTGTCCAATTTTCCTCGCCCTTTTGTCAGGATGAAGTTGTTACTATCTTGCCTTCCTCACATAGTGGTCCTTTGAGCGAATTATGTGATGTTATATCATAGAGTGGCATTGGTAATTCTCTCTTCTCTTTTTACGCAGGAGGTAATGGCATACCATCATCACAAACGAGAGTGTACAGTGAGGCAGGCTCGGAAACTTGAATAAAGTGATAAGTAGGATTTCAATTTCTGTCTTATCAATTACGCGAAGAACACTGATCATAATGTTTGTATGCTACACATACATACTTTCAGTTGAAAAATGCAATGCACGTCTTCTTTATGGCTTTTCTCAGACAGTTTCAGAAGACGCCAGTACGTCATTCTCACGAGGAATAGAGCTGCCATAGATTTCCTCGTTAATTTCCTGTTTCATTTATAAGAGTGCATCTCCCGATGGTGGTGCCTCTGTATTATCATCATCAATTGAGTTGTCAACGGCGTTTCTTAACATTTCACGAGAATGGAGCTGTATGAGATGAAATTTCACAGGTTGGAATACAGCCGTTCAAAGAAACACCTTTGAAAAGTCAGCTTTTTAAATGCAGGCGCCAATTGTTCTGGTCAATTTGAGACCGTTCTTTTCATTCAGAACGCCCGACATACACGGCGTCCCAGGTAACTTGCACCATACTTAAAAAAAGACCAGAGGGCTCTGCAGGAGTGAAATCAACTGTCGTTAGCAAGTGTCTTGAGAAAGTGCACAGATTTTTTTAATGCGCCTGGTTATGTAAATGACTAAGATTAATGAGCTAACCTTTCAAATATTCTTTTAAGGGCCAAGATATCAATTGTAAAGTTGCAGGGCGCATCGAGAAACACCCAATTAAAGTGTTTGAAACATAATACGTTTTCGTGCTTTTTTCCCGCCTTCAAAGCACGCACATTCGCCGCGCGCTCGCACGCCGTGATTGGAAAAGCGAGTTGTCACGGGGTATTTTTTTTTTTTGTATTTCGCGGGCGTTTTATTTGAAGGCTAGGGAAAAGGAGCGTGCAAAGTGCACCTTGTTGAAAATGGTTTAATTGGGTGTTTCTTAATGCGCTCTACAACTTTCCATTTCACACCTCGGCTTTTAAACGAAGATTTCAAAAGTTAGCTTGTTACTCTTAATTAAATAAATAGGCCCACTAAAACAATTTCGTGCACTTTCACAAGAGACTTTCTAACAGTGTACAGTTGGTTTCACTACTGCAAAGCGCTCCGTTTTTTTTTTTTTATTTTTAAGTTTGGTGCAAGTTATCTGGGACACTCCGCCTATATGTACTGGTAGTGTACATTTAGTACACTAAAAGCATACATGAAGTGTACTAAACGTGCACTTGTAGTATGCTAAAAGTACACTCGAGGTGCACTTATGGTATGCTACATATGTACTTGGGGTGTACTAAAGGTATACTATTTTGTTTCATAAAAAGTGTGAAACTAGTACGATTTCAGTACATACCCTAAGTTCACTATTGGTATACTTTCAGTATACTGATTTTGAACGACTTTTCGCTAAGGGTACCCACCCCATAAAAGCAATATTCACGTGATGCTCCTTCTAGCATCGCATTAAAATTATTGTCATGGGGCTGGTACCATACTTTCAGGTCCAGAGAAGGGATCATATAATGCATTTCTATGAATATCCACACAATATACATTTTACTGCTATCCCACACTGCCAAACCTGTGTTTACGTAGATACATCGACAGAATAGGCCACTGACCAATCTTTATTGGCCTGGTTGGAAATTTGTAATTCCGACAAATATGTACGCTACAAAGATAAAATGCAGGCGATCGCTAGTTAGGAAACATGTCATTCGACGTCGGAAAATCACGGCCTTTTTGAGGGATTGGTTGTCGAGGAAGCACAGAGAATGTGGTTTGCAAAAAAAAAAGTTTTATACATAAAAGCAAAAAAACTCCAAACAAGCACTTCCGCCGTTCAAGAAAAAAAATCGTAATATCACACGGACAATCATTAAAATAAACTAAAGATGTAATAGCACACAAACACCTATTAAAATAAAACAAAAGGAAGGCACAATTAAGCTCTAAACTATACAAAAGTTCCAAAGTCGTTGATTCTTACTCACAGGGTCAAGTCCTGATTCAACTCTTCGGTCCAACACACCAGTTTTGACAAGGGCTTGCTCGCTAGCCTCGTCGTTGAAGTCCTTCCTTGCACCGTGCGATGTTCAAAGTCCCCCAGTCACTCCTCGCTGGCCTTGTTTTTCCGTTCGGTCCCGAAATCATCCCTTGTGATCAACATATCGCACACACACACGCACAAAGACACCATTGTTCGCCGGAAGCAATACAAGATGGAAAGTTCATTACACTCCTTGAACACGACGAGGTCACCACCGTTTCCCGGACTAGAAAATGTTGAGAACATCATATCTTTAACTAAAACTTAATAAAGGAAGAAAAATAAATAAATGATGAACACATAAGTAACAAAAACACGGACTAAATTACGAGAAAAACATGAAATTAAGAACACACAAATAAAAAAGAATAAAAACACGAAGGACTTACACAGAGAGCCACATTTGTTCAATTAACAATGAGGTTTAAGTCTGATAAAAAAAATATTTCTGCTGTGCTAAACATCACCAATATAGTGTGTAAACTAGGCGACCTTGAGCAAAGCAGGAATATTTGTGATCATATTCAAATGTCATTACGAACTCAAAATCTGTGGCTACCTGCCTAGGTAGCCACAGATAGGTTGAGACGTCGCCTCCTTGTGGCCTCTTTTCTTCTCGTCCCTTTTCCGAAATACCCCAGTCTCGGGTTAAACAAAACTATGGTATATTTCCCGTGTAACTTTCAAATAACCGCAAAATTTTCTTCTGTAATTTAAGGATCTTATCGTAGTTTGTGAGCGTGGTGGTACCCCATACTAAAATACAGTAGCATAACTTTGAGTAAAAAAGAGAGTAATGAATTTGTTTTTTTAACCATGTAGGGATCAGGTTTCTTATTTTATACAAACATCCAACTGCCTGAGAAAGCTCAGCAGTCAACTTATTTACATGTGCATTCCAGCTAAGCTCCTGGTTAAACCAAACGCCTAAAAGTTTTGGTTTGTGTTTTTGAAATATAGGGTTATTGGAGTATTATCATGTTTGTTTATTGGAGCAAAAATTATATACTTGGTTTTCTTAGAATTTAGTTGCAGTTTATTTTTATGGAGCCACACTGCTAATTCAGCGAGATAGCTATTTGCCATTGACTCTAGGGATGCTTTGGAGGCAGAGGCGAAAAATGCGTTGGTATCATCTGCGTAAATAATCAGTTCTGGAAATCTAGGAATAGCAGTAATGTCATTTATATAAACGAGGAACAACAAGGGGCCTAGGATAGTACCTTGGGGGACACCATATTTTACTTCCAACGTGGTTGAGACAGAGTTGTTAACTTTGACGAATTGAAAGCGATTTGTTAGATGTTTTATTAAAGCCAAAGCTACTCCTCGTATTCCGCACAGTTGAAGTTTACTTAGCAAAATTTGGTGTTGAATCGTGTCGAAAGTTTTTTTAAAGTCTAAAAAAACTCCCAGTGTGTATAATTTATTTTCCATGTTGTATATTATTTTATCTTTCGTTTCAACAAGTGCCTGCTCTGATGATTTGCCTTTTTGGAAACCATACTGTGATTGGGTTTATAAAAAATTGATATAATCGGCTTTGTATAACTCCCTCAAATATTTTCGAAAATATTGGCAAGACTGATATAGGTCTATAATTTTGTAGATACGGTTTCCCTCCTTTAAAGACAGGGGTAACTTTAGCAATTTTTAGGGGGTCTGGGAATATACCCAATTCTAGAGTACAATTTATGATATGGGATAAGATGTTACTTATAATTTCAGAAACATATTTAAAGGCAGCGGGTTTTAGTTCATCTACGCCAGGGGCTACATTATTTTTTATTTTATTTATAAGACCTTCTATTTCTTGTGGGGTGGTTGGTGATAACATTATCGAATTGGCTATAGAATGCGTGGTCATCATGCCGCCGCGTAAGCGCTCATTGTCGGATTCTAAAGGTGCACCAACATTTACG
Source organism: Ixodes scapularis (assembly GCF_016920785.2). NCBI lineage: Eukaryota > Metazoa > Arthropoda > Arachnida > Ixodida > Ixodidae > Ixodes > Ixodes scapularis. The sequence goes on from NW_024609846.1 coordinate 106,720,916, forward strand.
AAATACTCGTTCATCGAATTACATAGTTCTATACCGCTCACATGATTCCCATCAATAATCAAGTGATTTATATCCCGGGAATGACTATGCTTATTTGTTAAGGTATTTACGGCTTCCCATATCTTCTTGGGGTCACTCTGAACGAGATAAAACAGGCGCTTGTAGTATTCTTGTTTGGCATTTTTTAAATCAGAGGTCAGTTTGTTTCTATATTTCTTGAATGCAGCAAGAAGATCTTGGTCTCTACACTTAAGAAAGTCGTGGTACATTTTATTTTTTTCTTTAACGCGTGTGTATAAATCGGGAGTCATCCAAGGTTTGCGAAATTTATTTCTCCGCCTGTTAATTTGTCTCAGTGGGAAAGCTCTGTCGTAACAATGCTGAAATTTTTTTAGGAAACTGGCGTACGCAAGATTCGGGTTTTCTTCTAAATATTCACTGTTCCAGTCCGTGAGAGAAATGTTGTCGCGAAACCTTCTCACCGAGTCTTCATCTATTTTCCTGTAACTGAAAGTTTCATTGCAAGTGGCACCTATCTTTCTATGAAGAGCCGAGAGACAAAAAATAGGTAAGTGGTCGCTGAGATCATGTTCGAAAACACCTGATGAGGCCTCATTTGTGTTTAGATTTGTTATACAAACATCGATAGAGCTATACCGTTCAGAAGTCACTCTGGTAGGCAGTGTCACCGCATTTATACACCCACAAGCAGCCAATACATTTTTTATTTCAATAGAGTCACTTTCAATTCCAAGTAGATCTATATTTACGTCGCCCATAACAAAAAATGGTTTGGCAGTCGAACCGAGAAAATCAAGAAGGTCTTCAAAAATCGAGAGAAAAACAGACTTACTTCCCGCAGGGGGGCCTATACACAACACCGATAAGGACGCTTCCAGCATGAACGACGAGACACTCTACATCTGTGGTGATCATAGAAAACTCATCAAGTACATACCACGATATATCATCATTAAGATAAACGGCAACACCACCTCCTCTTTTATTTTTTCTTCCCAAGCTCGCACACTTATAACCAACAAAACCAGGAGGTTCTACATCTTCTACGGCGGTTGTCACAAAACTGAAACTTTCCAAATCTCGCGGAAACGCTGCGAGATCGACTCGTGTGTGGCCTGAGGGATGAAACTCTTGAAGCTCGACCCTTCGCTCAAAAAAGAAGTTCTCGTTCAAGATTGCTCAGGAAGAAGTGCTGGCAGCTGAAGCGGCGGCTCAAAGCACCCACGATGTGAGGGGAGGAGAACCAGCTGTGAAAACCGACGTTGCCATACGTCAGGACCAAGAGGAAGGACAAAACACGCTTAGGAAACCGACCAGGGAACAGTACCACGGGAAGACAAAGCCTTGCAATTGGTGCGGAGGAGCTCAAGCACGGGAGTATTGTCAATTTAAGGATGCCCAGTGTCACTTGTGCAGAAAAATCGGCCGCATCGACTGTGTGTGTCGCATGAAACAATGAGCGCAGAGCGGGCCACGGGAACAAGAGGATCCAAAACCACGGCAAACGTTCTGAACTTAGACACACAATCTGATGATGTGTACGATACTAACTATCTGGCCCCGCCACAGGCACCGCAGACACGTAAGTACCAGACGTCGGCAATGACGGAAGTTGACTCGAGGTCAGAGTTATCGATCATCTCGGAACAAACAACTGAGAAGATCATGAAGAAGATGCTGTACCGGGTGAGCCATTTCGATCGCAAGTCAGATTTCCATTGCAATGCGGTGCAGATCAAGGGGGTGTATAAGATCCATGTCAAGCACGGCAGTTTCGAAGGAGACCTGAAACTGCTAGTAGCACGGGGACAGCGGACAACCCTCCTCGGCATGGACTAGTTTAAGCATTGGGAATCAGGCTGCTATTGGTAAATAAAGTCACAGGGCTGTCTGTTGAAGGTGCGCTCGCAAAGTATGATGGCGTTTTCGGGTAAAAGATTGCGAAGTTTAAGGGACCCCCAGTATCGTTGCACCTTGACCCCACAATGATGCCAATCCGCATGAAACCCTGGCAAATGCCCTTCGCGCTCAAGCCTAAAATTGACGCTGAACACGACTGCCTTATTGAAGAAGGCATTTTGAGGCCGGTCACGCAACCAAAGTGGGAGACCCCGATTCTAACACCCATGAAGGCAACCGGAGACATCAGAATATGCCGCGCCTACAAGTGCACTTTCAACAAGGCACTGGCTCAACACCCGTACCCGATCCCCATGGTACAGCACCTCCTGGCATCACTCTCGGGGGGGGGGGGGGGGGGGGGGGGAGGCTATTTGCAAAACTGGATTTGGCAGAAGCTTACCAGCAGCTGGTGGTTGATGAAGAAGCGGCGGAGGCACAAACGATCACAACCCATTGAGAAGCATTTCGAGTAAAGCGGCTACGGTTTGGAGTAAATGTTGGTCTTGGGATCTTTCAGAGCTTCATGGACGACCTCCTGAAGGGGATCACTGGGGTTGTGTCATAATTTAATGATGTTCTAATTGCTGCAAGCACCAAAGAAGAGTTGGCAGGCCACCTCGAGGAAGTCCTGCACCGTCTTGTTGATGGTGGACTCAGGGTAAAAAGTTAAAAGTGCCATTTTGAAGAGTCGCAGATCGAGTTCCTGGGATTTCTCATTGACGAGACGGGTGTGCACCCAACAAAAGAAAAGTTGAAGGCGATTCATGAGGCACCAGTACCAACAAGCAAACAGGAGCTACAGGCTTTCCTAAGACTGCTAAACTTCTATCGCATCTTTCTAAGGAAAAAGGCAGCGGTGGCCGAGCCACTACGTCGGCTACCTGACAAAGAAGCACGGTGGGAGTGGACGCCTCTTCATGAGCAAGTTTTCAATGAACGCAAGCAGCTGCTGTCCTCAGCAAGTGTGCTGGACCATTATAATGAAACAAAGCCCTTTGTGCTCACTTGTGATGCCTCGCCATAAGACATACGTTAAAACTGTACTCGACCGTCGGCTGGAAGATGGCAAAGAGGTCCCCGTAGCATTTTACTTCCGCAAATTGACATCTACCAAGCGAAACTATGCTCAAATCGACAAAGAAGCCTTTGCAGTGGTGGCAAGCGTAAAGAAGTTCCATGACTACGGGTATTGCCTCCAAGATCATAACACTACAAACCACTTTTGGGACTGTTCACACCTGCAAAGCAAATGCCACACATCTTGTCTCCACGAATGTTGCGTTGGACGATCCTACAGAATGCTTATAACTACAGTTTGGTTCATTGACCTGGGAAGGACATACAACATGCCGATGCATTTAGTCCCCTCTCACTTACCATTCCAGAGTTTGTGGTGCCACCTCCTCTAGAAGTTTTGTTTCTGGAGAACACATCCGATCCACCACTCCATGCCAAGGACATTGCACAAATGACAGCAAAAAACACCGTTTGAAGGGTTCTCAACTGAACTCTTAACGGTTAGCTGCCTTGAGGCCCTGAGGCAAATTTCCAGCCATTCAAGGTTCGACAACATGAGCTGCCGCTTCACAAAGGATGTATACTGTGGGGGAACAGGGTCGTAATTCCCCCAGAAGGCAGGAAGGTGTTGCTGGAGGCCTTCCATGTCGGACATCCTGGCATCGTCCAAATGAAGGCTCTGGCTCGCAGCTATGTGTGGTGGCCCAAGATGGACAGAAACATAGACCATGTGATCAAGTGCATGGCATGCCAAGAGTAACGACCTGCACCTCCTCATGCCTCAGTACACGCATGAAATGTAACTCCACCACCGTGGTCTCGGATGACGGGGCTCATTTCACCTCCAAAGAATTCCGCACATTCTTGAAAGCCGGTCTGATCAGACACATCATGTCAGCACCCTTCCACCCGTCAACTAACGAACAAGCAGAGCGCATGATGCACACAACGGAAGATTCGCTACGGCATATTTTAAAAGGAAACATGAGTGCAGCGTCTGGCCAGTTTTCTGCTACAGCAGCATGTAACACTATGCGTGATGACAGGCAAGAGCCCAGTGGATATGCTGATGAACAGGAGGTTGAAGACGATACTTGACCGACTACACCCGTACCTGATTGAGGGCATGAGGAAGGGAGCTGATGGGAATTCCAGGGAAGGAGCCCAACCTAAGTCACGAATGTTTCAACCAGAAGACCCAGTATTCATATGCAACTACAGCAGTGGCCCTGCATGGATACCGGCGACAGTGGTTGAAATGACGGGTCCAGTTTCCTACAAAACCCGCACCGAGGAGGGCATTATCGTGCGACGTTCTGTCGACCAAGTGTGTAGGAGCGGTTCATTGAGAGTTGCAATAGACAGCCTAAGCCACGGAGAGCAACAAGCTGCTCGTCCTGAACCACATGGGCACCCGGATACAGGCAGCGCAGTGCACACGTCAATGATGGGGCCAGTGCAAGATGTGGATGTGGCCAGGCAGAAGAGATCAGACGGGGTTCGAGCTCCCCCCCCCCCCCCCCCCCCCCCCCCCCCAAGCGGTGGAAGGAGTGTTGTGTATTGAGTGGTAGTACCATCTGGAAACAGATGCCAAACCTAGAAGATTACGCCACACCGCGGGAACAATCCGAAGCACGCAGTCAACGGCCTACACCAGCCAGCGAACCTGTCACGTCGTCATGTAGCCTTTGTATCTTGAGTTAATAAATAGTTAATGTTATCCTGTCGTCAACTACCAGCCACGATCTAACACTGACTATACTTGAAGTGTACTAAAAATTTTTTGTTAGTTACGGCCTCATTATTTCAAGCACAGTATGATCAGACCGTTTAAAAAAAGTTGGCCACGAGATATCCGTAGACAGCATGATCAGTACTTGTACCTAATTCAAAAACAACCCTTACCTCTAACACTCACTTTTGTCCAGTTTTCTGTGCACCTGGTTGTGTGCGCACTCCGCTGGCATGACTACCCAGCGATAGGGCACGATCAATCACGGCCATCGTAGCCGATCGCCATCCGCGATGACGAGCCCATTTGAAGATCCTCCTCCGAAGTTGTCTCTGATACAGCTCTGCGATAGCATGTAGACGTCATGGATGCTTCCTTGTCACTTGGCGGCCACCTCACGATCTGTGAGCATATGCCGACCACCAAGAGGACTACCTACTTGTCCGGCGTTGGTTCCGAGGACCTCCGCTGCTGGTGACCACCTTAAGTGGAGAAATATGTCTGAGATTCGTGCACGACAGACAATAAAAATGCTGGGTCCATATTACATGAGCGAATGACGTTTTAGCGAACAGCGACATTTTAGCGAATCGAGGTTTTAGCGAATAACGGGGGCGCGCGTTAACCCATCCGCCACGCTGCGCTTTCGCCGCTCCGTGGCGACTGTCTGCGGCGGCTCATTACAAAAATGTGAACCCATTTGGCCCACCCGACTATTCGCTAAAGTGTCATTCGGTGAAACGTGGGCGTTCGCTAAAACGTCATTCGATCAAGTGAATGCCTCCCGCTATAACGTATCAAGCTACTCGCTATCTTCCAAAATGTTTTGGAACATGACGTCCGTCGGGAGTTGACGCTGACATTTTGTGAAAATGTTTGCTTTTCCGACTGTTTCTAAACACGAAACACATCATTTTACAACGAATTGCCTCTGAACTGCAATTTTAATCACTCGGCCAACTCTGTGATCCTCGGGTTGAAAATCACCTGGACAAAAAGACTACGTACTATGTCTTGCTTTCCGTTCATTCTTGAATTGATGGCGCTGCATTTGTGTCAAGAACTGAACCGCAAAAGTAAGTTATAATTATGCCAAACTTATTCACATTTGCCTTTACGAAACAGCACAACTAAACGGTGGTGTTATTGATATTATTTCTTACCTGAGCACTTGCATCAGGACATGGGTGACAAGTCAAGGTCACAGGAAAACGAGCGATTGCGAAACCACCAAACATAAAACGAAACAGTCGTGGCGGGCTTTCCTGTCGAAGACGTCGATGGCGTAGAAGCAGTCTAAACTCGCTTTAACGAAAGCATTCACCCGGTAAAAATGACTTGTAGCCAGTGCGTAATGCCTGTGGTAGCCACGCCCGATATTTTGTTTTCTCAGGTAATCTCAACTTGGGTCTCAGCTGAGACCCAGCGTGAGACGCCGGTTGACCCGCTTGCTCGAAACGAAATCGGAACCGTCTCAGCCAAGTCAGGACTTGAGTTCGGTACCTACAACGGAGTGAGCAGTACCTCGAGAGGGAATCTGGGGAAAACAGGGGAAAACGAAGAATCCGGACGTGGATGCGACACGGGGTCATCTGCTTCAGCTACGCCGCGATCGTTTTGGGCAGCGACGAACGACGACAGTCGTTTAAGCGATGTAAGCCATTTGGCGAGTGACGAGAAAAACGACGGCAACCCCTTTTGCTGTTGCTCCGTCACTCTCGCGACAAGGCAAACCACATGAAAGCGGCGGGGGCAAGCGACGAAGGTGATGAGCGACGTGGCCTTTCTAGAAATCCAAAAATCGAGCAACGCATCGCTTACATGCGGTTCAGCCTTAACTGCGTCATGTATTTCGTGCAAACCTCGCTTACATGTGAAAAGCGACAGCGAGCCGCGGTTCTGACCGTGTCGTCTGTCACCACCATCCAGCGCATACGCCGAATAAAGGTGTCTACAGAAATGTTTGCTCGAGCTAAGGTGCCCCATTCTTTTAAGAAAAAGGAATAGCTCTGTACGTCGCCGCTCCATCACGAATCCCTTCCAAGGTAAAGAAGAAAGTAATTTGGTACGTAGATGAAAAGTTTAGATGGGTGACGGAAATGGAGAAACGAAAACGCGTAATTCGAGAGATATTTTACGAGATTACATAAGTTGCTAAGAAAGAATGTCAGGAGATCGCATCCGCGCTAAACTCGCGGCATCCATTGACGCTTTGCATAATGCTTGCTTTGAAACGTATTTATTTAACGACGAAAGAAGTGGGCACCACATGCCCAAAACATGCATTTTGCAGCTGCAGAGTTGACAGTTTCTACGAAGACACACTCCACGACCAGAGAGTTATTATACGTCTTACTGCACATAAAAATGAAACATTCTTCGTGCTCAAGGAATTTTGTTTGCTTCTTATATTCCCGGCTAAATTATATAAGTAATGAAGATTTCTGGATTTTAACACAATCAAGCAAAATTCTGTGGTGAAGGAATTTTTATTCACTTCTCATTCCCCAAAATAAACTATAGAAGCAGTCAAGAGTTGTGGATTTCAACCATTTAATACAATCAAGTTAAAACAATGAATGCACTTGCCGCAATCAGCCGAGATTCAATGCATCAACAAAATATAAAAAGAACCTTGTCTTCCACAGGCACAGGGCTCAACAACCACCAACTCGCACCACTGGCTGAAGCTGCGCTGGCAGTCTTCAGTACAAGCCCAAACCTTTGCTGGCATAGAAGGGGGCATCGACACCAATTAGTGAGCTGTCATGTTCCTGCTGTTTCTACGGTTACACTAGAATGCATGATGTGTCATTTGATGCAGTCAAGTCTAGCCCCTTGAGGTTTACACAAATGGGGGTTCTACTAGCAAAGCTAACATTGTATTTATAATCATATCTTGGGTATGCAGTACTAAATACTAAGCCCAATGGAGGAAACATTCCGGCATGTTCCATCCAGAGGAAGAAGAATCCATGCACATCCAAGAACACTAAAACTTACAGCCATGTTACTCGAGTTAAAATTCAAGGTCGGCATTCCAGTGAAAGGCCAATGCACTTATGGATAGCAGACTTAATCTGGTACACTGTTGAAATGCTAGAGGGTACATTTTCCAAGAGTTATGCAATGCTAACGATACAAAGGTGGTTGTGTTTCCACTACATCATTACGAAATACACAGGCTAGAAGTTTTGCGAAGTAAAGACGGTACATGAGAAGCAGCAACACAAATTTGTTTTTTATCGAAAACCACATCTTGGTAGATACGAAGGTCACAAACACAACACTTGGAACTACTTTTCTTTGGGTTCATTGTATTCAGATGCCAAGTTAAATGAATGCAAATGGGTTCATTGTATTGAGATGCCAAGTTAAATGAATGCACAGACAAAGCTGAGAGTCTGCCACGAATATGTATAAGATTGGTCTATCTCACTCATTTAACAGTTAATGTTTACTGGTGGCCATAGCTGAGCTCGTTGCTGCTGAGCAAATGCCGACGGCAAGCTTCCACAACAATTGCAACACGCCCATTGCCCACACGAAGAATGTCTTTTTTGGTATAATATCAATAAGAAGTCATCCTGAGCCGTAAGCTCGAATATGGTGTCCAATGTGCACTACTTATTAAGCACTGACAAGCATACCCCCTAAGTTTGTTTCACCACAAGCACATGTAATTCTTAGCATGGTAGTTTTTTAACCATTAGAAAGAAACACAGGGACAAGCAACCAGAAAATTGGGTGGCTTGCACCTGTTATGAAGTCTTTTGTATGGTTCCTAACGCCATCTATGCTGTCGCATATATTCCCAATAAAAGGCTAGCCCCATTAGAGCTAGCCATTCGGCCATGTAGAAACGCCACGCTCTTACCTTCGCAACCAACGTGTCTTTGTGACATTCCTACTTGAACACAACACATCAGCATCAACACTGCACACTGCTCCACTTGTTGCTGCATTCACAACTGATAGCCACGACAGCTAATATTGGGCTTGACCTGCACATCGTATTTTGGCTCTGCTCCAGCCTAGCTACTTTTACAATAGCCACAACGGCCAAGAGCTGAGGGATCGAGCTTGATCCACAAGCACACAAAAAGATTTCCTGAAAGAAAAATAAATAAATAAATAAGAGTGCTTGCAAAATATGTACAGGGGTAACATGAGACACATCCTTGCGGGTTGTCCTCAGGGTCAACACAGCCCCAGCCAATGTGCGGCTAGCAACTGACGAGGCTGGGCCAGAAGCTGGGTTTTCAGCCACATGGTCGATGTGGACCCCGGGGTCATTTTCCTCGAGGTGCCGGAGTTTGAGGGAACGAGACTACCAGCCTTCGGACTAGTTGCTGGAAGTGGACGAGACGTCCCTGGAGTCTGGTGCAGCAGCTGCTCTGCCACGCCGGGAAGGGCCTCTGCTACGCCGGGAAGGGCCTCTGCCACGCCGGGAAAGGCCTCTGCCAATGGCGGAGGGACCACCTGAGCCTGAGGCAGCAGCTGCTGCTGCTGCCACAGGCTCAGCAGCAGCTGCTGCCGCGCCATTTGCGGGCCTGTCTATGACCAGCGAAGCAGCCTGTGCACTCCCTTCAGGAGGAGGGGGGCACTGCTGCCCTAGCTGGGGGGTTGGGGCCCTGAGGGCTGCCTCCAGAACCTCAGGTGAGACCTGGATAGCCCTCGACTCCGAGCGTGGCACAAGGCCCCTCCGTGCCACGTCGGCGTATGATCCCTTCGACATGAAGGAATCCCTTTTCTTTGCTTCGCTATAGCTGATATTTTCTTTGGCTTTAATGGCAATGATTTCCTTCTCTTGCTTCCATATGGGACAGCCACGATAGTAGGTAGGGTGTGGTCCATCGCAATTAACGCAGTGGGCCACATTCTCGCAATTGTCAGAGATGTGATCCTGACTGCCACACTTTGCACAAGTCTCCTTCCCTCGACAGCTGCGTGTTCCGTGACCAAACCGCTGGCAACGGAAACACCGCTGGGGGTTGGGGACAAAAGGGCGGATGTGGCAGTTCAGGTATCAAGCCTTGATTGTTTGTGGTAGTATATGCCTCTCAAATGTAAGGATGACGTGTTTTGAAGGGATTGCTTCACCATCTTTTTTGAACATAATCCGTTTTACGGCGACAACGCCGGCACCTTGGAGTCCCTCGAGGAGTTCTTCCTCACTAGTGTGAAGGAAGTCGTCCTCAGAAAGGACTCCACGGATGGTGTTCAGTGTGCGGTGAGGGCTCACCGACACTTTCACATCAAGTATGGTGTTCAGCTTGAGAAGCGCTTCACTTTGCTTCTTATTATTTATCTCAACTAGGAGGTCTCCTGAGTGGAGTTTTTTAGCCTTGTAGGAAAACCCTACAAGGTGTTCAAGTACTTTGGCTACGACAAATGGTGAAAGCTTTGACACAGGTTTCTGTTCATCGAGGGAATGAACAACGAAAAACTTTGTGAAGTTTTCTATCTCTGATTCTTTTTCAATAGTCTTGTGTTCAGGGCAGCGCCTCTTAACGGCTTGCCCCGAACGGGGTTTGGAAGAGAGGGGCGCCATAAGAGGGCAAGAAGTGTTCGGAATCTGTGGCGCGCCGCCCACCACGGAGCCCAACGAGGGAATAGGTAACACCCCATAACAAATATGGCTTTGCTGGAAGCATTACTCTATTAGCGCTACCCAGAAACTATAACCAAGTGCGGATCTGGACGAGAGTATCTGTCACCATCCAAGGTTAGCCCTTGCCGCCAAAGGAGTTGAAAAAGGAAAGAAGGGAAATGAGAAGAGTGAAAAGAAGAAGACGACAAGGGTGAAAGAAAGGAGGGGATAGCAGAAGTGGCGACTAGGCTGAATCATCCTGGTCGGGCCAAGCCAGGACTCCCGTCTACGGGAAGCGGGGGCCGAAGTGGTGTATTGCCTCGCCCGGGGGGCCCCGAAGGGTCAAAACCTACCCTGGGCTCGGCTCAACCACCAGGATGCCCTTTTCCCCGGACACGGGAAAACCACGCACAGCCAGACGTGGGCGGGCGAACCCGCATGGCTCGGGGTCCGTGGAGACGCCACTCTCGAAACACCTGCTTTCAGAGGCGCCCCCTGCGGGGCCTTGAAAGAGAACTGGTTCATTTTGACAGAGAGGGCACTCCACCCAAGAGGACTACAGTTAAATAGACAAAGAGGGAGGAGAGGCTCATGTTTGCGAATGGTGCGGTGATGCCTGAAAGGTGAACAGACCTCTCAAGAAACTCTTTATGTTGATTTAATGGAGAAGAAGCGGATAGATGGACCCCTTGATTCGGACACCAGCTATCCGCATTTATAAAACTGCCAGGCACGCCGAACATAATCTGGACACTCCATCAAATCAATGTGCATCACCTGAATATGTTTGTTGCACCGTGTTTTCTACGTAGACAGTGGAAAGAGGGTGCCAACAAAAATAAAAAATCAGGTTAGGCTTGCAACATGTACAGCAACTCACGTCTTCTAACAAGACGTGCATCCCTCGTGGCATCAAGCATGCATTATAGGCTGTGGGTAAAAAGAATGTTCTCCACAAACAAGCACCGGGGCTGAGCTGTCATCAGTGTTTGTATCAGGTACCACACTCATATTGCATCTCTTTATTGATAAGACTTCCTATACTTAGGATAAATTTTCAGTGCAATGAAGAGAAATCTAAAGGGGCGGAGATAACGGCTCTGTGTTATTACACCAAGCAGTTCTGTTAGGTTTTGGATTAACAGACATGCACTTGCTGCAGTTCACTCCTTCGTATGAAAATTGCGGTTGGGGGCACTGAACTGCAACAGCCGAGGCTGTAGGTATACCTGCATATATTTTCCTACATTTCACCCGTTTCTAAACACAAGCCAACGCTTTGACTGAAGCACCCGGACCGACTTGCAAGGTAAATTACACAGATTTCAATCTCGTAGAATTATATGCGTCTTGCGACCGACATGAATATGGGGCGTCAATTTAAGAAATGCCATGAAGGTCATCCGTGCTGCAGTTTTGAGGTTATCGATACGTTAACTCTTCTGGTGCTGAAAAATTAGAGCCAATATACCGAAATAGGAACATTCCCAAGCAAAGGCGCAAAGTCAAATCCCATTTGGATCGCATTCAATTACTGCTGGCCCTAGGGGGATTCGCTGGTGCACCACAGCTCGGAAAATATATAGCGAAAGCGCATACCGCAGAACCCAGAGATTCTGGGCTCAAAAGTCGTGGCTCAATCCCCACCCCTGCCCAATGCACGTGAGAAAGAGACCATGTTTGTTCTGCAGGGAACTAGAAAACCTGCGGCAAATTTAAAACAGGAAACCCCAAAGGAGCTAAAAAGAAATGCTACAAGTCTGGCCCACCCTGACTAATATTATAGTAACATTGTGGAATGAAAGCTAAAAAGAACAATTTTAACTTGGTGGTGAAAGTAGAGTAAAGCTATACGCACACCGGAGTGCATTTCGGACGAAATGGCTATACTCACTCCGCGGAGAGCTCATGCCGCTCGGGCCACCCTTTTCGAACGGCGCGTGTATCACTGGGAAGCGTGTTAAGCCAGCCCCGCGCCTGCGTTCACGCCGCTTCGCGGCGACAGTGTTCGGCTGCTAATTACAAAACATAACCAGTACATGCCGCTTCGCGGTGTCCAGACTGCAAACCAAGCCCCGCTGTCCCCGATCGCACCTCCGGAAAGACAGTCCCATACCATTTATATCTGCGAAGTTTCGTCGACAACATTCGGTTTAGTGATCATCGCAAAAAAGAAATGTCGTAACTATCGCCAAATGCCTCGACAAAACAAAATGTTTGAAAAAAAAAGAAAAACAAAAGTAGACCCACCGCGGATCGAACCTGCGTCCACTTGCGTACAAAGCAGACACCTTAACCCATATGCTATGCTATTTTTTTTTTTCCAAACAGTTTATTTACAATAATTTACAGGGTATGAGCCGTATGAGCATCAGAGTTCGGCAAATCGGTTAGCGGTTGGAACGGAAAGGGGAGAAGGGGAGGGGGTGCTGGTTGCAATGTGTGCCTGAAAGGGGTGACGGTCTTGGAAGTGGCCGCCGGCGCGTCATCCCCTAGATGGTGTGACGTTCGCTAGCAGCGGTGGGCGCGGCTCCGGCCCTAGACGAGTCGAATGCGTTCATGTCGGAGTCGCCGAGCCTCCAGCCTTTCCTCAATTGCTCTCCACTTCTGGCATACCTAATCCATGCCCCGGGCCGCGATGGATAGAAGCCATCTCAGCAGGGAGGTAAAATAGTCCCACGTCGGCCTGGCATCGGTGTGGCATTCCACCATGGCCGAGCGGGCTAGCCAGATGGCGTGGAGACCCAGGAGTACCATGGACGGGAGCACCATGGATGAAGCCGTATCTCTCCCCTCGACGTCCAGGTATCTAAAGACGTGCCAGTCCATTGGAAAGTCCACGCCGAGATCCTTCCTCATCTCGTCCCAGAAGAGATGGGCGTTGGTGCACTCCACAAACACATGTGGAAGCATCTCATTCGCGCCACATAAGTCGCATTTGGTTGACCATGGCAGGAAAGGCCCCCTGTCGTCCAGCCACACCTTGACCGGCAGTACACTGAGGTGAAGCCGGACGAAGAAGTCCTTGCTTGTCGCCTGGACTGGGAGCTTGCGGACCTGCTTGAAGAGTCCGGACGCACTCTGAGGGGCTGAAACCGTCCTGTAAAGGGGCGCTGGGAGGAGGACCTCCAGCGTATCCCAGTACAGTTTCTTGCGACTCGCCGTCATCAGATACTCCCAAGAGAAATTAACCAAAAAAAAAAAAAAAACTCAATGGAACTGGCAATTTCGGCGTACAAACGCAGACCTGTTCCCTTGGTTGTACGTCCCGTGGTGCTTGCCATCCACTTTCCGAGGTACGGAAGGCCGAGGTGGTGAAGTGCGCTCAAAAAAAAAAGGGTCGCGCCTGTCGCTAAACAGCAAGAAGCGCTGCACGTGTAGCTTGACTGTCACGTTCACCAGGCCCATACCTCCCGCTGCCAAACTCAGAAAAAGGTTGCTGCGCCGAGTCCTATCTATGGACGACCTCCATATGAAACGCGTCCAGCTCCTGTGAATTTGGTTGGCAGTTGACCCGGGATAGCAGGCAGCCTGAGCCCAATACAAAATGGCTGTCGCTTAGAAAACTCGATGTGACCATTCGTTTTATACGAGTTTAGCGGAGTGCGTATAGCCATTTCCGTCTGAAGTGCACTCCGGTGTGTGTATAGCTTTACTCGTGAAAGTATACCCAGCAAATTATTTTAGGTGAACTATATTTAGCTGTGCAGTGAAACGGCGTGCTTTGGCTCTGTAGCCCCTATCAGCAATGCCACGATGGACACTTTGAAAATCTCGTTGTGACAGTTGTGTTTTAGAGCGCAGCTCTTTGGCCTGGTTCACACTTACAGCTAATCCGCTGCCGCCGAAGCGGAATCAGCCGCGGCAATGCACTGTGGACGCTACGCCCGGCGGCCGAATTCTTGCAGATTCGCCCGCCGATTCGCAAGTGTGAACCAGGCCTTAGGCGCCCGTTTCCGGCTTGAGCGGAGTCGCCGTCGCCGTCGCCGTTGGCGTCGCCGTCGGCGTAACCAAGGTCACCCCAAGGTCACGTGACCCCAAGGTTACCCCAAGGTCACGCGACCGGTGACCTGGGGGGTCACGTGACCCCTCTCAAGGTCACCCAAGGTCACGTGACCCCCGAGGTCACGTGACTCCCAGGTCATCCAAGGACACGTGACCCCCGAGGTCACGTGACTCCCAAGGTGACCCCACGTGACCCCCCAAGGTCACTTGACCCCCCGAGGTCACGTGGCCCCCTACCCGAGGTCACGTGACCCCCTCCCCTTGAGGTCAGGTGACCCCCCGGAGCATATTAAAGTGTCGTCAACATACCGAGAGGCATTTTTTGCTGACACACTTATTATTTACATAATTTACAGATAGATATTTACAAACGGGCCAGTCCGAGATAATGTCTATGTCGGATGAGACGAGCCTGGGTTCCAGCCGGCGTATTCCATCGGAGCTCTGTGTCGCGTGTGTGCCGCTCGTGGTCCGAGGCTCCTGCCTCGTTCGCAGTGCGTGCGTTGGTGCACGTTGCTGTACGGTGTAGATGGTGTCGCCCGCTTGTTCACTACATGGGCTCCCCCCCTAGCGGAATAGCGGTGAAAGACGCTGTTTGCGCGCTAGTTAGTGGTTTGGAGAGTGAAGCGAACGTTGCGGGGACAGGCTTGATCGGGTTGAGTTGGATGCGTGATGCCCATCGTGGCAGAGCATTCCACATTCGCAGTGCACGTTGTGCGGTTGTCCGTGTCGTCCGAACTCAGGATATACGCAGGCTTCAGTCGGTCGATTGAGACATGGTCTTCGCGGTTCGGGTAAGCCAGGGTAAAGTGCTTTTCAGCTCTTTTAAGGACCTTGTACGGACCGTCGTATGCTGGTTGTAGGGAGTGTCGCGCAGCATTGTGGCGCACGAAGACGTGCGTGGCGGTCGAAAGGTCGGGGCTCACAAAGAGATTTTGTTTCCGGATTCGACGTGTGGGTGAAGGACGGAGGGTGGCCATGTGGGAACGGAGCCTTTCCACGTAGTCGAGGGGGTCAGGCAGAGAGCTGGATAATGAAGCACAGAAGAAGTCGCTTGGTAGGCGGAGCGGGGTGCCGTAAACCAGTTCTGCTGCGCTGCATCCAAGGTCGATCTGAAGCGCAGCTCTCATTCCCAGCATGGCGAGCGGAAGATATTCACTCCATGTGGATGGCGTCGTGGCAGTGATAGCTGTTTTGAGCTGCCGATGAAATTTCTCGACAAGTTCATTCGCGCTCGGATGGTATGACGTCGTTGAGATGTGATGGAAGCTAAGCAGTTTTGATAGCGTTCCGAACAGTTTGGATTGAAACTGTCTTCCGCGGTCTGTGGTTACAGTGGTAGGAATTCCGAATCTTGCAACCCACGAAGTGAGGAATGCGTATGCAACGGCTTCAGAAGTGATATATGTTAGGGGTACCGCCTCAGGCCATCTGGTGAAGCGATCGATGACGGTGAAGATGTACCGATAACCTTGAGATGGTGGAAGGGGGCCAACGATGTCCATGTGGAGGTGGCTGAACCGTCCGCGGGGAAGCTGAAATGTCGCAGACGGTGAGACAGTATGGCGATGGACTTTGGTTCTCTGGCAGTTGATGCAGGCACGTGTCCAGCGTCGGACGTCGGAGTTAATCCCAGGCCATACATACCGAGATGAAACAAGTCTTTGTGTTGACTTGATACCAGGGTGTGCCAGGGAATGAAGTATGTTGAAGGCTTGGCATCGAAAATCTCGAGTGAGCTAAGGACGTGGCTGACCGGTTGAAACGTCGCATACGAGTGTTGGCGATGATAAGTCTGTCTGGACTTCCCGGAGCTCCAGTGAACAGGAGGAGGAACTGAGCAGCGTCTGGAGTTCAGAGTCATTTTTCTGGGAAGCTGAGAGGGCCGAGTAGTCCAGAGGTGGATGTTCCAGAAAAGATTCATCGATGTGAACGCGGGAAAGAATATCGGCTACAATGTTTTCTTGTCCTTTGATGAACCTGATGTCCGTTGTAAATTCTGATATGAATGCCAGCTGACGAATTTCTCTCAGGGAGTGCGCAGCACTGCGAGAGGCAATGGCGTACGTCAGCGGCTTGTGATCTGTGAGTATGAAGAATTGTCTCCCTTCCAGAAAGTGACGAAAGTGCTTGACAGCGGAGTAGGTGGTAAGTAACTCACGTCCAAAGGTACTGTACTTCACTTCTGTAGGGGACAGTGACCTCGAGTAGAATGCGATGGGGCACCAGCATCCATCAGTCAACTGCTGACAAACTGCGCCGATCGCTGTGTCCGAGGCGTCGACCATGATGGAAGTTGCTGCGCCCGCACTGGGATGCGTCAGGAGTACCACGTTGGCTAACTGGTTCTTAATTCTGACGAAGGCTTCCTCGGCTGCGGGGTTCCAGGCTAGAAGTGAAGTCTTCACCTTGACTCCCGCGAGGAAAGCATTCAGTGGGCGAAGTACAGCAGCGCATCCTGGGAGAAAGCGACGGTAGAAATTGATAAGTCCCAGGAATTCTCTAAGTTGTCGCACATTGGTTGGTCGTGGAAAATCCTGGATCGCTTGGACTTTGGACGACAGAGGTTGAATGCCGTCCTTGTTGAGGCGGTGTCCGAGAAAGTCCAGTTCGGACACGCCGAATGTGAATTTTTGCACATTGATGGTGACACCAAATTCGTCTAGACGTTCGAAGATCGTTTGAAGATGACATAGGTGCTCTTCAGATGTCTTGCTAAGCACCAAAATGTCATTCAAATATGCGAAACAGAATGGAAGGTTTCGCAGCACTTGGTCCATAAAACGCTGGAATGTTTGAGCGGCGTTTCTTAGGCCGAATGGCATCCGCACATATTCAAACAATCCAAAAGGTGTCACAATCGCTGTCTTTGGAATGTCTTCTGGCGCAATTGGGATGTGATGGTAGGCCTTCAGGAGATCAAGCTTGGTGAAGATGGCCTGAGGAACAACCCGGAGTTGAAGGATAAACTCAGATTTCCGCGCCGGTGTCCACGAGGTATCGAATTTTGGTGGTTTTGTCAGTGATGAAAAAAAGACGGCTCTTTTCTGGGATCACCACATTGGCCGCCTTTAACGTGGTGTTCTCACGTTTCCCCTAGAGCAGGGTGGCGAGCAGTTGTTTGCCGCATCACCGAACTTTTTGTGGTACCAGCAGATGCGGTGTGTTGGGTTTGGAGAGCTTCTGCCTCCAGTGGTTCGGCGGAAACTGGAGGAGCGAGACCGAGGACGAAAGGTGGTCGACGCTCGTAGTTCGGCAACCTGCACCGATAGTTGGTCGACTTTTGATAAGAGACGATGCATGATCTCAAAAAGCTTCATGTCGGTGGGGAGAGGTGGAACCTGCTGCATGGGAAGCACTTGTTGGGTGGCGTAGAGAGCTGGGGAACCAACCTCCATGATCTTGTCCGCCATGCGTGCTAGCGCTTCCAAGGACGTTGTGTCGGATGTTGTAAGTATCATGCGCACGTTATTGGGAAGCCTTTGGAGAAAGAGCTCTCGGATGAGTGAATTATCCAGGTTGTCGGCTCTATCTCCTAGTAGCTGCTGCATGCGGCGAAGAAGTTGGGACGGCTTGCGGTCGTCTAGTTCTTCGGCGGTCAGCAACTGTTGCAGCCATTTCTGCTCGGAGGTGGTAGTACGCTGGATCAACGCATCCCTTAGGCCATCGTAAGGATTTTCCGGAGGAGTGCGGAGGAGATCTCTTACGATTGATGTGGTCGCCTGGGGCAGGGCCGTCACGACATAATCAAATTTGGCTCGCTGAGAATTGATGCGGTTGTTGCGGAAAAGGGCGTCCGCGTGAAGGAACCAAAGTTCTGAATCATTTGTCCAAAAATCGGGAAGCTTCAGGTGGATGGTGGCAGCGTGTGAAGAGAAGGTTGCAGACCCCGCCGCTGCATCGCCATCCGATGTTCCGTGACCATCGGGGTGGGACATCTCGGAGCTGGAGGCACGTAGTCCAAGGTATCTGGCAGTCCGGGTCACCAATTTGTGGTCAACATACCGAGAGGCGTTCTTTGCTGACACACTTATTATTTACAAAATTTAAATATAGATGTTTACAAACGGGCCAGTCCGAGATAATGTCTATGTCGGGTGAGACGAGCCTGGGTTCCAGCCAGCGTATTCCATCGGAGCTCTGTGTCGCGTGTGTGCCGCTCGTGGTGCGAGGCTCCTGCCTCGTTCGCAGTGCGTGCGTTGGTGCACGTTGCTGTACGGTGTAGATGGTGTTGCCCGCTTGTTCGCTACAAAAGAATGAGGGGAGGAGGAGGAGAAGGAGGAGGAGGAGGAGAGGTCTACCCTCCCCTCAGTACTCTTCTCTCCTCCTCAAGAGCTGCGCTCCAATTCGGCATTACAGGGAGTTGTAAACGACTTTCACTTTTTTATACGAGAACCAAACCGTTTTACGTCGTGCGTTTACCATTCTCTGGTCGAGGTGCACGACGTCGTGCGTATAGCCTTAGTCTTCTCTGAGAGCAGCTAGCTCTAAAGCCTACCTTTCGACCACGGACCGAGTCGTTGCGTGCGTTTGGTTGTACGCACACTCGGCCGGCGTGGTCGGCTATCGGGAAGGCGCCATCAACCAAGGCCTACACAGCTAGCCGCTGTCGCCGATGAGGAGGCCGCCGTACGCGGCCGTTGCGAAGTTCTCCCCGACACTGCTCTGCGGCAGCACGTACGAGTCGTGGACGCTTCCGGGCCACTTGGCAACCACGTTGAGGATCCTTGAGCGCGCGTCGACCACCAGCTGCACGTTGATGGAATGGTAGAAGTGTCGGTTCACGAACACTTCCTCGTGCAGCGGTGGCCCTTGGATCCGAACGTGGGTGCCGTCGATGGCTCCTACGACGCCCGGAAAGCCGTCCACGGCGTAGAACTGCCGCTGCAGTTCGGGGACTTCCGCTGCTGTTGGCCACCTGAAGTAGAAGATATGGTTTACACTGTCAATTGAAACCAAATAAATTATAACGTTGGTTGAATCTAGCACATGTTCGATTATGACGTAGTCGGACCGTTTCCATGAAGCTTGTCACGATCGAGTGTGAACCAGTACGTATTATTCGCTACTGTTTTGAAACGCACCCTCCTTTCCGAAACGTTCTTCAGTGTCCACCAGTTAATCCCGCTAACATGTCGTGAAACACGTTGTTTTTTCGTAATGAGAAACACGCCACAATACAAAGTAGTGCCGAGAACTGCCCCCACCATTACGGACCGTAGTAATAACCAAACATCGCTTTGAGCACGTATATCGAGGGCGAAATAATGGCGCTGCATGCTGGTGAAAAAAAAAGGTTTTCTTTAACGAAAACAAGTAGAAGAAGTCTTTTCTCTCACGAAACAAGTTGAATAAGTCTCTGTTCCCCACAATCCAAAATTACGCTGCAGCTGACTGGCCCACTGGCAAAGAGAAACGCTAGTGTTAGGACTTTTTTTTCTTCTCACCGTATGAAGTGCGGCGCTTGCTTGGCGAGAGCTAGGGTGACTCGTCGCACGCACCGTGACGTTGTGGATTCGTGCAGATGCAGAAAGTCCCCCGCCGTGATCAAGAAGGTGCCGGTAGCGAAGAATTTTAGCGCGGAGCACTTGAATCAGGACGGGGGTTGCGTGGTTGCGTCTCGTTGGTCGCGTGAGGTCGCTGGCCAAGACGTCGGCGATGTACATGATGCCATCGCCGCCAAACCGAAAACGACGCTGGAGGCCCTCTTCGCCGAAAACGTCGAAGGGGTGAAAGAGGTCGCCGAATACGCGGTCCCGCGACAGCATCCACGCGGCAAAGATGGCTTGGACCCGACTTGTCGTAGCCACGTCCGACATTTTGTTTACTCTTAGACCGCCAGTGAGCCTTCTCCGTGACTGTCTCACGATCTGAGACTAGAACTGAGTCAGAGGCTCGATTTTGGTCTTCGTTTCGAGCAAGTGGCTAACCGCTGAGACTGTCTCAGTTTGGGTCTCCGTTTGGGTCTTAAATCGGCCGCCAGCTAATTTGCTACAGGACTGTCTCCCGGCTTGAGACACAAGTTGAGTCAGAGACTCGGTTTCAGTCTCAAGTCCAGACTAAGTTTCGTTTCGAGCAAGTGGCTCAAGTTTGGTCTCGGCTGAGACTGTCTCAAGTTGTGTCTCAACTCGTTCGAGCAAGCGGCCCCAGGTACCACTGCATTTGCCGTCTTTAATGCGTGGTTTCCCGAAGGAAAAATCCATCAATGCAACGCTGTTTGGCAGTCAATGTTTTCTAGTGGACCGCTGACTGTGCCTGACTGTACGTCAAGCATGTCTGATTGGCCAACAAGTTACTCTGACCTACAGTCAAACTCCAGTCAGACTCCGCTTGTCGGCTTTCTGATGGTTTCCTGGTGGCAGTCGGCCGCCGCGAAATGCCATCAGGATGTCTTGGTGGCGATTTTGACTGTACATCGATTGTCTCTGACTGTACGTCAAAAAGCTTTGACGTGCAGACAGACGTACGGTCAAAGGACGTAAAGTTCGTTCGGATACCACTATTTTGTCAAATCTATGAATACAAAAAGTAATCTATGCACGAGAAAACGATTTCGGGACGTGAGCCCATAAAACCGCTGACGTTAGAGATATGACACGCAGCGGACCGACAACCTTGGTCAGAAGCCCGCCGAAGCGTCGAACACGACACTTCGCCGACTTCGCTTCGCCCATAGAGACGTCGCCGAGCTTTCATGAGCGATCGCTCTCGACTCGTTTTGTTTGCCTGCTTGCTTTAACCTGTCGATCCTGCCCGGGCTCTACAATGTCTTATGTTTTAGTAGAATTTCTACTCGACAAGACCCAGCCTGTTGTGAGTTCCGACGATGTAAGGACTTTAGCGGTGTAGTTGAAGACGACAAGGTGTACCAGGTCTACTGGGCCGGTGACGCGCGAACAAAAGGATCGCTCTACGACGCGAAAGTACTCTACATGGCAGGTGAGTAGAACTGAAGTACGGCGAGTAATGTACGAGTGCTTTGCATAACACGCTGACGACTTAACTGCATTTGTAGCCGAAGCATCTCGTATAAATCGAATAGTCAAATCGAGTTTCCAAAGCGGAGGCATAACATAGTGGTTAAAGGAGCGATGCAACAATTTTTGTACTGTGCACAAATACCGCTTAAAACGGATCCCTAACGTTAATGACCTATGAAACACGCGTTCGCTTTTTACCCCACGCAATAGAAGTCCCAGAAAAAAATTTAAGAAAAACGAGCAGCGTTCACCCCCTCAACTCGCAGCCAGAACAAGCGGCCACGTGATCTGGAGCCGATTATATGCCGCCAATGTTGATCATAGCCACGCGCTGGGGTTGGCAACGCACAGGACACGCGCTGAGTTCCAGACATTGTTATGGCTCGGCTGTTGTCGTCGTTGCAGCGATTGGACACGGGTCACAACCCGAATGCTTCTCGAGCTAGCAATTGTCACGAGCCCAAGTCGAATGCCCACGCAATGCTCGGGTCCAATCTGTGAACCGCATTCAAATATCGTCACTTGGGTGTACTGCGATCCCCGAGTTACGTCATCAAATTTTGCAAAGGAGAGATTGAATGAAAATGATCGCTTTTGTCCTTGAAATTACACCGCAACAAAAGAGTTTCTTAGCCAATGGCGTTGCGTGTGAGTATCCTTGAGTCCCAGGTGTGCCAGTAAGCTCGTGTAGAGAGAAAAACATTCCAATTGAATATCGTTGCACAGCTCCTTTAAGATGCCCGATTTGTATGCAAGTGGTCGCGGGTTCGATGCGCGGTGGACCAGCTTTTTTTTTTTTTTTTCTTTTGAACATTTTGTTTTATTGAGGCATTTGGCGATATTTATGAGTGCGTATAGCTTTACTCTTATATAAATGCTGCCCTTGTTGATGAAATTCCCTTGGTAGTGGCAGTCAGACGTCATCTGATGGACCATCAGATGACGTCTGATGGTCCATCACGTTCCACCAAGGCTGCTGACTGGCAGTCAGTGTCCCAAATTACGTACCTTGATGGAATTTTCAATAGGGTTGGAAGTTTCCCTGCTAAGCGCAGGGATGAATGCTGCGGCGGGCTTGCTCTCCAAATTTTTGGTGGTGCCAGCAGTGTAGATTAGGTTCCCCGGCGGGTGTTCTACTTGTCCGGGGTCGTCCCGTTCGAGGTTGCCAATTCGGTGATCTGTGATCGTTGCTTATTGATCGTGGCCCAGCCAGCCGAAGGGAGGACACTTCGGTGTTAAGTTGGTCCACTTTTTCAGAAAGTTGTGAGACGACGGCGTTGAGTTTCTCTATAGAGTCCTCGCTCGGAGGTGATGATGGCCTGGTTGTACCAAGAGTCGAGATGGTAGGTGTATTGACCTCTATGATCCTGTTTTCCATGCGAGCTAAGGCCTCTGTAGCTGTTATTTCTGAGGCGGACAGGATCATACGGACGTTGTTTGGGAGCCGTTGAAGGAAAAGTTCTCTGAAAGTTGATGCCTCGACTGTGTCAGGCTGATCACCAAGCAGTTGGTGCATTCGTCGTAAGAGGTCTGTTGGTTTTCGGTCTCCTAACTCTTCTGTCGTCAAGAGTTGTTGTAGGCGGCGTTGCTCGGATTCCGTGGTGCGGTAAGTTCTTCTTTAAGGCGATCATATGAGTTATCGGGTGGTGCACGTAGAATGTCGCGAACTATCGCGGCAGTACCTTGAGGTAGCGCAGCTATTACGAAGTCGAACCGGGGCCTTTGCGATGCAATCCGGTGTGACCGAAATTAGGCCTCGACGTGTAGAAACCAGAGTTCTGCGTCGCCATTCCAAAAGGCGGGAAGCTTGAAGTTTGTGCTGTCGATGTTCGCAGCCAGCAAGGAAGGCTCACCGGTGGAGGCATCCGTGTGTAGTCTTGGGTCCGTCATTTCAGCAGTTGTAGGTTAGCACAACTAACTAGCAGGCAGGGATTTGACGTCCGAGTCACCAGTTTGTAGCACGTAATAATTTCATTGACGACTGAGCTATAATAACTGTCTTTTATCCACGGCTAGTTCGGTTGTCTGAACCATAGTCTTGCTTGGAACGACGAGCTGTGTTTCACCCAGGAGCTGGGGGGCTATGTTGCGCTTTTTGCACTCCCTGGGGTGCTATGTTGCGCTTTTTGCACTTCCAGGAGACTTGGAAGAGGGAAGTGACGTCAACGACACAGCAAACGCAGATTGGATGTTGACAGAAGAAAACGAAATCAACACCCAATCTGCGTTTGCTGTGTCGTTGACGTCACTTCCCTCTCCCTAGTCTCCTCGGAGTGCAAAAAGCGCAACATAGCCCCCCAGGAGACTAGGGAGAGGGAAGTGACGTAGGTGTGAATGAACGTATCTTAGCAACACCACGGATCGCGGAAACTCACCTTCTGACGCCATGACGACATCGCAGTAATTAACTACGACACACTTCCGATGCACGGCCGTGAAGACACGAAGCCAAACGAGCGAACCAAGCCAACGACTCTTGTACTTGTATCGAGCCGACAGTAGCCAAGGGAGTGCGACGCTCACCGTCACATATAATTTATTTTACACGGCGTCGTAAATAAAAAAAAACTTTGAATGCTGATGAAATTAGCACGTTTTTCTTTAGTTGGACTGAAAAGAAAAGTGAAACCGAAGTTATGTGATGTAAAAGCTGCCGGCAACAATTGCGGGATGCGGACGCGCGCGTTTTTCGAAAACTGATAGCAGACGACAATTTACCGCCTCAATCATGTCTGTCATGTCTGATCAGGCAAGCGAGAGAGAGCCCTGCGAGCCAGTCAATGCTTTACAAAAAGAAGAAATGGACAATTTTATGTTTGCACATCGCGAACTGGCTCGTGAGGCCTCTGACCTCTCGCCTAGCCTGACCAGAGATGACAAGGCAAGGTTGTGGGCCGAGTTGACCTGCCGGCAGAACCACCTCGGGCCGCCGCGCAGCACAGAGCGGTGGAAGAGGGTTTGGATGAACCGCGTCTCCAAAGCTTGCAAGCGCTGCGCAGTAGTCGAGGCTGAGAGGTAAGCTAGGCAGAAGATAAATACTCGGGACAGAGTTATTGATACATATTTTGTATTCACAGCCGCAAAACGGGGGGAGGCTCCTCCCGGGCGCGGCTCTCATCAACCTACTCCCGCATCCTGTGCATTGTCGGTGTAGACTCTGCCCTGGGCGCCCCCGGGTTTCGTGTCCCCTACTTTCCGGAGGAGGAGGTACGTACTTGACCACGGAACAGCACAACAGTCTACATGTATTGCTTATTTCTGCAGAGTTCCAGGAGGCGGGGCAAGTGTATGAAGTGAACGCTTAAATCTGTATTTTAAAACTAATGGAAGCATTGCATTAAAATTTCAATGAACTTACCTGAGAAAGTGAAGAAAGCAGGATTGGCACTTCGTTACCTACGCGGTCCCAAAATTAGGTTAAGCTTTCTGAACATTTGTTGATAGTTTTATTGGTGGGTTACAATAGTCATTGTTTAAAGTGATAAATATAAGCAACAAATCGTTAATTTATTTATCGGTCCCTTTCAAAATCCCGCCAACTCTAGGGTGTACAGAGGGAAAATTGACTTGTCCCTGTACAGGCTAACCCTGAAAGGACTGCACGTGTGATAACTATTAAAAACTATGGGACGTGTATGTAAATAGTTCCTGGGCTCAAGGCCATATCCAGGAGAGGAGGAGGAGTCTGAGCTTCAAAATTCATCATGGACTGCCAAATACTTTTCCTGGGTTCGGCCCTAACTTTGCTTAGACCTAGAAACATTGATGAGAGCTGTAGTAAGGTGGTTAGTTTACATAAAAGGTGATTGAAATGACATGTAAATGGGAGTGGTACATCCTAGCGTCAGCCACAGCACTACCAGCAACATTCAGCTGCTGCAATGAATCATCTACTTATCTGTTTTTCCCGATAGTATGCAACATGTACAACTCTTATAGGGTAATACGCACACGACAGGGAGCACCTACTTGCCTGGCGCTCACAAGAGGTTTACCACAAGTCATTCATTTGCAGTACTGTTTTTACAGCAAACTATAAAAGTTACTACAGGGGCAAACCTGTGTAGAATCTAAAGCTGGAGCATAGCTCCATTTGATTCCATAAAAAAACATAGATTGCACATGTTACAGGGCATGCAGTGCAAACACGTAACGATAAACGTGCCTTGTAGGCGCAGTCTGTGGGCGCCCCGGCAGAGGAGCACCCAGCTTCGCAGGATGCGGGGGAGGTGCTCGAGGAGGAGGCGGAGGAGGAGGAGGACGCGAATCAGGAGGCATCTACCTCAACGCGTAAGATACTTGACTAAGGGGAACTAAAACCGTCAGCAACATGAACATGACCACACTTATTACTGATCTAAACTATGTTTTCCTGCAGAAATGCCACGGCCTCGAGCACGGCGAGCTACGGTTCGACCAAGGCAGCCTCGTCGAGTCCCTCGAGTCTCTCGACAGGAGCAGCGGGACGAGGCGGCCTTTTCGGCCGTGGCTAACCAGCAGCGCCTGCTCGACGCCAACGCAGGCCGCGATACGAGAGACGAAAGGTTCCAGGGACAGGTAATGTTGACAAATCCCTGAAGCACAGTAACATGATTAAACACAGACTTACTTCACACATAAGGTACCAATAGTTGGTGTCAGCAAAGTCTTCGTAACCTGTATGAGATGTTGGAAGTCAAGAAATCTGCAAATCATGTTTCCGATCACGCTCGGCATGGGGCAGGTCCTGGAGCGGCTGGACCAGCTGGCACAGAACGTGGGGCAGCTGGCGCAGCACGTGGAGCAGCAGGCGCAGAGCACGGACCGGATCGCAGACAACATCCAGGAGGGGGTCCTCTCCATGCAGCACAACGCTGCCTTCATGCGAGAGGTCATCCTCCTGCTGTCCAGCCACGCTCTGCGTCAGCCTCAGTCCCAGGCCCAGCCCCAGCCCCAGCCCCAGCCCCAGCCCCAGGCCGAGCCCCAGGCCGAGCTCCAGGCCGAACCCCAGCCCGAGCCCCAGGCCCAGCACCTGGCCCAGCCTCCAGAGGATCACAACTAAGTGTCGATTACTCTACCTTTTTTTTTCTCACATCCAAGGGGATCTTTTTTTTATTTTGTATATATTTTTTAATGACAATGCCCCCAGTGGCTGCAATAAAATCTTTCATGACCTGTCAATCTATGTTCTCTGGCGAATGTTGTTATCTGTATATAATGTTTTATATGACAGTGCCTGAAGTGGCCGCAGCAACGTCTTTCGTGAACTGTCAACTTATGTTCCTTGGAGATTGTTGTTATTTGTATATACTGTTTTATACGAAAGCGCCTCAAGTGGCTGCAATAACATCTTTCGTCGAACTGTCACATAAAAAAACAGAAGTTTGTTTTCACTTGCACATACAGTTCTGTACTGCAACGTGTATTAGCATTTTGTGCAAGGAAGAAATTTGCAATGTTTGCAAAGATTTTTATTGCTAAAAGAATATCTCTGTCACAATCCACTTATGTGTACCCTCTTTGTAAACAACAAAAATATATCGAAATTCTATAGTCACAAAGAATACATAAAAATGTGGCACACCTGGGAAGGAAGAACAGAATGAAGCACAGGGAAAAATGAGATCGTTTCATAAAGAGGCAAAATGATTTGCTCCCAGGTTACTTGGTCATACCTGTTACACAAGCCAATATCCAATAACACACGAAGAAATACATGACATAAAATAACAGAGTTTGCCGTGGGGAAAATAAGGCGGCCTGTCTGTGTTTGCCATATGAACTCAACTAACCAACCACGATCATGGACACATGATACTCATTATCTCATATCTGTTGCAAAATAAAAGGTTATTCTATGGAGAGGTACACCTTTGGAACCACCGTTACACACTTAAAATCCCAAAATACATATTTCGGAAGCAGCACCATCCTTCTGCGAGGGTTGCACAATGGCTGTGCTGAAAACTGTGAGGAGCAGGAGCTCAAGAGACTGCGCAGTTCATGAACCGTCGTGCCTGTGGACTGGAAAGAGTTTTACGCACTTCTACGGGGAGCTCCCTTGGCACCAAGGGTGCTGATGAGGGCCTTGGGTATTCACGGCACCTCAGCCCTTGCGGAACTGCCGGCATGGTGGCGACGATGACGACGAGGGGCAGCCTGTCGTCGCTGGCCTCCCTGGACGGCAGGACTGCCAGAGAGGCTAGATCGACGACGGACTCCTTGGTGGCGCCGCCGCTGCTGGCGTGAGGAACTGCCAGAGCGGCCTGCAGAGGGCCCCGCGACGGCACGGGTTTGGCAGGTCTCGAACTGGGACTAGAGCACTGCACGGGCCGGAATTTCCAGGCCCGGCCCGACCCGGCCCGGTAGAGACACGGCCCGGGCCCGGCGCGAGTTCGACAGAATTTTTAATTTCTAGGCCCGGCCCGACCCGGCCCGGAAGTGACACGGCCCGGGCCCGGCCCGAGCCCGACAGAATTTTTAATTTCTAGGCCCCGCCCGACCCGGCCCGATAGCTGTAGCCCGAAACAACCCATTCCCGTTTGAACCCGTCCCGTTTCGACCCGTTCCCGAAACGAGCTCCCCATTTGAACGCGTCCTGTTTCGACCCATTCTTTCAACGCCCTTCCCATATGAACCCGTCTCGGTTCGACCAGTTCCCTAAACGCCCTTCTCGTTTGAATTTGTCCTGTTTCGATCCATTACCTAAACGCCCTTCTTATTTGAACCAGTTTCCGAAACACCCTTTGCGTTTGAACGCGTCCCGTTTCAACCTACTTTTATAAGGCCCTGCACCATCGCAACCTCTTCGCCAAACGTCTCCATCGTTCTAAGCCTGGTCTGCGCACCTTTACTGTTTAAGAATATGTTCTGAAGTAGCTTTACATGTCAACGCGTTCTTAAAATATACAACCCTTTGAGGCAAGCTAAAGTTTAATATATTCCTACTTAACCCCTTAAAACGTTTTTTTCAAGATGGTTCCCAAAAACGTGCAAGCGCGGAACGGACTATGTACACTGCGCGACACTGATACCGCAAATACGACGTTGGTTCTTTTTTCGAATTTTACTTCGAAATGGTGTTAGTAGGCACCAAAGTATACCGCTTAGGTCTGTGGCCCTGATGAGCACTTCTAAAGACACTAATAGTTTTGAAAACAGCGTCTTCATTCTCTGAGATAAACATAAAAACACGACGATCGCTTGTTCGCGCTAATATAGTGTCGCGCTCTGTGCAATAAGGGAGTCTTAGAATAACGTACTCAAGCACTTTGGGCCAGCTAAAATTAGCATCGCCATAGGTTTTACATCGCAACGCTATTTTTACGGTATCCAAAGCGCTTGCGTACGTTTTTCTAAATCTTCCTAATAGTGAACTAGATATTTTTGAGAGCGATGAATCAGACAGGTTGACAAGCATATGACTGGGACTTTATTTTGTTTACAGTTTATAACACAGAACCCTCGCTCACACGGAAAAAGCTTGAGGGCTTTGTAGCTTCAAGACGTCTTTTAGTTATTATTTTTAACGACGCTGTAGTGAATTTGCACTTCGATTTTTTTTTTCTTTGTAATCAATAAACTTAAAAGATTAATGAGCAAACTTCTTTCTATGAACAACAATTTATGATTTACGGCACAAGATTGCCCGGGCCGGCCCGGGCCGGCGCGGCCCGAGAATTTTTTTGTTCAAGCCCGAGCCCGGCCCGGGCCCGAGAAAATACGTGCTACCCGGCCCGAGCCCGGCCCGCGGGCCGGGCCGGGCTCGGGCTTTCGGGCTGGCCCAGGCCCGTGCAGTGCTCTAACTGGGACACAAGGCCTTGCCTCAGAGCCTTCCCCCTGTCCGAGAGGCGCACCGGAAGGTGGGCAGGAACCTGCCTGCCACCTTCTGCCTCTAACCCCGCCGAGCCCGGCTCAGAACCGTCCGAGCTCGACCCAGAGTCCGACTCTGGACTGTCAGAGTCGGCATCTGGCTCCGGTTCTGGCTCCATCGATGCAAGGCATATATTGTGGAGCACTGCACACGCCGTTATAATGGCGGTGGCTGTTGTTGGATGGTAATACAGAGCCCGGTGCCTTTGCAGGCACCGGAATCTGGATTTCAGCAGCCCAATGCAGCGCTCCACAACAGACCTCATCGAGGAATGTGCCTTGTTAAACCGGCCGCTGGCGGTGGAGGTTGTGTGCACCCCAGGGACAGGGGTGATGAGCCAAGGTTCCAAGGCGTAGCCGCTGTCTCCTGCACAATCAGACAAAGAAATGTTCTAATATTGTTTTATTTACTGGGAAGTTTGATATGATGTGAAAAAGCGCAAATGGTTAGGAAGAGAAGGGGACAGGATACAGCGCTTTTTTCACATCATGTTTAACCAACTAATCCACCAGTTATTTCTAATTTTATTACTGCAAAGGCCAAACAAGAACACCTTTGTGCAGCAACTTCTTCCTGGGTATGTACACAGTGTATGCACAAGTAACAATGTTAGAAGCATCCGTTTATACAGTATTGTAGCCTATAATCCAGGCTCAGCCGACATGCACAAATTTAACAATTTAAGCATGCTCACCAAGCAGGAACTTGCCATCGTCGATGAGCCGGCCTTGCTCGAAGTTGTCGCGGAGCCAGGAGAAGCGCCAGGCAAAGGAGTCGTGCACCGACCCTGGGTAGCATGGGTCGATGCACATTACCCGGCAGCGGGCGTCACACACCTGTTGTAGAGATAGGATATACGTGCTCAGTAGTTTCCCCGAATGATCAAGCAAAGCAAGATAGGATATATGTACTCAGTAGTTTCCCCGAATGACCTAGCAAAGCACAGTTAGGCAACGCCAATTCCAGCCTTGAGCACCATTTGCAAACTAATAAGCACAAAAAGAAGAAATCCACGACTAAGGTGATTGTAGGACACAATGCGCCATACATGACCAGGCACTGTCAGTTTGGATACACAAAATGAGCCACGCTCTAGCTGTGTAAAGTATGTATGTACGTACAATCGCGAACAGTATGAGCTGAAACAGCACTCCGGCCGCCGCACGGTACTACCTGCGCCGCCTATCGCATCGCTCCGCAAACACGGCGCAGCCTGGGGCCGAGTGTGCGTTCCAATGCGACAGGCGGCGCAGGTAGTACCGTGCGGCGTCCGGAGCGCTGTTTCAGCTCATATTGTACATGGAAGAAGAGAGAAAAACAAAGGGAGGGAGGGGGGGGGGGGGGGGGGGGGGTTTGGGGATTGGGTCCGGTCCAGTGTCGAGCTCGCTCCCTGCCACAGTCATCCCCCCCCCCCCCCCCCCCCATGAAACCTACGTTTATATAGTTGAAAAAAAAAATGGGCAGCTCTTTATGTCTACCATGCTTCCGCATCATCATACAATATAAGTTTCGTTCAGAGGTTACTTACCACCATCACGTTAAGGGCGTAGTACTGCTTCCTGCACCAATACGCAGCCTTCGTGACGGTGGGGTCGTACTTGGACGGGCCGACGATGCTGATCATCGTCCCGTCGATGCACCCCATGACGCCCGGAATCCTGCCGAGTAGTTGGAAGCCCCTCTCGAAGTCGTCCCTCTCGCTTGCCGTCTGGGGAAAGTGGATCCAGCCATGTTGGATCCCCAAACGGCGCACAATAGCGACGGACACGGCCCGCAAGGCGATGCTGACCGTGCCTTGGTCCCGTGCTATGTGCTCGTCGCTCGCCACCATGCCTTGGAAGCTCCCCGTAGCGTAAAACCGAAGGGCGCACAGCACTTGGTCCTCCACAGTCATGACAGTACTTGACCGACGCAGTCTCTGCAGCTCCGGCTCCTCGCGGAATTCGTCGCACAGCCACCGCACTAAAGTCTTCGCCAGGCGATACTGCTTCCGAAATACGTGCTCCGGGAGTTCAAAAGCATCCCGATGGCTCCGGTTGCGCCTGTCCACCGGATACAACAACTGAAATATCGGGGTGCAGTCCATCGCTCGACGGGACGGCGCGGACGCGTTGCACCCCATCTTGCCATCCGAATGCAGCTCCGGAGTTCCCGGTTGGGCCGATAGGGGCGCCGCGTCGTTGGCTTCTCTCTTCTACGTCCATCCAAAGAGCAGATTCGTAGGTCTACCCAGCCGACTCCGACCAAACTGTTATCATGTTATGCTCATATTCGCCGCTATGATTTTCAGCGTAGGCGACGTGTATATGATCTTCGCTACCGAAAGCGAAGCACTCTGGTCTCTTCCGACCAATCAGTAAGAGCGAAGGGAAACGACCGTTTTTGTCTTTTTTGTTTTGGTTGCGCTCGCTCGTCACTCCAAGCTTTCAGACCGTTCCGCGCGTGCTAAAATCGAAAGTGCGGATTATACGGCAGTATGCAGTACGGTGCGACGCTGCTGCGCGCTTATAATTAGAGATGTATGTCTTTAATTTGACAGAGATTCTGCCGAGTGTTTTGCGTGCCTCATGACGGCGTATTACGGAGTCTACAGCGCGGCGAAGTAACCTCGGAGTGCTCATTCTTCCGCTTTCTAACAGACGACAGGTGAACTTCTATATCAATTTTTTTTTTGTCAGCGTTCGAAATTCGACTTTTCGATCAGAGCTTTGAAATGGATTGCGTATGCAAATCGCCAGGACTTTGGAAGCCTGCCCGGCCTGCCCGGCTTGCCGACGAGCAAGCTGCGCCAGCGTCGTTTGTGCAGCGAGCACTTCGGTGCTACCGTGTTTGCAAGTTGTGGGAAGATTCGTTTGTGGAAAAACGCGTGCCCCACCGTTCTTGTTACGAATCCGTTGCTGCAAGGACTTGCTCCTCTGGGTGAGTTGCTGTCAGAGCAATCTTCAGTTAATTTGACAGCTTCGTGTTTATATGTTAGGATAGAGTACCGATTAAGCACCTGCAGTCAGAGATTTAGACACTCCAAAACAGTAGTTTCTTTCTTTCTTAATTGCATTGCCTATTAGCGAGTTTTTTTATGGGTTGTTTATCGTTTATTCTTATGCAGCTCACCTGCAAGCCTTTTCCTTTTTTTCAGTGGTGGTTTGTTTGTTTGGGTATTCAGAAGTTTAGTTTTTGGGAGTTGTTTATAGAGCATTTAGATAATTCGATGATAAGTGATTTTCTCTTAGTTTGTACAGTAAAGTAATTAATTTCGTTTTACACAAAGTGATTTTCTCTTAGTTTGTACAGTAAAGTAATTAATTTCGTTTTACACGTTTGACAACTTTACTGTTTTTACTGCCTACTACAGTTCTTGGTTCCCTTTTGAGGGCGGTGGACTGCCAACGGAGTTTGGAGATGCGTGTTTGAAATACCGCAACTCATTTGAATGGGGTTCAATAAAGAAATGCATTTCAATGAACGTGCTGTTTCTGTTTGATTGCACTGGTAATATCACGTGAAGCGCAGTTGTTGTGAAGTATATCGCGCGCGGCTCGTCTGCTAGACCGGTGCCGTGCTGGCCGCTCACAGCGGCCGGCGCGGCACCCGTCTAGCAAACAAACCAGAAAAAAAAAAA
This sequence comes from Ixodes scapularis, assembly GCF_016920785.2. Taxonomy (NCBI): domain Eukaryota; kingdom Metazoa; phylum Arthropoda; class Arachnida; order Ixodida; family Ixodidae; genus Ixodes; species Ixodes scapularis. Next base: position 106,753,637 of record NW_024609846.1, read on the forward strand.
AAAAGACAACGGGGGGGGGGGGGGGGGGGGGGGAAGGAGGAGGAGGACGGAGGGCGCACGCCAACGGCAGTGGTGGCGCCATCTGGCAGCCTTTCGAGACCAATTTTAATCTCCGACCAGACGTATGTTCGCCTTTCTGCCACTAGCGCCTCGTGGCGCTAGTTTTTCCTTACCATGGTGGAGGCTACAGCTGCACTCGGCTATCTTGCTTCGTTCTTTCGAAGCGACGTAACAGCAAAGTGTTCATATGTCATTTTGACGACACGTCCGTTAATGGTAGAGCTTCCGGTTTACCGATTTCCGCTCACTTTTTCTTTGTTTTCTTCTGCAAATACCGTCATCAGCGATTCCACCAATCGACATCCAAAGAGAGTTGTTGACGTCACTTCCCTCTCCCTAGTCTCCTGGGAGTGCACAAAAAGCGGAACATAGCCCCCCTGGTTGCGCGTGCCTCTCTCCGATCCTCATTTTCTTCGCGCCAAGGTGCGCGGGTGCCGGTCGGTGTTGGGCGTTGAGTGCTGTCGTCTGTTGGACTCGTTGTCCGCCACACACCCTTTCAATTGATTCATGGTCGCAAAGTGACGACAATGCTGGACGCGATGTTACCCCACGAACCGGCTGTCGACGGAAGCGACAACGCCCAGGCGGCTGTCCAATGGGCAGAAGAAGTCCGTCAGCTCGCCAAACACCGGATTAAAGCCCAGCAATGTGTCGACACGGCCGCTACAATCTTCGTCGTCGGGACGTCCACTTCCAGCCCGGAGACAGAGTATGGGTCTGGACACCGATTCGCCGGCATGGTCTCAGCGAAAAACTCCTGAAGCGGTATCTCGGACCCTACAAGGTACATCGTCGACTTGGAGATCTGAACTACAAGGTGATGCCTGACGGAACAAGAACATCATTACGCCGCCCACCACTACCTGAAGTTGTCCACGTCGTGCGCCTGAAGCCGCACTACGCTCGATAGGACTCTAGACCTTATGTGTTCCAGATGACTCTTTAGTCTACCGTTATTTTTATTTGCTTTGTTTTGGTTTGTGTTGCATCGGGACGATGTGCTTTTTAAAATGGGGGAGTAATGCCGTGCCCGCAGCTGGCCAAGTAGGCAGCACGCGCGTGGCCTAACGGTTATCGCGCCTGCTTCCCACGTGAAATACCAGGGTTCGATTCCTGGGAGCGACGGATCTTTTGTTATTCCTGCAATTTAGTTTTCTAGTAAATTCAAGAACCCTGTTGGGCTTGTTCGAGGTCCGAGTGTTCTACGCGTCGAACATTCTACGCCGACTATTCCAGAAGCTCACTCGTGTACATAAGGGGCCTCGCATAGCGAGCCAGGGTCAGTTTCGCCCCAGCGTTCGACTCTGCTGTTACGCCGACTTCGACGCCCGCGACGCTCCGTTATTATCTTCTGTACCCGTTTATTTTTGGCACAAGTTCGTCTCATTAAACGTTTCTTTATTTTTGTTTATTTATTGTTCTTTTGGTCACCACCCGTGACAATATAAACATCAAAAGGTCAAACTTCACAAATAAAATGTATGTTCTCAAGCTGCATGGTCTAACAACATGTTTCTCTTATATCAGAAAAATATAGGACATTAAAGTACCATACTACGTCATTTTAATTTTGTAAAGTTTCAGTGGTTACCGAGCCACTTCAGAGAGTTTCAGAATTTTCCACAAAAATGTTGCTGTGAAAGGTACAACAAAGAACCCTATCAACGCTAATCATGCTGAACCAAACTTTTACGGCATTATTGCAGTAACACAGAGAACTCAGTTTGGACACACAATTAAAAAAAGCTTTTTATTGAGGCAGACTTTGGTGTTTCACCTCCTTATACAACGGCATGGTTGAAAAAGATCCACATGCAGAAGAATGGCCAGAAGTACTTACTTTACATTGCAACTGCGGGCAGTGGTTGCAATAACTTGTAGCTGACAGTACATTCAATAACTTGTAACTATTAGGCACCGAGAATATATTGATAGACATTTCATCTGCACTTTAATACCATAAGTACAAATGGATGTTTTTAGTCAATAATGTCGTTGCATGCAGTGCATTGTGCCTGGCTGGGTCTTACCAAGTTCATATAATGAGGCCACGCATTACATATCTGAAAACAAGAACATTCTGATGATTGAGACGCACGAGTAAATTATATAGAAATTAACCAAGGACGCAGTTAATTTGGAATCGTGTGATACTTTCTCATTATACAAAAGCGAGAAAAGATCCAGCAAATGAAGTGGTAAAACGCATGCCTTCTAGTAACTCTATCATATAAAGTTCTGTCAATTAAGTCAATTGGCTGAATTGACTTTTTAATCAATAAAAATAACAAAACTTTGTCTTAACACTGTTTATAGTATTCGAAGCTTTATGGGTGTGGAAGCTAATTCCCCCATAGTTGATAAAAAATTATAGATTTGGGTCTAAATCCCCCGAAAAATAAAAAGGTACCTGGCACATCCCATCGAATGTGTGGGTAAGTCTTGGCCTGAAAGTGGAATTCGTTACACTTCACCTCTACTGCAATAGCCCCCTTATCAAATTTAGGCACCTCAGCCGGGTTCCAAGGATCAGTAGGCAAGTGCTTTGGTAGTCCAAGAGAATAACAAAGGCAGGCTTTTTGTTAACAATTCACTCCTGACGAGAGAGAGATCTGATTTCATCTTCAGGTGTCGAATACTCAGCAAACAGCAAGGTACGTGCACCACCAGGGAGTTTGTCGTTCTTCATAGCAACAGTCAGGAGGGGATAACCACCACTGTGTTGCAAGTAGGCGTTAATATTGTGCTGTGTACAATTATTTCCCAGGTCCATTTCGAACAATCACAATACGAAGGGAATCGTAAGGAGCTCCGGTTTGATGCTATCCCAACCCCATTCACCCACAGCCCGCCTCCCATTGCTTCAAGACATCGAAAAAGGCCTGCAAGTGCTAAGAATTAACAACGAGCTTGCACTGATATTCAAGAAAATGTACAGTGGAAGCCTAAGGCATTTCGTATACAAAATTTTTACAGAAACACAACCAATAAAACAAACATCGCAAGCAAAACAAACCATTGTTTGTATGAAATGCAAGATTGCAGTGTGAAGACACTAGCCAACTTTTTATGCTTTAGAGTCGTGTATTACTGACGCAACTGGACAAAAAATAGTAATCTCGGAGAGTAAACTTCGGGGCAATGCGTGTAGTCACTCTCCACAACTCCAATCGCGGAACAGTGTACCTCGCGGGTTCTCTGGTTTCAGTTTGATTTTATTTTTTAAAGCAAATACTTATAATCTTGCGTTTCACACACAAAAATATCAATTATATTTTTGGGCCGTCAGTGTCCCTTAAACACAATAATCAAGGAAATATATTGTGTTGCCAGTTGCAACATAGGTGGTATAATCCTGGGTTTGGCACGCTTATGCTTTATTAAGGGAGCACTAAAGATGTTTCTGGGGTTTTCTTTTTATGACGATAACGCAATTTACATGCCCTACGCAACCTCGAAAACCCAAGTTTAAAATTTTGCGTTAAACATTTTCATACTAAAAAATTGGTTGCATGTGTGGTCATTCGGCCAAACGCGTTTAAATACGATAGCTTTATAGGGCCATTATTGGCAAAGATTGTTTTACACCAAATAAATTTTTATTGAAGTACTTTTAATGTTTCACAAGCCTTTCACCCTTAGGTAAAAACCTGAAAAGTGTAGAGCGTCGACGTCTTTCTTCACATCGATGCTTGACGCGATGTACTTGTTTCTCGCATCAATGTTTGGCAATCGATGGGAAGAACGCGTCGATCGTGAAGCGTCGAGCTCAAGCAGCCTCCACTTCTTGAGCTCGGTACTGTTCCATCAAGTGAAGAACACGACGCTAATGTCGGACCTCCATCACTTGAGTGCAACACGGTTCTTCTGACTGTCGGGCTCGCTTGTGAAGCTGAGTCGCCACATCCTCGGCTTGCTGGTCTCCTGATGAATGCTGGGCATGATGCCGACGTTCCACCGCCGCTGCACCGACTCTACAGCCCTCTTAGCTCCGCGCGCTTTCACACAAGACATATATATTTTTTTTAATTCGTTGAATGTGTTACACGGCATAATATGGGGAGGTTTCAAAGAAAGGAGTGCATTACAGCGTCGTGCAGGAACTACAGGAGCGACTCGCAGTACTTGTCGTCATTCATTTATTGGGTGTAGTTATCCTGCGGGTGACCGTTTAGTCCGGCCTCGCTGAGTATGTTCTCATGGGTGGTTTGCTCCCGGAGCAGAACCACAGCAGATGACGAGCATCCGCCGTTCCCGGGTCGGCAGGTGTGTGACCCCAGTTCCAGGTGACGGATGTTGTAGGGCCGCCCCAGCCCGAAGCCTTTGGAGAGAAACTTCCTCCACCCGGGAACGATTACGGGGAAGGGAGCAGACACACGGGGGATTAGTCCGCGTGAGTCCCGTCGGAAGAAGGTTTTCTGGGCTCTGAGGTCGGAGCGAGGATCAGAAAAGAGGGAAGCATATTGGAGGTCAAGTAAGGGCTGAGTGTGGTGGGCATGGTGGTCGGAAAAATCCATCAATGTGACCCTGTTTGGCAGTCAATGTTTCCTAGTGGACCGCTGACTGTGCCTGACTGTACGTCAAGCATGTCTGATTGGCCAACAAGTTACTCTGACCGACAGTCAAACTCCAGTCAGACTCCACTTGTCGGCTTTCTGATGGTTTTCTGGTGGCAGTCGGCCGCCGCAAAATGCCATCAAGATATCTTGATGGCGATTCTGGCTGTTCATCGATTGGCTCTGACTGTACGTTAAAAAGCTTTGACGTGCAGACAGACTTACGGTCAAAGGACGTAAAGTTCCTGCGGATACCACTATTTCGTCAAATCTATGAATACGAAAAATAATGTATGCACAAGAAAACGATTTCGGGACGTGAGCCCATAAAACTGCTAATGTTAGAGATATGACACGCAGCCGACCGACAACCTTGATCAGAAGCCCGCCGTGCACGCCAGTTCGCTGACTTCGCTTCGCCCATAGAGGCTTCGCCGAGCTTTCATGAACGATCGCTCTCTACTCGTTTTAATTGCCCGCTTGCTCCAACCTGTCGATCCTGCCCGGACTCTACAATGTCTTATGTTTTAGTAGAATTTCTACTCGACAAGACCCAGCCTGTTGTGAGTTCCGACGGTGTAAGGTACTTTAGTGGTGTAGTTGAAGACGACAACGTGCACCAGGTCTACTGGGCCGGAGACGCGCGAACAAAAGGATCGTTCTACGGCGCGAAAGTACTCTACATGGCAGGTGAGTAGAACTGAAGTACGGCGAGTGATGCACGAGTGCTTTGCATAACATGCTGAAAACTTAACTGCATTTGCAGCCGAAACATCTCGTATAAAGCGAATGGCCAAATCGAGTTTCCTAACCGGTGGCATAGGGATTCCAATTTCGAACGCGGTAGCGTGCGCACGTGGAATGGATCGCTCCGCTGTGAGCTCGATGACGGCGGCTCTGAGCCGCGGTGATGCCGTACGCGGCGATGTTCCCAACGACTACGCAGTGATACTGCCTACTCTGCCGACAGGAGAAGCCATGAAATGCAGCCTTGTGCTGCACGCTGATACCCGGGGGCGGCCGTACCGTGCTGAAGACTTCGTAGGGCCTCTGAACCAGGTGGGAGTTCGGGAAGACGTAGCAGGACTTGGCGCGTTTCAAATGGGGCACGTCTGGATGCTGAAGCTGCACACCGCCTCCGCCTAAGAGAAGCTTCTGCGAGAGGGGACCATGCTGGTGAAGGGGCGACCATGCCAGGCCATTGATCCAGAAAAACGAGAGCTGAAGGTAAAAGTCCACTGGGTGGCATTCGACGTAACTGCAGACGCCCTTCGACGGGCCTTCGAGCCATACGGGGAGGTCAAGGGTGTCACCCGAGAGAAGTGGAGAATCGAGGGCCTGGCAGACGTGCGTGGATTCCACTACCGTCATCGTCCGCATGGTGCTCCGCGGAGACGTAACACCGGAGTCCCTGCCGCATCAGCTCCGCCTCTACGGAGGCCCGCTCCTGCTTGTCGTCCCCGGACGGGCACCGGTGTGCCTCCGCTGTCGACGCACGGGACATATACGGCGCGACTGCAGAGTGCCAAGGTGCGAGGAGTGTCGAGCCTTCGGGCATGAGGCCTCGGATTGCGTACGGTCGTACGCTCGAGCTGCTGCCAGCAAGACCACCGACAGCCAGGACAGAAACCTCGTAATGGACGAGGAGGAGGCCGAGGCGGCGGCGACTCCAACCGCGAGGATTTCTTCGCAAGACCGTCAAGAGTCCGGTGAGCAGGAACACGAGCTGTCGGCAATACCAGAAGGCCAGGTCTCCACCGTAACATTGACAGCAGAAGGCACTGTCGGTGAAAATGAGCCTAAAGCGAAGAAGACCAGTGAGACGACACCGGCAGCTAAGGACGCGACTGGCGCACTGGACGCCGGAGATAGTACAGCAATGGACTTCGCGACCGAGGCAATCAAATGGCGGCTCAGCGACCCGGAGCAGGGAACCAACCAGACGCTCCAGCAGACTGAGGGACCCTGGTTCATAGTGACGAGCAAGAGGGGACGGCGCGCTGGCCGCAGCCGTTCTTCGTCTCTTCCCAGGTAGGGCGAGAGGTGACCCCAGCGTACGAGGTCTGAGACTCGCTTTCCTATGGTTTCCCTTGAAAACGCCTTGCGCGTGGCTACGTTGAACGTTCGCGGACTTGCAGCCAGACGACGGCAGCAACAGCTCTACCGGCTGTTCACCGAGCATGACCTGGACATTGTCGCTATTCAGGAAACCAAAGTCGAGAGCCAGGACCAGACCGACCACATGGTGCGGCCTTTTCTGGCGCGGTATGAAGTCTGCGTGAGTCATGCTGTTGGTTTCTCGGCTGGCTGCTGCCTGTTCCTCAGAAAATCTCTAGGTGCTGCCGTGCAAAGCGTCACGACCTGCCCATCTGGGAGGTTTGTCATGTGTGATTTTTCTGTTATGGGAAATGAATGGCGTGTCATTTGTGTTTATGCACCTAATGAGGCTGAGGAGCGCCGGGTTTTTTTCGAAAACGTTTACCAACATTGCCAGTCCGATCGTTTTCTGATCATTTTGGGTGACTTCAATTGTGTCTGCCGAGCAGAAGACAGGTCCAACCGAACGCGCTATAGGGATGCCAGTACCCTAGAATTAAATAACATTATTGAAGATTTTGTTCTGGAAGACGTCGCATGTTGTGTGCCTCGGTCAAACTGTATGCCTTTCACGCACTTTCAGGGTGTCAGTCACGCGAGACTGGACCGGGCGTATATCGCATCGGATCTGGTACATTTGTGTCGGAGTTGTTCTGTAGACTACGTTGCTTTTAGCGATCGCTGCCTTGTCACATTCTAATTAGGTAAAAAGAAAGAGGGGGCCAATTTCTCATGGGAATTACGGAAAATGAATGCGAAACTTTTAAAGGATGAACCATTCCTTTCCTGTATTAAGACAATCTGGAGGGACGCGCAACTGAAAGGAGGCAGTGCAAGCGAGCGCTGGGAAACATTTAAACAAGAGGTGAAATTAACTACATTTGAAAGGACATGTCTCCTAAAGTGTCAGGAGAAGAGTCAAGAATTGGAGTACCGAAAAAACTTAGACAAGCTACTACAGGAAGAATGCTGGGCACCCGGCGTTTTCATTGAGGATATTAACCACTTGAAAGCCAAACTCAAAAATCTCGATCAAGACCGATACAGGGGGGCGGCAATACGGGCTCGTTCAGAGCGTTTTTTGGTGGGAGATCAGCCGACAAAAAGAATGGTGGCGGCGGAAAAGAAATACGCGCGAGCTAATGATGTAGTTGAAATAGAACACCTAGGAGTTTTGTCCAGCGACAAAAGTCATATCGAAGAGGCGTTTGTTCAGCACTATAAAAAGTTGTTTAGTTGTAGCGCCCCACCACTGTCAGGATTTAAAGACGACCTTCTGCCTCTAGTGCCGAAGGTTGACGGAAACGATAAGGACTTTTTAGAGGAACCAATCAGCTTGTCAGAGGTAACAAAAGCGATAGATGACTTAAAACCCGGAAAATCGCCTGGGCCAGATGGCTTAATTGCTGGTTTTTACAAAACATTTAAACATGAAATTTCATCCGTGTTACTCGAAGTTTTCACCGAGGCATATGAAAGCATAGCTCTCCCCCCTCCTTTTCACGCACACACGCAGTGTTAATCCCAAAGTGTGACGACCCCGTTAAGCTTCGCAGTGTTAACTCCTACCGTCCAATAAGCCTTACTAATGTTGACTATAATATACTAATGAAAGTCCTCGCTCGCCGCTTGCAGCGTGTGATAACGAGTGTTGTTGGGCCTCATCAGACATGAGTCATACAGGGTCGGACTATTTTGACCAACATTCATGTTGCGCGCAGTATCTTGGAGTGTTGTGACGGTGAGCTGCGCAAAGTCGCCATGTTACAAATTGACTTGGTAAAGGCCTTCGATCGGGTGTCTCATGACGTTTTAAGCCAAATTTTGAACCATATCGATGTAGGACCTATTATTCTTGAAGGTGTGCAAATGGCATATTATAATTGTACAACGAGTCTTATTGTTAATAAGCGAGTCAGTGAACGCATTCCTGTAAAATTTTCTGTTAGACAAGGCTGCCCGCTCTCGCCATTACTGTTTGCGTTGTATATTGAACCATACTGCTTAAGTATCATTCGGAGTGAACATGTTCGCGGTTTTACCTTAAATGCGCGCGAGGTACGCATTTCGGCTTATGCGGACGACATTGCTATTTTTTGCACAGATAGCGAGAGTATTGAAAAAGCCATCGAAATCACCAAAACTTTTTGTACTGGGACCGGATGTTCAGTGAACTGGTCGAAATGTTCGGGTTTTTGGCACGGCCGATGGGCATCGAAGCCAAACTTTCTCGCTGACATTGCCTGGTCAACCCTTTCCACCCGTTATCTTGGCGTACCATTGGAATACTATCGTGACAGCGCGGGTCCGTGGAGCGAAGAGACAAATAAGCTGCTCGAGAAAGCGGCCCCCTGTGCAGGCCGCCATTTGTCTATTTTCGCGAGAGCTACAGTGTGTAACTCATTTTTTGTCGCTAAGCTGTGGTATATTCTACAGGTCTTACATTGTTCTCGATTTCACATTCAGAAGTTGCATCGTGTATTCGCTGTATATGTGTGGGCGTCCAGCTGGGAGCGCGTCAGCCGAATGAATTTGTTTCGGCGCGTACGGCATGGTGGTCTTTCTTTATCACATCTTTTCATGCGCCAAATTGTTAACCGTTTTCTTTTCCTGCGTGATCAAGAGGATCCCTTTTTGCGTACTGTTCTTCAGGTTCAATTGTCGGGTGTCTTACCCAATTTCATCGTTTCATCCAGTGACGGTGCTACGGGACCACTGAGTGCTTATTTGAAGGAAGTTGTCGGTGCCTACAAATTTTTAACCACGCGTTTCTCTTTGGAATATCTCAGTACTGTCTCTCGAAAGCGACTTACAAGAAATCTAAGAGAAACGTCATTTCCAACCCCTTTGTGTCGAGCTATTTACAGCGAGACTTCAGGACAGGATGTACTTCGACGCGTTAAGAAAATGCTGGTCCCGGCCACAATGAAAACTTTTTTCTTTCAACTTCACAGCGGAACGCTTCCGGTTAAAACATGGCTGGACGAAAAGGGCATATTTGTTCCCTGGACTGTGAACTGTATCTTGTGCAAGAGGCTCGAGTCGATAGAGCCTGTGTTTTTAGATTGTTGGGACGCAGTGTTCTACTGGGATGTACTGCAGCGAACTCTGAAAAAGCAACTTTCTTTAAGCGCACACGGGATACGTTTTCTGCCTGTTGCCCCAACCGACTCTGTACCGTATGATTTACTTATGGTTATTGGCTTACACAGTATCTGGAAGAGCCGCATGGCAGTGCGGCATGCGGATGTGGATGCTCGACCAGTATGTGACTATTTTACTCAGAGCATTAGTCAGATTAGAGAAGTGTATAAGGTTTTGGGAGATGGGCCTGATTGGTTGCCAGTTCTAGACGGACTGGTCACTTTAAGATCATGTTAATCAGTGTGCGTCAGTCGTAAGTCAGCTTGACCTTTTTCAGAAGTGCTTCTGAGGGTGTATTTTGTGAATGAATAAATAAAGCCTGGCAATAAAGGAAAAAAATCGGTGGCATAGCATAGCGGTTAAGGTGCCCGATTTGTACGCAAGTGGTCACCGGTTCGATCCGCGGTAATGCTCCTTTTTTTTTTTTCTTTTTTTTTCGAACATTTTGTTTTATCGAGGCATTTGGCGATATTTATGAGTGCGTATAGCTTTACTCTTATATAAATGCTGCCCTTGTTGATGAAAATCCCTTGGCAGTGGCAGTCAGACGTCATCTGATGGACCATCAGATGACGTCTGATGGTCCATCACGTTTTACCAAGGCTGCTGACTGGCAGTCAGTGTCCCAAATTACGTATCTTGATGGAATTTTCAATAGGGAGCCGAGAGGTTGGAATGGTCCTAGCTATGTCCCTGCAACCAGTGAACTTTTATGTTGATGGTTGACTTCCGGTGTAGTATGTGTATCTGCTGACATATTTGTAGCGTCTGGGCAACTTGTTTCAAATGCTAAATTGCATTTAGCGAGTCAGTGTATATGTGGACTTCCTTGATGTCTGAAAGACTGGTGACAACTTTGATCGCGTCGTGTATGGCTTTTAGCTCTAGTAACAAAGCGTCTGGTGTGTCCGACTTGTAGTTACAGGTAGCTTGAATCCCGGGGTGTGATGGGCTCACGAAAGCGACCCGCCCTCCCCGCGTCAGAACTGCCGCGTCCGTGTAGACCACGCTATGGCCCTGAGGAACGCGGGTTTCAGGGATTGGAGCTGGCTGGTCGCTTAGGCGAAGCTTCGTTGGCTTGTTGTGGGGATATTGGTATAACACCACGGTGGAACGTCGTCCAGCGTCGTAGTCATTGGAGGCCCTTCACTGAAGTAAGAATTCTTTTGCTCGTACTGTTTCCTCGTTTTGGGCTTATAGCTAAGACAGCAGCGTGCTCGCATTACACGTCGCTGGCCGAGGTTCGATCCCTTGTCACCGCAAAAAAATATTAAAAAAAAAGATTATTCGACGTTTACAGACAGACTTTCTTACACATTTCGCGCTTACATGGCTTCGGAGCTTGGTTGGCCCTATAAAGCTACTGCTTTAAAAAGAGCTCAAGCACTCCGACAAGACATTTTGACCCCGAAAAAATATAAGGGCAACGAAGTGCTCCTAAGCCAACCACAAGTGATGGCTTTGTCGGTTTTTTTTTCCTACTAATCTTAGGCTCTCCGCAGCCAATCGGAAGCAGTGGCTTCCCTGCTGTGAGGCTAGCAGCCAGACGAAAAATGGCGTAACCGTCGCTTGGAATTGGCTGCTGAGCGCCATACATCGGTCGGAAAAGTTCACCATGCCACAGACAGATTTGAAGAAAAAAAAAAAAACAGCAAAGCCGTCATTTGTCATTGACTCGTGAGCGCTCGATGCACTCTCTCTTTTATTTTTTTTATTTTCTTAGGTCAATATGTTTTGCTGCAATGCTTGAGCACTTTTTAATCTCAAAATATGAAACGCAAGATTGTAATTTGGGGTTTTCGAGGATGTTTAGAGCACGTAGATTGCATTATATTCTTAAAAAGACGATCTCCGAAACCTCTTTAATGACCTTTTAAATCTTGACTTCAACCAACGTTATCTACCTCCATTTCATTATTTATTTATTTACTTTAGGCTGGAATTATACGAGGCAGGGCTTATATTCTTACTTTCACCACCAGAATATTGCCGACTGTGTACCGGTCGGTTAGGGCTTCTCCTGCTCTTTTCCTCAGTCACGTGGTGACGAAACAGAAGTCAGATATCTGAGAGCTAGTAAGCCACCTATGACACGTCTTCATAGATAAAAATAATAGGATTCATAAACTTAATTTTTATCACAACGAATAAATTAGAAACATGGCTCTGTAAAGAAACGAAATGAATGCACAGACAGGCAGCTTCAAACAGCACAAATGAGTTCTGGAATCTTCAACGTGGCATTCTTATGCAATGCATTGCTGATTTTAGTTTGACTTGGTTTTTATCGGGAAATACCGTACGTAAACATGAAGTAAAACAATAATTGGGAGCTGTCTTCATACAATTTCTTTTCTTAGCAATAAAAGCTAGAGGTTTCTGGAGCATCGGAGATTGTTTAATGGCATCAATGTTATCTTTCTCTCCACGCGTATATTGACAGCCTTGCCACCTGCTCCTCTTGGTGCTCCATCGCAAGAGGGCACAGAAGCTCTTCGGGAGACAACAGGTGGGACATGCCTGTGGGGAAGGAATAATAAGCGTGTACTCCGAAGAAATGAGCCGAGACAAGGAGAAGCGACTGGTTCGTGCGTTCTACTGGCGTGCATCTGTCTCCAGGCGCGCGGGTGTTGCGCGCCCGAGAACATCCTCTTTTATTTCTTTTATGATGAGTGCTCAGCGCATGTCACGCTCCGCATCTGTGGCCACTACAGATATGCCCCCCCCCCCCCCCCCCCCCCCCTTGGTAGGATTTATGCCGGATTTGATCAATCCTGCCAGTGAACTGCCTGTGTTGCAGAGACTTGGGAGGCAGGGGTTTCCTCAAGATGTGCCGGCTTGGGGCGGTTAAGGGCTACTGTATCGTCCTTGCCGTTGATGCGAAGTACAAACGTGTCGGGTCTTCGCTCAATCACAGGAAACGGTCCTTGGTAGTGAGGACGCAATGGCTTCTTTTGATGGTCTTGGCGCACGAAGACCTGGGTGGCGGTTTTGAGGTCTCCGGTGACGTATGGACATTTACTTCGGCCTATTCGAGTCGGAATCGCTCGAACATTGTCGAACAGTTCTCGGAGAGTTTCGGCATAACCTTGGGACCGGTAGCACGATGTGTCGGACTCGAAGAAGTCCGACGGCAACCTGAGTTGAGTGCTATACAAATTCGGCGGTGGAGCATCCCAGATCCTCGTTGAGAACCATACGAATGCCAAGGAGCACGAGGGGCACTTGAAGAGCCCACTCGTTCGGGTTTCCGTAAGCCATCAAGGCCGATTTTAGATGACGGTGAAAGCGTTCCACGAGGCCATTGGACTGTGGATGGTACGCTGTAGTACGTACCCGTACGAAAATGTCAGATCGGAGCGGTACCAGTTCGGGTCCGCGGGGTTCTAAACTTCTGGACAGTTCCGATCAGCGCGATTCTGGGTGTAACCAGTCGGATCCAGTGAGACGCAACGCACTGGAATCGCACGGTGATCGGAGAATCCGATCCGCTAACCTTGTTCGAGTATAGGGTCTGCTCCCAGCCAGTCGGCGCGCATATGCGTGACTGGAGGAAGGGAGGGAGGGGTGCTTGGCGGGGGAGGGGGGGGGGGGGTATGGCGGAGAACTTCCGCGGTCTCTCGCATGTTACGTGTAAGGGACAGGCGCACCCGCTACGCGGGCGCTGCGAGCGGGCGTTCTCCGCGCGCGCGCCTGGCTTTGTCTCCGAGTCAGTTTAGTTTTGTTCGCACTTGTCGCACGTTCGGTCGGCGCTTGACTTGGCTCGACCGGCTGCGATGTTCGCGCTGCGGGCGCACGGATACTGACGCGCTCATCGTTGCCCTGGATGGATACCCACTGACCTCGGCTTTGAATCTTTATTTAGTGTGAAGTTGCCGACCCATTCCACTTTGGCTCGGCATCTAGATGCGCTTGGCGCTGGTGTGCTTGGTGACAATACTTGGACAACTCGGATACCGCTTGCCCGCCGGAACTTCTCCATGCACTCCACCACTGCAGATAG